>NC_092144.1:8114537-8415608 GCF_043159975.1 Macaca nemestrina
CTGGACTTTTAGGCCATTGCAGCCCAGGTAAATGAGGCTCTCATTGGCAGGGCCTGGCTCCCCACCAGGCAGGCAGGCAGACAGGCGGGCAAAAGAGAAGGCGGAATCCCAGGGCCCAGCTCAGATCTTCTCCACGTAGTTTCCTGGGAAAAGGCCCTCCTGGCCGTGAAGCCGGCCCTTCCACCAGCCCGAGGAATCTGTGGGAGAGAGGAAAGCTTGAGGTGCCCCTAGCTGGCCCTGGAGAAAGTTCTCATGCCTGCTCCGTCTGTCTTGTTCATGAGGTCTCCCTAATGTTATCCAGGCTGGTCTTGAACTCCTGGGCTTAAGCCATCCTCCTGCCTCAGCCTCCCAAAATGCTGGGAGCCACTGCATCCGGCCATTTCCACTCTTAGAATTTTTTTTTTTTGGTAAATCTTTTGTAGAGATGGGGTCTTGCTAGGTTGCCCAGGCTTGTCTCAAACTCCTGACCTCAAGTGATCCTTCTGCCTCAGCCACCCAAAGTGCTGGGATTATAGGCATGAGCCACCTCACCCGTCTGTTATCTCTGTTCTCCCGTGGGGAGGGTGTACAGTGGTGGGGTCTGCCTGGTGATGTCAGGGTTCTTACCGCTCCCCTGACCCCAGCTTCTGCCCTGGTACACACACCTTCCATGAGGATCTCGATGACCTCGTTCACATTGAAGCTCAGCTCGTCCACATCTTGGCCCACATACTGGTACAGCGCCCGGCACCTGGGGCCATGTGTCCGAGGCTGGGGCTTGGGTCGGCCCACACCAGGCACTGGCCGTTGCCCCACACTGCGCTTCCTCTGCATGCTGTGAGCACAGGGGGTTTGAGTCACAGCCCCAGACACTCCCCTACCCCCTGCCCACTTCCTGGGGCTGCCCTCCCACCCCACCTACCCGGCCATGCCCTGGTCAGGCACGTTGAGGAATTCCGTGTTGTGCTCTGAGGGCAGATGTGCCCGGGGTCGTCTGCTGGCTCCCAGGGATGTGGACGGAGGGCCCCGGGGAGGCCGGTGGGAGCTCCCTCCAGACATGATCTCCAGGGGCAGGGGACCCCCTCTGGCAGAGGGGGGCACCCCATTGCGATCCATGCCTGTGGCAGGAGCAAGGATGAAGACATGTATTAGGGTGATGCTAGGAGGATTTGAGGAGGACTTGGCTCCAAGTTCCCAGTCTGAGGGAGGAGATTGCCATGCTCTCAACCCAGTGTGGTAAGGATTGGGCCAGACAGAGGGGCTCTGGGGCTAGGAGGGCCTAGACAGAGGCTTTTTTTTTTTTTTTTTTTGAGATGGAGTCTTGCTCTGTCACCCAGGCTGGAGTGCAGTGGCACAATCTCGGCTCACTGCAAGCTCCGCCTCCCGAGTTTGTGCCATTCTCCTGCCTCAGCCTCCCGAATAGCTGGGACTACAGGCACCTGCCACCACGCCCAGCTAATTTTTTTGTATTTTTAGTAGAGATGGGGTTTCACCGTGTTTGCCAGGATGGTCTTGATCTCCTGACCTCATGATCGGCCCACCTCGGCCTCCCAAAGTGCTGGGATTACAGGTGTGAGCCACCGCACCTGGCCAACAGATGCTTTTTTAAGAATTTTAAAATTATTTTTTACTTTTATTTGTTTGAGACATGGTCTCACTCTTGCCCAGGCTGGAGTGCAGTGGTACAATCATAGCTCACTGCAACTCTGATGTCCTGGGCTCAATCAATCCTCCCTCCTTAGCCTCCTCTTAGGGGCAGCTGGGACTACAGGTATGCTCCACTATGCCCAGTTGATTTTTATAATTTTTAAAGTAGAGATGGGGTCTCACTATGTTGACCAGGCTGGTCTCAAACTCCTGGCCTCAGGCAATCCTCCCACTTCAGCCTCCCAACATGCTGGTTTTATAGGCATGCGCCACTGCACTTGGCTTTATTTATTTTTTATTAGTTTAGAGACAGGTTTTGTTCTGTGGCCCAGGATGGAGTGCAGTGGTGAGATCATAGCTCACTGCAGCCTCCAACTCCAAGGCTCACATGCTATCCTCCCCTCTCAGCCTCCTAAATAGCTGGGACTACAGGCACACACCACCTTGCCCAGCTAATTTAAAAAGAATTTTTAGGTCAGGCACGGTGGCTCAAGTCTGTGATCCTAGCACTTTGGGAGGTCAAGGTGGGCAGATCATGAGGTCAGGAGTTCATGACAAGTCTGGCCAACATAGCGAAACTCCATCTCTACTAAAAATACAAAAATTAGCCAGGCATGGTGGTGCACGCCTGTAGTCCCAGCTACTCGGGAGGCTGAGGAGGATAACTGCTTCAACCCGGGAGGTGGAGGTTACAGTGAGCCGAGATCATGCCACTGCACTCCAGCCTGGGCAACAGAGCGAGACTCAGTCTCAAAAGAGAAAAGAAAAGGCCAGGTGCGGTGGCTCACGCCTGTAATCCCAGCACTTTGGGAGGCCTAGGTGGGTGGATCACGAGGTCAGGAGTTCAAGACCAGCCTGGCCAACATGGTGAAACCCTGTCCCTACTAAAGATAAAAAAAAAATTAGTTGGGCATGGTGATGCATGCCTGTAATCCCAGCTACTCGGGAGGCTGAGGCAGGAGAATCTCTTGAACACGGAAGGCAGAGGTTGCAGTGCGCTGAGACTGCACCATTGCACTCCAGCCTGGGTGACAGTGCTAGACTCTGTCTCAAAAAAAAAAAAAAAAAAGGGCTGGGCATGGTGGCACATGCCTGTCGTCCCAGCTACTCAGGAGGCTGAGGCAGAATTGCTTGAACCCGGGAGGTGGATGTTGCAGTGAGCCAAGATCGTGCCACTGCACTCCAGACTGGGTGATAGAGCGAGGCTCTGTCTTGAAAAAAAAAAAAAAAGAATTTTTAGTAGAGACGGGATCTGGCTATGTTGCCCAGGCTGATCTTGAACTCAAGTGATCCTCCTGCCTTGAGCCTCCAAGAGTCCTGGGATTACAGGTGTGAGCCACCTGGCCGGGCCAGGAGCAGCTTTGCAGGGGCAAGTTTCCCTCCTCCTCTCCTCTGTAGAAGGGCTTCTGTGGGTAAGTCTTGGTGGATACATAAGAGCTCAACAAATGGAATGGGAATTTGAGAGAGTAGCAGAGAAATGGTCCAAAGGCCTGGAGGTAAGAATAAATTTGGTGGGTTGGGAAAAGAAGATGTAGTTTGAGGCCAGGCACTGTGGCTCACACCTGTTAATCCCAGCACTATGGGAGGCCGAGACGGGTGGATCACCTGAGGTCAGGAGTTCGAGACAAGCCTGGCCAGTGTGGTGAAACCCTGCCTCTACTAAAACGATACAAAAATTAGCCAGGCGTGGTGGTGTTTGCCTGTAACTCAGCTATTCAGGAGGCTGAGGCAGGAGAATCGCTTGAATCCAGGAGGCGGAGGTTGCAGTGAGCTGAAGATTTTGCCACTGCACTCCAGCCCGGGAGACAAGAGTTGGACTGCGTCTCAAAAAAACAAACAAACAAAAAACAAAAAAAGAGGCTGGGCACTGTGGCTCATGCCTGTAATCCCAGCACTTTGGGAGGCCAAGGCGGGAGGCTCACGAGGTCAGGAGATCGAGACCATCCTGGCTAACATGGTGAAACCCTGTCTCTACTAAAAATACAAAAAACTAGCTGGGCATGGTGGTGGGCACCTGTAGTCCCAGCTATTCGGGAGGCTGAGGCAGGAGAATGGCACGAACCCGGGAGGCGGAGCTTGCAGTGAGTCGAGATAGTGCCACTGCACTCCAGCCTGGGCGTCAGAGGGAGACTCCATCTCAAAAAACAAACAAACAAACAAACAAACAGATGTAGTTTGCAGGGCAGGAGTGTAGGGTAGGAGGAGAGAAGATGTCAGTGGTTAGCTGGGTTTGGGTTTTGAAGGGCTCTGAATGCCAAACTAAGTTTAGCCTTTATTCTATGGGAGACATGGAGCTATGGAGAGTTTTGGACAGAGAAGTAAGTGGTAAACTGTATTTGTTAGATTTCGTTTGCTTAAGGTCTGGTTTAAGCCATGGGACCCACAAAACACAAGGGAAGACAGCAAGGGACGCAGCTCCTCACCTCTCGGGGGCCCAGGGGCCGCCCGGGTAGGGGCCGCCCGGGTAGGGGCCTGGGACGACCTTCGAGGTCTTCCCTTGGCCATTCCCTTCCGCGTAGGCTCTGAAAGAAGAGTGTCAGGGATTTGAGTGATAGACAACGCTCTTTGCCCCGCCCACAAGTCTAGTCCATTCTGAGGTTACTTCGCACCCCACCCCCTCAGACTCTCCCATTAGCACCGCCCCTTAGGTACAGGTACATTGGCTCCGCCCACTAATTGGCCTCGCCCCCAAGTGCCCCACACCTCACTGGCCTTGCTTTTTGGGCCCGCCCACTTCAGGACATTCCTTCATCGCTACCAGGTTCCAGGGTTGCCGCTCTGGCCACACCCCTCTACATTTCTCTCCCCCCCATTGGTCATGTCTTCCCCTTAACAGCCTTTCTCTCTCTCTAGACCCGCCCCTTCCTTGCTGTTGCCCACTCTGGTCCATCCTGCCGGCTCTGCCCCACTGTTTTGATTGGTTTCCTCCATGGTCACGTCCCGCCTCCACATTTCACGCCCACTCATTGGTTGCAACCTTTCTTTAAAAGTCTCTCTCTCTGGCCGGGAGCGGTGGCTCACGCCTGTAATCCCAGCACTTTGGGAAGCCGAGGCGGGTGGATCATGAGGTCAGGAGTTCAAGACCATCCTGGCCAAGATGGTGAAACCCCGTCTCTACTAAAACCACAGAAATTAGCTGGGCGCGGTGGCAGGCGCTTGTAATCCCGGCTACTCGGGAGGCTGAGGCAAGAGAATCGCTTGAACCCAGGTGGCGGAGGTTGTGGTGAGCCAAGATCGTGCCACTGCACTCCAGCCTGGGCGACAGAACAGAATGAGACTCCGCCTCAAAAAACAAAAACAAAAACAAAAAAAACAGGCCGGGCCGCGCGCGGTGGCTCAGGCCTGTAATCCCAGCACTTTGGGAGGCCGAGACCATCCTGGCGAACATGGTGAAACCCCGTCTCTACTAAAAAATACAAAAACCTAGCTGGGCGTGGTGGCGGGCACTTGTAGTCCCAGCTACTCGGGAGGCTGAGGCAGGAGAATGGCGTGAACCCGGGAAGCGGAGCTTGCAGTGAGCCGAGATCGCGCCACTGCACTCCAGCCTGGGCGACAGAGCGAGACTCCCATCTCAAAAAAAAAACCCTCAAAAACCTCAAAAAAGTCTCTCTTTCTCTCTCTCTCTCGACCCTCCCCTTCCTGGCCTTTGTCCACTCTTAACCAGCCTCGCTGGCCCCGCCCTCTCCCCGTCTCTGAAGCCTTCATTGGTCCGCTCTCTTGCCCCGCCTCCTCTGCCGCGCAGACTCACTGGAGCTCTTGGGCAGCCCATCGCCAACGCTGACGGTGAGGGTCCGACCGCCAACCTTGAGCACCGCCAAGTCGCCGGACCCGCGGGAGAAGGTGACGCTGCGGGTGCCGCCACCGCCCCAGCCCTCCTTCTTCACCCGGAACTGTAGTCTGTGGGGAGAGAAGAAAGCTTGGGGGCGCGGGCCGGGGTCCCCCGCCCCATCCCACCCTCGCTGTTCCGGGGCAGGGGCGGGGCCGGGGCCGAGGCGGAGTTCGGCCGGGTAGGTGGAGCGGGAGAGGGTGCTCCGCGCCGAGACCACCCCGAAATGGTGCTGGGGTTGGCGGGGCCGTACGTGTCGCTGAAGGTGAGGGGCAGGGGCCTCCGAGTTGCCTCCTCGAAGCGCTTGCACAGAAGGCTGACGAACTCGGTCTTGAAGACGCTCTCCAGGAAGCTGTCGACGGCGTCCTCTTGGAGGATGAAGAAGTCGTCCTGTCGCGTGCTGGGGAGGGGCGGGTGAGAGGGTCAGGTGGGACACAGGTGAGGGCGACAGGTGAGAGTGACAGGTGAAGGTGGCTGAAGGTGGATTTAGGGAAGGGTCAGTTAAGGGCCAAGTCAGGGGTGACCAGGTAGGAGAAAAAGAGGGATGTGGCAAGGAGTGGGAGAGGTGGTTACAAAAGAGGGCCAGGTGAGGTCTAGTAAGAGGGTAAGGTGCAGGACAGCAGCTTTTGGCACCCAAGGATCGTGAGCGTAGGGGGCAGGTGAACATGACAGGTGGGGTCATGAGAGGGCTACAGGCATGGCACCAGGTAAGATTGTCAGGGTAACAGACGGGGTCACTAGAATGAGGGCAGCCAGGGGACAGGTGCGAGTGACTGTGCGGCAGGTAGGGACCTGGCTTCACCTGAGGGAGACTCCCCGCAGAGCCTGGATGTCCAGCTTCTTCTTCAAGACTTCACGCACTTGGCCTTTCTCGGGTCCCTTCTTCACCTTCTCTCGCCCAATCACATACACACACTTGGGCGTCAGGATCAAGTCCCGCTTGATGGGCTGCGGGGATGCAGGATTAGAGGCCGGTGTCTGCAGCCTGGCCAGCCTGGCCACAGAGGGCCCACCCCAGGCAGAGGAGTGGTGCTGGCAGGTCAGGTGAGGAGGGTGGGATCCCTCCAGGTGAAAGTGTATGAGTCGTCTGTTTGTTTTGTAGACAGGGTCTCACTCTGTAGCCCAGGCTGGAGTGCAGTAGTGCCATCATAACTCACTGCAACCTCCCCCTTCCGGGCTTGAGTGATCCACCAGCCTCAGCCTCCTGAGTAGCTGGGACCACAGGTACACACCACCATGCCCAGCTAATTTTGGTATTTTTTGTAGAATCAGGGTTTTGCCCTGTTGCCCAGGCTGGTCTTGAACTCCTGAGCTCAAGCAAACTGTCCTCCTTAGCCTCCCAAAGGTTTGAGATTACAGGTGTGCGCCACCACACCTGGCCATGAGTTGTTATATAAGAAACAGAAGGAGGACCAGGCGCCGTGGCTCACGCCTATAATCCCAGCACTTTGGGAGGCCAAGGTGGGCGGATTACGAGGTCAGGAGTTCGAAACCAGGCTGACCAACATGGTGAAACCCTGTTGCTACTAAAAATACAAAAATTAACTGGGCGTGGTGGCGGGCACCTGTAGTCCCAGCTACGCAGGAGGCTGAGGCAAGAGAATCGCTTGAACCCAGGAGGTGGAGATTGCAATGAGCTGCGATCCCACCACTGCACTCCAGCCTGGGTGACAGAGCAAGACTCCATCTCAAAAACAAATAAAACAGATTGGGCGCGGTGACACACACCTGTAATCCCAGCACTTTGGGAGGCTGAGGCGGGCGGATCACGAGTTCAGGAGATCGTGACCATCCTGGCTAACACCATGAAACCCCATCTCTACTAAAAACACAAAAAATTAGCCGGGTGTGGTGGCACGCGCCTGTAGTCCCAGCTACTTGGGAGGCTGAGGCAGGAGAATCGCTTGAGCCCGGGAGGCAGAAGTTGCAGTGACCCGAGGTTGTGCCACTGCACTCCAGCCTGGGTGACAGAACAAGATTCTGACTCATACACACAAAAGAGCAAAACTGCGTCTCAAACAAAAAACCAACCAAACAACAACAAAAACAGAAGGAGGTCAGGTGGGAATGTGTTGGTTGGTTGGTTGGCTAGAAAAGGGTGTTTGGGTCAGTGAACAGGTGCTGGGTAGGTAAGGCAGCTGCTGGACATGGATGCCCAGCCCAGATGACAGCGCTTAGACCAGGCGAAAGTGCTTGGGCCATGTGACTGTAGCCAGCTCAGGTGAAGGTATTATGGTTCAGGTGAGGGTGTACAGGTCAGGTAAATAGGAGTATCTGGATCATGAGAGGAAGTGAGCAGGTGCGTATCTGAACTCTTATGAGTTTGTACAGGAAGGCAGGTGAATGTGCAAGCCGGTTGAGCTGGCCTGCGCTCAGAGTTCTCTGGGTCTAGTGGGGATACCTGTCTCGGTGAAAACATTTCAGGTGATGGTATACAGGTCACCTGAGAGGGCATACCTGCCACATAGACCTGTCCAAAGCAGGTGTGTGGATCAGGTAAGACACCCAACACTGTATGTATGGTATGTGAGGTTGTACAGATCATGTGAGGAGGCGTCTGCCACATAAAACTTGTCCAAGGTAGGTGAGGGTGTCCAGGCCATATGAGAATATCCATCCAGGTAAAGATGGTATATAGGTTATCTCAGTGTGTACCTGCCACACATAGCCTGTCTAAGGTGGGTAGGGTGAGTTACTGGGCTAGGTGACTCTCTGGAACATGAGATGTGGGTGAAGTGAGTGTGTACCTGGCCTGCCCAGGTACAGGTGAGAGTAAACAGGCCAAGTCTGGGTGTACTTCTGGACAAGAGAGTCCAGGCTAGGTGATTAGAGTACACCTAGGTTTAGGGCTGTCTGGGGCAGAAGAGGATGTGTCTGTTGGTGGAGGTGCCCAGCTGTCTATGCCAAGCATGAGTGCACCGGTCAGGTGGTGTATCTCTGTAGACAGCACGTACCTATGGACTAGGCTCCCTGGGCCAGGCGAGAGTGCACCTGTGGACAGGTGTATCTGGGCCAGGTGAAGGTATATCTAATTTCTAGGTTGAAGGGAGAGTGTACCTAGTGGATGGGCGTGTCTAGGATAGGCAAGGGTGGCCCCGTGGTTGGGGTTTCTGGACAAGGTGAATGATTGTGAGATTGTGGAGAGATGCATCTGGCCAGGGGTGTATCTGATAGGTGTGTCTGGGCTACAAGTGCATGTTTGGTGGACAGCTGTGTCTGCCGTACTTGAGTGTATACCTGTGGGCAGGTGTGCCTGGGCTAGGTGAGGATGTTCCTGTGATGGAACAGGTGGATCTAGGCTGGGGAACAGATACCTGTGGGCAGGTGTGTCTATGCCAGATGAGGGTATACTTGTGATGGAACAGATGGATCTAGTCTGTGGGATCTAAGCCTGTGGGCAGGTGCATCTGGGCCAGGTGAGGGTGCCAGGCTGTAGCCAGGGTCTTGCCGTCCGACCCACTAGTGCCTCACCTTGAAGCGGCGGTCGTACTTGGTGACTGAGTCGGCGAAGTCCACCCGCTCCCTCTTGCCCAGGAACTGACGCAGCTCGGGCCGCTCCTCCAGCCCCAGGTAGTCCCCGACGAAGTTCCGATTGATGCTGTTGCGCCTCCGCTCCTTCTTGTTCAGCAGGATGTTGGAAGCTGCGGGGACAGAGGGTGGAGGGCAGAGCTCCTGACGCGGCTCCTCCAGGTCCTTGCGCCCCCACTCTGCGCTGTGTACCCAAAGCCTCTCACCTTCCTCCCGCATCTCCTCATACTTCCGGACAGCCACGTGGCGCCGCCAGGCCTTCTGGATGGTTCGGGCAAAGCCGTCGAACTTTCGCTCTCGCACCTCCTCCAGGAGGAAAAGCTGGGCGGGCGTCGGGGGGGCAAGGGTGAATCCTGGTGTCTCCCCAGGGCCTGCAGTTCCGGGTTTTCCCTGGGTTTGCCCTACTCACACACTTTTGCTCACCCACCCCCACACACGTGCTAATTTTTTTTTTTAAGAGGGGGGATCTTTGTAGTGGCACTTAATGAAAAAGAAAAGAAGAAAAAGGGGCCGGGTGCAGTGGCTCATCATGCCTGTAGTCCTAGCACTTCGGGAGGCCAAGGCGGGTGGATCACCTGAGGTCAGGAGTTGGAGAGGAGTCTGACCAACATGGTGAAACCCCATCTCTACTAAAAATGCAAAAAGAAATTAACTGGGCGTGGTGGTAGACGCCTGTAATCCCAGCTACTCGGAAGCCTGAGGCAGGAGAATCACTTCAACCCGGGAGGCGGAGGTTGCAGTGAGCTGAAATCACGCCATTGCACCCCAGCCTGGGCACCAAGAGCGAAACTCCATCTCAAAAAAAACGAAACAAAAAACCAAAGCAAAAACAAACTGGTGACTCACGCCTATAATCCCAGCACTTTGGGAGGCTGAGGTGAGAGGATCACCTGAGGTCAGGAGTTTGAGATCAGCCTGATAAACATGGAGAAACCCCATCTCTACTAAAAATACTAAATTAGCCGGGCATGGTGGCGCATGCCTGTAAACCCAGCTACTCAGGAGGCTGAGGCAGGAGAATCACTTGAACCCGGGAGGTGGAGGTTGCAGTGAGCTGAGATCGTGCCATTGCACTCCAGCCTGGGCAACAAGAGCAAAACTTCATCTCAAAAAAAGAAAATAAAAGACAGGGTCTCGCTCTGTCGTCCAGACTGGAGTGTAGTGGGGCAGTCACAGCTCACTGCAGCTTCAACCTCTTGGGTTCAAGTGATCCTTCCACCTCTGCCTCCTGAGTAGCTGGGACTACAGCTGTGAGCCACCATGCCCAGCTAATTTTGTAGTGATGTGGTCTTGCCACGTTGCCCAGGCTGGCAAAATTTTTTATCTTCCTCCAAATGACTGGACCTCTCCGCGGGTCTCTCCCCATGTGGGGTACACACTTCTGCATTACATGATAACAGTGAGTCACTAGCTTCAGATCACAGCTGTGCCATTTACTACCTGTGTGCTCTTGCCAGAAACAGTATAACATCATGGTTTCTCACACTGTTACTATAGATAGTGTACACCATCTTTGAGGTACACCCCCGTGTCAGAGATGGTAAAAATAGGAACCAGTGTGCATCTTGGAAAACCAATAAAATACAGTAAATATGAAAATCTGGCCAGGCGCAGTGGCTCACGCCTGTAATCCCAGCACTTTGGGAGGCCGAGGTGGGCGGATCACCTGAGGTCAAGAGTTTGAGACCAGCCTGGCCAACATGGTGAAACCCCATCTCTACTAGTAATGTAAAAATGAGCCAGCTGTGCTGGCACATGCCTGTCATCCCAGCTACTTGGGAGGCTGAGGCAGAAGAATCACTTGAACCTGGGAGGTGGCGGTTACAGTGAGCGGAGATTGTGCCACTGCATTCCAGCCTGGGCAACAGAGCGAGACTCAGTCCCCCGCTCCTCCACGCCCCAGTAAAAGGAAAGAATGAAACTCCATCTGGAAAAAAAAAAAAAAAAAAAAAAGGAAAATCTGATTTGTAGGACTGTGATGTGACTGGCAACTGTGTGGTTGGGCAGTGTACAACCTGCACAACCATCTGTGGCAGGCCCAGAAAGGAAGCTTTTGCAGAAAGCAGAGAAAAGGTTTTGTGTTGTAAGAGTCTAGGCCCAGGCCGGGCGCGGTGGCTCAAGCCTGTAATCCCTGCACTTTGGGAGGCCGAGACGGGTGGATCACGAGGTCAGGAGATCGAGACCATCCTGGCTAACACAGTGAAACCCCATCTCTACTAAAAAATACAAAAAACTAGCCGGGCGAGGTGGCGGGCGCCTGTAGTCCCAGCTACTCGGGAAGGCTGAGGCAGGAGAATGGCGTGAACCCGGGAGACGGAGCTTGCAGTGAGCCGAGATCCGGCCACTGCACTCCAGCCTGGGCGACAGAGCGAGACTCCGTCTCCAGAAAAAAAAAAAAAAAAAAAAAAAAAAAAAGAGTCTAGGCCCAGAGGGGACTTAGAGAATGAGTTACATTACAGCAAGTGAAAGTGCAAACTCTGAGAGGAATGTCTACTCATTTGGAATAATAGCAGGTGAGCAAGGTGAGGAACCCACTGGATATTAAAATGCTGTAAATCTATAGTAATAAAAACAGTAGCATGCCTGTCAGAGAATAGAACGATTAACTGGAATAGGGCAGATGCTTGAGAAACATCCTAATTCAAAGAGAAACTGTGATCAAAGGGACAATATTGCCAATTAGTGAAGATGGGAAATAATGCAAATATAGGCCGGGTGTGAAGGCTCATGCCTGTAATCCCAACACTTTTGGAGGCTAAGATGGGAGCGTCGTTGAGCCCAGGAGTTCAAGACCAGCCTGGGCAACATAGAAAGAACCCGTGTGTACAAAAAATAAACAAAAATTAGCCAAGGGTGGTGGCATGCATATGTAGTCCCAGCTACTCCGGAGGCTGAGGTGGGAGGATTGTTTGAGCCCAGGAGGTTGAGGCTGCTGGGAGCTGTGATGGTGCCACTGCACTTCAGCCTGAGAGACAGAGTGAGACCCTGTCTCAGGAAAGAAACAAAAAATCTATATATCTATATCTATACACACATATATACACACACATACACACACACACACACAATTGGGCTTTAGGAAAATTAGCACTTCACCCAGAGTGCTTTCACAAGTCCATAGATAGCACATTGCTGCTAAGAGCCTTGCTGCCCGCTCTGCTGACCAAAGTCGTTTTCATTTTTTAGAGACAGGGTCTCTGTTGCCCAGGCTGGAGTGCAGTGGTGTGATCTCGGCTCTCGGCCTCTAGGGAACCTCCCACCTCAGCGGCTCAAGTAGCTGGGACTAAAAGGCACACGCCACCATGCCTGGCTAATTCTTGTATTTTTATTTATTTATTTATTTTGGTAGAGATGGGGTTTTGCCACGTTGCCCAGGCTGGTCTGGAACTCCTGGGCTCAAGCAGTGCACCAGCCTTGACCTCCCGAAGTGCTGGGATTACAGGCGTGAGCCAGCGTGCCCAGCTTCAGATTCTTGTCTCCTTCTCCACCTCCTCCGCTTCCCCCTCCTCCTCCTCCTCCTTCTCCTTCTTTTTTTTTTTTTTTTTTTTTTGAGATGGAGTCTTGCTCTGTTGCCCAGACTGGAGTGCAGTGGCGTGATCTTGGCTCACTGCAAGTTCCGTCTCCTGGGTTCACGCCATTCTCCTGCCTCAGCCTCCCGAGTAACTGGGACTACAGGCGCCCGCCACCACGCCTGGCTAATTTTTTTGTATTTTTTTTAGTAGAGATGGGTTTCATCGTGTTAGCCAGGATGGTCTCAATCTCCTGACCTCATGATCTGCCCACCTTGGCCTCCCAAAGTGCTGGGATTACAGGCATGAGCCAGCATGCCCAGCCTCAGATTCTTCTTTAAAGCCTTTAGAGAGTATGGCCATCCCAGCACCTTGATTTTGGACTTCTGACCTGCAGAACTGTGAGAGAATAAATTGCTGTTGTGTTAAGCCATGGAGTTTGTGGTACTTTGTTTCAGCCGTCCCAGCAAACTATTGTAATATACTTAGGATGCTGGGCCACAAAGGCCAACAGCCAGATAAAATGTTTGAGGATGGCCCAAATCATGTTCATAAGAAAATAAAAATAGGGGCCGGACGCAGTGGCTCATGCCTATAATCTCAGCACTTTGGTAGGCTGAGGTGGGTGGATCACTTGAGGTCAGGAGAGCAGCCTGGCCAACACGGTGAAAACCCATCTCTACTAAAAACACAAAAATTAGCCGGGTATGATGGCAGGCGCCTGTAATCCCAGCTACTTGGGGGGCTGAGGCAGGAGAATTGCTTGAACCAGGAAGGTGGAGGTTGCAGTGAGCCAAGATCGCACCATTCCACTTTAGCCTGGGTGGCAGAGTGAGACTGTCTAAAAAAAAAAAAAAAAAAAGATCCCAACATAAAATACGTTTTTGGTTGAGAAAGGCTCCAACTCCATGAAACTAATTTAATTTCTTGATTACTTTTTAAATGTAGCACAGTTAAACTGTTGGCTATTTTTCTTCTATTTTCCCTTTCTTTTCTTTCTTTTTTTTCTCGGAGTCTCACTTTGTCCCCCAGGCTGGAGTGCAGTGGCGTGATGTTAGCTCACTGCAACCTCTGCCTCCCAGGTTTGAGCAATTCTGCCTTAGCCTCCCAGGTAGCTGGGATTACAGGCATGTTACCATGCCCGGCTTATTTTGTATTTTTAGTAGAGACGGTGTTTCCGCATGTTGAGCAGGCTGGTCTCAAACTCCTAACCTCAGGTGATCCACCACCTTGGCCTCCCAAAGTGCTGGGATTACAGTTGTGAGCCACCGTACCTGGCCTTTTCTTCTATTTTCATTTTACTAAATTGTTTACTTTTTTTGATATAGGAGTCTCACTCTGTTGCCCAGACTAGAGTGTAGTGGTGTGATCTCGGCTCACTGCAACCTGTGCCTCCTGGGTTCAAGTGATTCTCCTGCCTCAGGCTCCTGAGTTGCTGGGATTACAGGTGCGCACCACCACACTCGGCTAATTTTTTGTATTTGTAGTAGAGACGGGGTTTCGCCATGTTGATCAGGCTGGTCTTGAACTCCTGACCTTGTGATCCACCTGCCTTGGCTTCCCAAAGTGTTGAGATTACAGGTGTGAGCCACCGCGCCTGGCTTATTTTACTAAAATTAAACTACTGTTGACCAGGCTAGAGTGCAGTGGCATGATCTTGGCTCGCTGCAACTTCCGCTTCCTGGGTTAAAGTGATTCTTCTGCTCAGCCTCCTGAGTAGCTGGGATTACAGGTGTGCACCACCACACCTGGCTAATTTTTGTAATTTTAATAGAGAAGGGGTTTCACCATGTTGGCCAGGCTGGTCTCGAACTCCTGACCTCAAATGATCCACCCGCCTCAGCCTCCCAAATAGCTGGGATTACAGGTGTGAGCCACTGCGCCTGGCCAGTAAAATTATTTTCATCAGGATCATTTTCTTTCTTTTATAAATATTCAGTCTGTCTTTGTTGCTGATGATCTTATAAGATTTTACCACTAAACATCTGCCGTTGTGAATTTCCTTATTTCTACCCTGTCCGTCTTCTCCAAATCTAAATCTATAGACTGAAATTTTTGTCTAAATTAAATTTTACTTTATATAGTCTTTGCTGGTGATAGTTATTTTTCTTTTTTCCTTTTTCTTTTTGTCTTTTGTAGAGCCAAGGTCTCACTGTGTTTCCCAGGCTGATCGTGAACTCCTGACTTCAAACCATCCTCCTGCCTCAGCCTCCCAAAGCACTGATATTATAGGCATGAACTACCACACCTGACCTGGTGCTAGTTTTTTTTTTTTGTTGCCTTTTTTCTGTTCTATGTCAAATTTTTTGGTCTGTTTCTTCCAGAGTGTCTCTTTTGGTCTCTTTATCTCAATCTCTCAATCGCAGTCTTTCTTTTTTTTTTTTTTGAGACGGAGTCTCGCTCTTTCGCCCAGGCTGGAGTGCAGTGGCGCAATCTCAGCTCACTGCAAGCTCCACCTCCTGGGTTCACGCCATTCTCCTGCCTCAGCCTCCCGAGTAGCTGGGACCACAGGTGCCTACCACCACGCCCAGCTAAATATTTTTTTGTCTTTTTAGTAGAGACGGAGTTTCACCGTGTTAGCCAGGATGGTCTCGATTTCCTGACCTCGTGATCCGCCTGCCTTGGCCTCCCAAAGTGCCGGGATTACAGGCGTGAGCCACCGTGCCTGGTGATCGCAGTCTTTCTTAATCTCTTGCTTGGTCTCTTACTTTCAGTCTGTTAATCTCCCATTGCTTTCTCAATTTCTCTCTCAATCTTTCTCTCAATTTCTCTGTCAATCTCTCTCTCTCAATCTGTTTCTCAATCTCTCAATCTTTCTCTCAATCTCTGTCTCCCTCCAACTCTCTCTCCCTGTCTCTCTCAGTCCCTCTCTATACCTTTCTCTCTGTTCCGCTCTCCCTCCTTCTCTGCCTGTCCCTCAAACACTCACCGACTCTGGGTTCTTGACAAAGACCTTAGTGCTCCCCATCTGGTACTGGTCGGGCTCCATGTTGACCGCCCGAAGCAGATGCTGGACGCCCTGGCGTTCGTCCCCACGCCACCGCGGCCACGTCTCAGGGGTCAGAATGGCATACCTGGGGGCGGAGGGCTGGGGTGTGGAAGTGCTCGTAACAGACAGGCCCGGCCGGGCATTCTGATGGGGGCGATGGTGAGGGCGGGAGTGGGGGGGCTCCTCACCTCTGCAGGAACTTGGCAAACTGGCGGCGGTAGGCGAAGCCGGCTCTGCGCACCCTGATGTTCTCCTTCAGGCCCAGGTATTCTACCTGGTGCTTGACCCTGGTGGGGAGGGTAGGCTGAGTCCCCTCGGGGTGGGGAGTCACCAGTCCTGGGGGTGGGTGGGAGGTGCTGGAGTTGGGGAGTCTGAGGGGGATCTGGATTCATGCTGAGGGAAGTTTGGGGGTGAGTTCTGTGGTCTGGGGGTGCTTCAGGGCTCAGCCTGGGGACTGGGGGGAGGGATCTTGTCCTGACGGTCCCTTCTGGGGTCAGTTCCACAGGTGGGGGATGGCGGGAGGGGTTGTGCTAGTCCCTGGGTCATCCTACAGGAGGTCAGGGAGGTGTGTAGGTCAGTTCTAGGGGTAACCACAGGGCCTGGAGGGGATGAATCTTGGATTGGTTGGGGGGTGTCACCTGTTCTCCTCCCAGTCTCGGGGCCTCTTGGTCTCGTTGGGTTTGATGCAGCGGATGTAGTGGGGTGTGCACCTCATCAGCGTGGCCACCAGGTCATTGGCTTGTTTCTGAGGCAGAAGCGAAGGCAGGGGTGGGTGGAGAGCACAGAGATGGGACCCTCTGACCCCTCTCTTTTCTCCACCCTGGATATAGTCCCAAGAGACAGAGACTGGAGGTGGGTGAGGGCTGGTAATAGAGAAGCCACAGGGGCCAGATGTCCCTGGTCTGTGTGCACCTCCACTAGTGCGCACCGCATTAGTGGGACTGATGCGGGGTGTCTGCCTGACCCTCGAATCCAAGACGAGGAGCTCTCACATCTACCGCACTCACCACTTAGCTTGGCATATAGTAAGTGCTCAGTAAATGTTTGTTGACTGAGTAACAGAGCCCTTAAGAGCATTTCTTTTTGTCCTTTGAGGAGATAGGTACATTGGGTGTTTTTTTTTTTTTTTTTTTTTTTTTTTTTTTTTTTGAGACGGAGTCTCGCTCTGTAGCCCAGGCTGGAGTGCAGTGGCCGGATCTCAGCTCACTGCAAGCTCTGCCTTCCGGGTTCCCGCCATTCTCCGGCCTCAGCCTCCCGAGTAGCTGGGACTACAGGCGCCCGCCACCTCGCCCGGCTAGTTTTTTTATATTTCTTAGTAGAGACGGGGTTTCACTGTGTTAGCCAGGATGGTCTCGATCGCCTGACCTCGTGATCTACCCGTCTCGGCCTCCCAAAGTGCTGGGATTACAGGCTTGAGCCACCGCGCCCGGCCTTTTTTTTTTTTTTTTGAGTTGGAGTTTTCCTCTGTCACCCATGCTGCAGTGCAATTGAGCCATCTTAGCTCACTGCAACCTCCACCACCCGGATCCAAGAGATTCTTCTGCCTCAGCCTCCCAAGGAGCTGGAATTACAGACATGTGCCACCACACCTGGGTAATTTTTAATAGAGATGGGGTTTTGCCATGTTGGTCAGGCTGGTCATGAACTCCTGACCTCAGGTAATCCATCCGCCTCGGGCTTCCAAAGTGTTGGGATTACAGGCATGAGCCACCATGCCGGACTGGGTGATTTTTTTTGAGACAGAGTGTTGCTCCGTCACTCATGCTGGAGCATAGAGGTGCTGTCATAGTTCACTGAAGCCTCAGCCTCCTGTGCTTAAGCGATCCACTGCCTCAGCCTCCAGAGTAGCTGGGATTACAGGTCTGAGCCACTGTGCCTGGCTGAGACAGGTACTTTGGAGTTAGGGAACTGTGTGTATACCTGAGAGGTTTGCCTTGAGTTTTGCATTTTGTTTTATTTTTATTTTTATTTGGAGACAAAGTCTCGCTCTGTTGCCCAGGCTGGAGTGCAGTAGCGTGATCTCGGCTTACTGCAACCTCCGTCTCCCAGGTTCAGGTGATTCTCCCACCTCAGCCTTCCGAGTAGATGGGACTACAGATAAGTGCCACCACACCCAGCTCCTTTTTTTTTTTTTTTTTTTTTTTGTATTTTTAGTAGAGACGGGGTTTCACCATGTTGGCCAGGCTGGTCTTGAACTCCTGACATCAGGTGATCCACCTGCCTCAACCTCCCAAAGTCCTGGGATTACAGGCTTGAGCCACTGTGCCTGGCGTTTATTTTATTTTATTTTATTTTATTTTATTTATTTATTTTGTTTATTTGAGACAGAGTCTCGCTCTGTCACCCAGGCTGGAGTGCAGTGGCATGATCTCGCTCACTGCAACCTCCTAGGTTCAAGCAATTCTCCTGCTTCAGTCTCCTGAGTAGCTGGGATTACAGGCACATACCGGCTAATTTTTGTATTTTTAGTAGAGATGGGGTTTCACCATGTTGCCCAGGCTGGTCTTGAACTCCTGACTTCAAGTGATCTGTCTGACTCGGCCTCTGAAAGTGCTGGGATTACAGGCGTGAGCCACCACTCACAGTCTGATTTTTTTTTTTTTTTTTAAAGAGACAGAGTCTCAGCCGGGCGCTGTAGCTCACGCTTGTAATCCCAGCACTTTGGGAGTCCAAGGTGGGCGAATCACGAGGTCAGGAGATCGAGACCATCCTGGCTAATATGGTGAAACCCTGTCTCTACTAAAAAATACAAAAAAATTAGCCGGGCGTGGTGGCGGGTGTTTGTAGTCCAAGCTACTCGGGAGGCTGAGACAGGAGAATGGCGTGAACCCGGGAGGCGGAGCTTGCAGTGAGCCGAGATCGCGCCACTGTGCTGCAGCCTGGGCAACAGAGCGAGACTCCGTCTCAAAAAAAAAAAACAAAAAAAAGAGACAGGGTCTCACTCTGTTCCCAGGCTGGAGTGCAGGGGCGCAATCATGGCTCACTGCAGCCTTGACCTCCTGGGCTCAAATGATCCTCCTGCCTCAGCCTCCCGAGTAGCTGGGACCACAGGTGTGCCCTACCATGCTTGGCCAATTTTTAATTTATTTTTTGTAGAGATGGGGTCTTGTTTTGTTGCCCAGACTAGACTTGTTACATTCATAGTGACAGAATGGTGGGTGCCAGGGACTTGGAAAACAGGTAGGGAGTGTTTCATGGGGACACAGTTTCAGTTTGGGAAGATGAGAAAGTTCTGGAGATGGGTAGTGGTGATGGTTGCACGACCATGTGCATGCACTTAATACCACTAACTGTGACCTTAAAACTGGTTAAAATATTAGATAGGCTGGACACAGTGGCTCACGCCTGTAATCCCAGCACTTTGAGAGGCCGAGGAAGGTGGATCACCTGAGGTCGGGAGTTCAAGAACAGCCTGGCCAACATGGTGAAACCCCGTCTCTACTAAAAATACAAAAGTAGCTGGGCATGGTGGTGCATGCCTGTAATCCCAGCTACTCGGGAGGCTGAGGCAGGAGAATCACTTGAACCCGGGAGGCAGAGGTTGTGGTGAGCTGAGATCATGCCATTGCACTCCAGCCTAGGCAACAAGAGTGAAACTCCATCTCAAAAAAAAAAAAAACAAAACACCAAAAAATCAAATTAGCTGGGTGTGATGGCACATGCCTATAATCCCAGCTACTTGGGAGGCTGAGGCAGAAGAATCGCTTGAACCCAGGAGGTGGAGGTTGCAGGGGGCCCAGATCGTGCCACTGCACTCCAGCCTGGGCAACAGAGCAAGACTCTGTCTCCAAAAATAAATAAATAAATAAATTATTGGATATTATTAAGATGGTAAATTTTATGTCATGTATATTTTACCACAAATTTAAAAAATGGTAAATGACTAAAGACCAAACAAAAATGTATTAGGATAATGGTCCACTTCTGCAGTGAAGGAGTTGATGGAGACCTCCAAGAAGCTGGTTCAAGCCCCCTAAACCCAGACCTGGAGGAAGACCCTGCTGAATAGATGACGTCACAGACAGAGGCAGAAGCCCCAGGATTGGTGGAGAGACAGACATTGGAATGAGAGAAACAGGGTCTGGACCCCAGGCAGGGTAGAACTCAGTCCTCCGCCGGCCCGCTCCCCGTTGTACACCCCAGGCCCACCTTGATCTTGGAGCCGGCAGTGCTGGGGCGCCCCTTCTTGTCTCCATCCAGCTTCTCGGGGAAGAGCATCCGGAGGAAGGCCCTGGGTAGGAGAGGGGAGAGGAGGAGTTGGAGGTATGGCTGGACCTTGGGGTGCCCTCCTCCAGAGGTGGGGCAGCCTCAATGCCACAATGCAAAATATGGTTCTCTCAATGTAGAGGGGAGTTGTAATGGGTGAGATGCAGAAGGTTGGTTTTTTCTGTTTTTTTTGAGACGGAGTCTTGCTCTGTCGCCCAGGCTGGAGTGCAGTGGCGCGATCTCAGCTCACTGCAAGCTCCGCCTCCCGAGTTCACACCATTCTCCTGCCTCAGCCTCCCGAGTAGCTGGGACTACAGGCGCCGCCACCTCGCCCGGCTAATTTTTTGTATTTTTAGTAGAGACGGGGTTTCACCGTGTTCGCCAGGATGGTCTTGATTTCCTGACCTCGTGACCCACCCGCCTCGGCCTCCCAAAGTGCTGGGATTATAAGTGTGAGCCACCACGCCTGGCGGTTGTTTTTTCTTTCTTTCTTTTTTTTTTTTTTTTTTGAGACGGAGTCTCGCTCTGTAGCCCAGGCTGGAGTGCAGTGGCCGGATCTCAGCTCACTGCAAGCTCCGCCTCCCGGGTTCACGCCATTCTCCGGCCTCAGCCTCCCGAGTAGCTGGGACTACAGGCGCTGCCACCTCGCCCGGCTATTTTTTGTATTTCTTAGTAGAGACGGGGTTTCACCGTGTTAGCCAGGATGGTCTCGATCTCCTGACCTCGTGATCCGCCCATCTCGGCCTCCCAAAGTGCTGGGATTACAGGCTTGAGCCACCGCACCCGGCCTGCGGTTGTTTTTTTAATTTGTTTTTTGAGACAGGGCTTCGCCTTGTCCTCCAGGTTGGGGGGCATTGGTGTCATCATAGTCACTGCAGCCTGGAACTCCTGGGCTCAAGCCAATGTGTGAATGTATTGAATGCCACTGAATTGTACATTTCATTTTATTTTATTTTATTTTATATTTTATTTTATTTTATTTATTTATTTCCTTTATTTTTCTTTGCCACAAAAAGGGAACAACATGGATAAATTGTACATTTTAAAATGGTTAATAAGTCTGGGCACGGTGGCTCACGCCTGTAATCCCAGCACTTTGGGAGGCTGAGGCAGGAGGATCACCTGCAGTCAGGAGTTCGAGACCAGCCTAACCAACATGGTAAAACCCCATCTCTACTAAAAATACAAAAATTAGCCGGGTGTGATGGTGGGACGCCTATAATCCCAGCTACTCGGGAGGCTGAGGCAGGAGAATCGCTTGAACCCAGGAGGCGGAGGTTGCAGTGAGCCGAGATAGTGCTACTGTACTCCAGCCTGGGCGATAGGGCAAGAGACACTGTCTCAAAAAAAAAAAAAAAAAAAAAAAAAAGGACTGTGGTGATGGTTGCACAATTCTGGGAATTTGCTAAACGTCATTGATTTAGACATTGCTTAATGTGGGTGGATTTAATGGTAAGTCCGCTCCTGGGAAATGTGGGTGCATTCTGGTTTAAAGGTCAGGTTAGATTCAAATAGTTCTAAATCTGTTTGTTCAGATGCTGATAGTTCAGAATCAGATGCAGATTCTGATTCTCCAGGTCTGGGGTGGAGTTTGAGATTCTGCCTTTTTTTCTCCCTCAGAGATAAGGTCTGTTGCCAAGGCTGGAGTGCAGTGGCACAGTCACGGCTCACTGCAGCCTCCACCTCCTAGGCTCAAGTGATCCTTCCATCTCAGCCTCCTGAGTAGCTGGGACTATAGGCATGTGCCACCACACCCAGCTAATTTATTATTATTATTATTTTTTACTGGCAGAGTACACAAGTAAAAAAACGATTTTTTTTTTTGTAGAGACAGGGGTCTTGCTATGTTGCCCAGGCTGGTCTTGAACTTGGGACCTCAAGTGATCCTTCTGCCTAAGGAAATTCCACATTGGAAACAAGGCCCAAGGATGCCCAGGTTGCTGGTCTGGGAACCACATGTCAAAACTTGAAGGATCCCTGTCATATTACTTTACGCCTGATACTACATTCTTCGTGGGTTTTTTGTTTTGTTTTGTTTTGTTTTGTTTTGTTTTGTTTTGTTTTTTTTGAGACGGAGTCTTGCTCTGTAGCCCGGGCTGGAGTGCAGTGGCCAGATCTCAGCTCACTGCAAGCTCCGCCTCCCGGGTTTACGCCATTCTCCTGCCTCAGCCTCCGGAGTAGCTGGGACTACAGGCGCCTGCCACCTCACCCGGCTAGTTTTTTGTATTTTTAGTAGAGACGGGGTTTCACCGTGTTAGCCAGGATGGTCTCGATCTCCTGACCTCGTGATCCGCCCGTCTCAGCCTCCCAAAGTGCTGGGATTACAGGCTTGAGCCACCGCGCCCGGCCCTTCGTGGGTTTTTTGTTTTTGTTTTTTGAGATGCAGCTGTTGTCCAGGCTGCAGGCTAGAGTGCAGTGGCGCAATCTTGGCTCACTGCAAGCTCCGCCTCCCAGGTTCACGCCATTCTCCTGCCTCAGCCCCCTAAGGAGCTGGGACTACAGGCGCCTGCCACCTCGCCCGGCTAATTTTTTGTATTTTTAGTAGAGACGGGGTTTCACCGTGTTAACCAGGATGGTCTCAATCTCCTGACCTTGTGATCCGCCCGCCTCGGCCTCCCAAAGTGCTGGGATTACAGGCGTGAGCCACTGCGCCCGGCCTTTTTTTTGTTTTGAGACAGAATCTCCCTCTGTTGCCCAGGCTGGAGTGCAATGACACGATCTTGGCTCACTATAACCTCTGCCTCCTGGGTTCAAGTGATTTTCATGCCTCTGCCTTCTGAGTAGCTGGAATTACAGGTGCGCGCCACCACACCTAGGTAATTTTTATAATTTTGGTGGAGACAAGGTTTCGCCATGTTGCCCAGGCTGGTCTCAAACTCTTGGCCTGACGTGATTTGACCACCTCGGCCTCCCAGAGGGCTGGGATTATAGGCGTGAGCCACCGCGCCCGGCCTCTGGAATTACTTTTTACATCAGAACTAGTCCATAGAAACAGCATCCTGGCCGCACAGCCACTCCCCTTGAGTTTGTGGCGAGATGGCAGCTCTTGGGAAGATGGGGTGGTGCCTGGTCCTCCCTCCATCCCCTTGGGGGGTTGTAGCCAGAGGTCCCCATGCCTGTGACCACTCACTGCTCACTGGTCTGCATCAGCTCTATGAGGTCAGAGAAGAGAACGTCTCGGTTCCTCTCGCAGAAGCCGCTGACGTCGTAGGAGACCTGGAGGGGACAGGACAGCGCTGAGGACAGTGAGGGACTGAGAGACCTGGCTGGGAGGGTGGGCGCAGAGTGCTTACAGCCCAGGTGGTCAGGGGTTTCCTGGGGCCTGCTGTGGGGTGAGGGGATCGAGGAGTGTCTACAGCGCTGGTTGGGGGGTATCTACAGTTCAGAATAGGGGATGGGGGGGGCTCCCTGGAGGGCTGATATTCAAGTTGAGGTTAGAGGATCGTAGCTGTATCCCAGGTCAGAGGTAAGGGGAGGTGGGGGTTACAACCTAAATGAGCCGGGAGAGAGCTGCAGTTTGCATCAGAGGCCACGTGGCAGTGAAAGTTATAGCTCAGATTGGTAGGTGAGGGGTTGCAGCCTGGGTGGGGGGCCCCTGGGAGTCAGAGGTTAGATTAGGTATCTGTGACCTGGTCAGTCAGGGGCCAGTGTGGGGGGCCTGTGTCAGGATAACAGCCCTACCTCAGGGATCCCTGCAAGGGGACTTCAGCCAGGATTGGGGGTTGGAGCTGCTACCAAAGGTTGGTTGGGGCTCTCTGTAGTTCCGAGCAGGGCTTTTGTAACCAGGCTGGCGTGCTGTGGCACAATCTTGGTTCACTACAACCTCAGCCTCCTGGGTTCAAGTGATTCCCCTGCCTCAGCCTCCCAAGTAGCTGGGATTACAGGCACCCACCACCACGCCCAGCTGATTTTTGTATTTTTAGTAGAGATGGGGTTTCACCATATTGGCCAGGCTGGTCTTGAACTCCTGACCTCAGGTGATTCACCCGTCTTGGCCTCGCAAAGTGCTGGGATTACAGGTGTGAGCTGCCACTCCCAGCCTCTCCAGCCCATTTTAGGGGCAATCCTAGGAACTTCTGCTCTCATGTTGTGAGATCCTCAGATCACTGCCCGAGAGTCTACAGTCCTGTCCGCTGGGGAGCAGGGCTGCAGGCATGGCTGGAGGCCAGTGGATTTCTGTAGCCTGGGATAGGGGTCTGTAGGAGGGCGTCAGCACATTTTGAAGGCTGGTGGCTCACAGAAGGGACCTGGGGGCTTTGGGGATTTCCTCTCCAAATTGGGATCAGGAAGTGGGGGGCTGTATCCTAGTCAGGGGGTTATGATTTACATTGGGGCTTATCTGGGAGCACAGGCGGTCTGGTACTCAAGCTGGTGTTAATCGGGGGGGATTTCTGTTCCCTCTGTTAGGGAGTTGATGTGTAAGGGAAGCTGTTGCCTGGATCAGAGGCCATTGGGTTTCTGCAGCCCTGGCCCAGGGAACACGGTGGTAGTGGTGGTCGTGGTGCTGGTGGGGTCCAGGCAAGTTTGGGGCTTAGAGAGTTCCTGGGGGGTCAGCTGGAAGGGTCTGTAGTTCTGGTTAGTAGGGGGTGGATTGAGGCAGGGGGACGGTGGAATTCTACAGCTCTGGATGAGGGTCCTAGCAGGCTCGCTCCAGCCTGCGTGCTGGAGGGTGGGGGCTACAGCCCGGAGCCCTGGGGTTCTGCGAGGTGGCACAGGGTGGGGTAGGGGCCAGGGGCACACCTTGCCAGCGTAGTGGTGGATGACGAAGCCGGCGCTCCAGCTGTTGAAATGCTCGTGGGTGCCCACGGCCGCCTGCAACTTCTGCAGCAGTGTCTGGTCTGCTCCCCCGCCCGTGGCGTGCATGGTGGCACACACGTCGTCCAAGACGCTCATGATGCCTGGGGGGCTCTGTGGGGCGAGGGGGAGCCAGCAGCAGTTCAGTTTGGTCTGCCTTGCCTCCCCATGGCTCATCAGTGTGGAGATTAGGGGAGGGCGGGGGTGGAGGAGTAGAGGGAGCTAGAGCTTTGGAGGCGGGGAGGGCACCAGGGGCTTCCAAATACAAGCACAAAAGGCATTGCAGGGGTCGGGGATGGAAGGGATAGGGGGGCAGGGGTGTGTGGGGCTGCTGTGGAAGCTCGCTGGGGTGCAGAAGTGGCTGGGGGCCCCTCAAGAGATTCAGGTCTCAGACTAGAATCCCTTGGTAGGGGGACCTGCCTTATTTATTTGTTTGTTTGTTTATTTATTTACTTATTTATTTATTTAGAGACGGAGTCTTGTTCTGTTGCCCAGGCTGGAGTGCAGTGGTATGATCTCAGCTCACTGCAGCCTCCATCTCCCAGGTTCGTGATTCTCCTGCTTCAGCCTCCGGAGTAGCTGGGATTACAGGCGTGCTGCCACCATGCCAGGCTAACTTTTGTATTTTTTAGTAGAGATGGCGTTTCACCATTTTGGCCAGGCTAGTTTCGATCTCCTGGCCTCAGGTGATCCACCTGCCTTGGCCTCCCAAAGTGCTGGGATTACAGGCATGAGCCACTGCGCCCGGCCTAAATACTTTTTAAATTTAATTTTTTTGAGACAGGGTCTTGTTCTGTTCCTCAGACTGGAGTGTGGTGGCGCAATCATAGCTCACTGCACCCTCGACTTCCTGGGCTCAAGTGATCCACCTCAGCCTCCTGGGTAGCTGGGATTACAGGCGCCCACCACCATGCCTGGATAATTTTTTGTATTTTTAGTAGAGACGGGTTTTCACCATGTTGGTCAGGCTGGTCTCCAACTCCCGACCTTAGGTGATCCGCCCGCCTCGGCCTCCCAAAGTGCTGGGATTACAGGTGTGAGCCACCGTGCCCGGCATGGAATCTGCAAATTTGACTCTGACTCTGAGCTGGGGTTTCCGGGGCAGTGTTTATTGAATGATTAAGCGACAGGTGGACAAGTAGGCGGAATGAATGGATGAGGGGCGGAAGGGACATTTTGGTTGTGTTCTGTCTGCTGGAAGGCCTGAGTGTAACGTGGAGAAGGGCCTGAGGATGCCATAACGTCCTTGTCCCTCCCCCCATCTTCCAGACTCAGCTTAGGGGCCCAGTGAGATGCCCCCGCGAAAGTTGACCCAGCCCTCACCAGCTTGTTTTCGATGAGGTCACAGACGACCTTGTTGTTGAAGTACTGGATTGGAGTCCAGCGGATGCCTTCCTGTACGTACTCCTCCTGGGGATGGAAAAGAGGGTGGGCGGGGGGGGGCAGTGAGAAATGTGTGGCCACCCTTCTCCCCATGTCCTCTCCTCTTCTCCATCTTATCACTTAGGACTGTCTCTGGTAACAAAGCCCATCACTCCTGTGTGAGCAAGGCTGGAAGTGCCAGGGAATTATATTTGGTTCTGGGAGTCCTTGACCTATAATCAACAGGAGCGGGTAGATAAATACCCCAGCTCCCTCGCTTCTCTGTGTGCTCCATGAAGCCTCCTCGAGTCCCAGTGCAGTTGCACACTGGTTGTCCACAGCATAACTTGCTCATTAATGTCCTATTTGGACTCTTTTTTTTTGAGATGGAGTTTCGCTCTTGTTGCCCAGGCTGGAGTGCAATGGCACGATCTTGCCTCATCGCAACCTCTGCCTCTGCCTGAAGGGATTCTCCTGCCTCAGCCTTCTGAGAAGCTGGGATTATCGGCTTGTGCTGCCACGCCTGGCTAATTTTGTATTTTTAGTAGAGATGGGGTTTTTCCATGTTGGTCAGGCTGGTCTCCCACCTCGGCCTCCCAAAGTGCCGGGATTACAGGCATACAGGCATGAGCCACTGCACGCAGCTTGCTTTTTTTTTTTTTTTTGAGACCAGGTTTTGCTGTTACCCAGGCTAGAGCTCAGTGATGCGATTCTAGCTCACTGCAACTTTGACCTCCAGGGCTCAAGTGATCCTCTCATCTTAGCCTTCTGAGTAGCTGGGATCTCGGGAGCACACCACCACACCTGGCTAATTTTTATGTTTTTTGTAGAGATGGGGTCTCACTATGTTGTCCAGGCTGGCTTTGAACCCCCAGGCTCAAGCGATCCTCTTACCTCAGCCTCCTAGATAGCTGGGACTATAGGTGTGAGTGATTGTGTCTGGCTCGGTCTGTCTCTCTTTTTTTTCTTTTCTTTTCTTTTTTTTATTTTTATTTTTATTTATATTTATTTATTTATTTATTTATTTTGAGACAGGGTCTCATTCTGTTGCCTAGGCTGGAGTGCAGTGGCGCAGTCTCAGCTCACTGCAACCTCTGCCTCCTGGGTTCAAGTGATTCTTCTGCCTCAGCCTCCTGAGTAGCTGGGATTACAGGTCCCCGCCACCACGCCCGGCTAAGTCTTATATTTTTAGCAGAGACGGGGTTTCACCATGTTGGCCAGGCTGTTCTCAAACTCCTGACCTCAGGTGATCCACCTGCCCCAGCCTCCCAAAGTGCTGGGATTACAGGCGTGAGCCACTGCGCCCGGCCTCTCTCTCTCTTTTAAAAAAATCCCTGTCTCAGAGCTGGGCATGTTAACTCATGCCTGTAGTCCCAGCACTTTGGCAGGCCAAGGCAGGAGGATTGCTTGAGGCCAGGAGATCAAGACCAATCTGGGCAACAAAGTGAAACATTGACTCTACAAAGAAGTTTTAAAATATTAGCCAGGCATGATGGTGTGTGCCTGTGGTCCCAGCTACTTGAGAGGCTGAAATGGGAGGATTGTTTGAGCCCAGGAGGTGTAGACTGCAGTGACCTGTGATCACACCACTGCACTCCAGCCTGGACAACAGAGCGAGATCCTGTCTCAAAAAAAAAAAAAAAAAAGGCCGGGCATGGTGGCTGATACCTGTAATCCCAGCACTTTGGGAGGCTGAGGTGGGTGGATCATGAGATCAGGAGTTTGAGACCAGCCTGGCCAATATGGTGAAACCCTGTCTCTACTAAAAATACAAAAATTAGCTGGGCATGGTGGCGGGTGCCTGTAGTCCCAGCTTGGGAGGCTGAGGCAGGAGAATCACTTGCACCCTGGAGGCAGAGGTTGCAGTGAGCTGAGATCATGCCACTGCACTCCAGCCTGGGCGACAGAACGAGACTCTGTCTCAAAAAAAAAAAAAAAAAAAAAAAAAAAAAAAAAAATCCCTGACTCTCTTCCTCTGTCTCCTCTTGGAGCTTCCTGGGATTGCCTCCCAGAAAAACCATTTGTCCCTGAATCCTTGCCTCAGGCTCTGCTTCTGGGGGAGGGGCTAAATGCAGACAGCAGGGACTATTGCCTTATTGTTCATGGCTGTGTCTCCAAGCACCCTAAACAGTACCTGGCACACAACAGGTGCTCAATAAATAATTGCTGAATGAATGAACTAAGAGGCACGGTCCTTCCCAAAGCTTTAGAGGTAGAAGGAAGTGTCACTATGGAGCCTGGGCAGGTTGGCACAGA
This sequence comes from Macaca nemestrina, assembly GCF_043159975.1. Lineage (NCBI taxonomy): Eukaryota > Metazoa > Chordata > Mammalia > Primates > Cercopithecidae > Macaca > Macaca nemestrina. Next base: position 8,142,634 of record NC_092144.1, read on the forward strand.
GAGGTGAGAATGTGGTGGGGAGGGCTGAGGTGTCCCCTAGTTGCTAAGGGATCCTCATGGTCCTTCCACCCCACCCCCACCCCACGATCCTCCATCCCTGGCCGCTTGGCTGCCCACCTGCTCGGCCTTCAGGGTGAGTTCGATAAAGATTTGCTGCAGCTTCTCGTTGACGAAGTTGATGCAAAACTGCTCGAAGCCATTTTTCTGCAGAAGGAGGAAAAGGGTCCTTCCCTCAATGTCCTGGTGCTAGAAGTTCTTGTGGCCACCCCGAGCTGCCCCAGGGAGGACAGGATGTGGGCTGGAGGCAGGGGGCCTTACCTGGAAGATCTCGAAGCCATAAATGTCCAGCACACCGATGCTGTACTCTTCCTGGGGTTTTTGCATAGCACGGTTGATGGCCTGCGGTGTGGGTGGAGACAGGAGGTCAGTGGGCATCGGTCAGATCTGAAGCCCCCGCCCACCACTCCTTAGACACACGCCTAGCCAGCTTCATGGGTGATGTCCCCTCATGCCAATTTCCCTCCAGCCCTCTTTAGCTCTGCCCTTCCTGGCTCTGTGTATGGTCTCCCCACTCCCCAGTCAGTCACTCAGAGGAGAAACCCAAGTGTCAGTGCATCAGGGTCTGTGGCTCCGGAGCTCACTCTGCCCCTGAACCTCTCTGCACCTCTATTTTCTTATCTTTAAAACGGGTTGATAATAGCAACTACTTTATGGGGCTTTTTCTTTTCTTTTTTTTTTTTTGAGGTGGAGTCTCACTCTGTTGCCCAGGCTGGAAAGCCAGTGGCGCAATCTCGCCTCACTGCAACCTCCGCCTCCAGGATTCAAGAGATTCTTCTGCCTCAGCCTCCCAAGTAGCTGGGATTACAGGCATGTGTCACCATACCTGGCTAATTCTCATATTTTTAGTAGAGACGGGGTTTTGCCATGTTGGCCAGGGCTGATCTCAAACTCTTGACCTCGGGTGATCTGCCCACCTTGACCTCCCAAAGTGCTGGGATTACAGGCATGAACCACTGTGCCTGGCCATACATTTTATACTTTATTTATTTTTATTTTTTATTTTGAGATAATGTCTCAGTCTGTTGCCCAGACTGGAGTGCAGTGGCTTGATCATGGCTCACTACAGCCTCAACTTCCCGGGGTCAGGGATTCTTCCACCTCAGCCTCCTGAATAGCCGGCATTACAGGCACCAGCCACCGTGCCCGGCTAATTTTTGTATTTTTGTAGAGAAAGGGTTTCGCCCTGTTGCCCAGGCTGACTCCATACATTTAAAAAGTTTTTATTTTATTTTATTTTATTTTATTTTATTTTATTTTATTTTATTTTATTTATTTATTTATTTTGAGACAGAGTCTCGCTCCGTTGCCCAGGCTGGAGTGCAATGGCATGATCTCAGCTCACTGCAACTTCCACCTCCCGGGTTCAAGTGATTCTCCTGCCTCAGCCTCCCAAGTAGCTGGGATTAAAGGCATGTAAGGCATGTGCCACGACTCCTGGGTAATTTTTAGTAGAGACGGGGTTTCACCATGTTGGCCAGGCTGGTCTTGAACTCCAGACCTCAAGTGATCCACCTGCCTCAGCCTCCCAAAGTGCTGGGATTACAGGCATGAGCCACTACATCTGGCCAAGGTGTTTTTTTTTTAGAGACAGAGTCTTGCTCTGTCACCTAGCCTGGAGTGCAACAGTGCAATCATAGCTCACTGCAGCCCTGACCTTCTGGGTTCAAACGATCCCCCAACTTCAGCCTCCTGAGTAGATGGAACCACAAGTGCACACCACCACACCCAACTAACTGGAAATTTCTGTAGAGATGGGGTCTTGCTATGTTGCCCAGGCTAGTCTTTTTTTCTCTCTCTCTCTTTTTTTTTTTTTTAGACAGAGTTTTGCTCTTGTTGCCTAGGCTGGAGTGCAATGGCACGGTCTCGGCTCACGGCAACCTCTACCTCCCGGGTTCAAGCAATTCTCCTGCCTCAGCCTCCGGAGTAGCTGGGATTACAGGCATGTGCCACCACGCCCGGCTAATTTTGTATTTTTAGTAGAGACGGGGTTTCTCCATGTTGGTCAGGCTGGTCTCGAACTCCCGACCTCAGGAGATCCGCCCACCTCAGCCTCCCAAAGTGCTGGGATTACAGGCGTGAGCCACCGAGCCCAGCCACCCAGGCTAGTCTTGAACTTCTGGCCTCAAACGATGCTCCCACCTCGGCCACCCAAAGCATTGGGATCGCAGGCGTGAGCCACTGCACTTGGCCTCCATAAATGTTTGTGACCCCAGAGCGCCCACTCTGCCCTCCAGCCCCAGCTCCACTCGCCTCCACGAGGAAGTCGAAGAGGCGGGCATAGAGCCCCTTGGCCAGGGCGTCGCGGGTGTAGGCTGCCTGCTCCACGTTGAGGGTCACATCGATGGACTCACTGCGCCCGCCCCAGCGGCTGTCCATCTTGCGGCTGGTCAGCTTCTCCTGCAGTCGCCCACTGTCAATGCCCAGCAGGTAGGCGGGAAAGGCCAGGACTACCGGGGCAAAGGTCAGGGCAAAAACGGGACAGTTGGTTGGGCTCTTGTGCCTCCTGCATGGGCCTCCTATTATCCCCATCTTGCCAGTGACACCGACGTTGTCCCCGTGGGCTCTCAGCTTCCTGGGGGCAGAGCTGGGAGGACGCAGTTCACACACCCACAGGCCTCCATCCTGCCCTCCCTGACACCCACACTCACGGTCCACACTCTCCACTCGGGCGTAATTCCCGTCTTCACAGAAACTGATGTTCCCTAGGTGCAAGATCCCCGCCACCAGCTGCAGGACCAGCTGCTGGATGCTGGGCGGGATCCCAATGACCTGCATGGCGCTCTGTGGGTGCAACGGGAGCAGAAACTGTGCCGCGAATCCCGGCCTCCAACCTGCCTCCAGGGGCAGGCTTGAGGGGCCACAGCACGGACTCAGGGAGTGAGCACCCTTGGGTCCCCGTCCTGCCCCTTTCAATCACTTGCTGCGTGACCTTGGGCAAGTGCCTGCACCTCTCTGGTCTTTGTTTTTTATTATATTTTTTATTTTTGAGACAGAGTCTCCCTCTGTTGCCCAGGCTGGAGTGCAGTGGCGTGATCTTGGCTCACTACAACCTCCTCATCCCGGATTCAAGCAATTTTCCTGCCTCAGCCTCCCGAATACCTGGGATTACAGGTGTGAGCACCATGTCTGGCCTAGGCTTTGGTTTCCTATTTTATTTTTTAAAGAGTCTCACTCTTTCACCCAGGTAGGAGTGCAGTGGCGCTATCTTGGCTCACTGCAACCTCCACCTCCTGGGTTTAAGCGATTCTTCTGCCTCAGCCGCCTGAGTAGCTGGGACTACAGGCACATGCCATCACGCCTGGCTAATTTTTGTATTCTTAGTAGAGACGGGGTTTCACTATGTTGGCCAGGCTGGTCTCGAACTCCTGACCTCAGGTAATCCACCTGCCTCGGCCTCCCAAAGTGCTGGGATTACAGGCATGAGCCACCGCGCCTGGTCTTTTTTTGGTTTTTGAGATGGAGTCTCACTCTGTTGCTCAGGCTGGAGTGCAGTGTTGTGATGTTGGCTCACTGCAACTTCTGCCTCCTGGTTTCCAGCAATTCTCCTGCCTCTGCCTCCCCAGTAGCTGGGATTACAGTCACGCACCATCATGCCCGGCTAATTTTTGTATTTTAAGTAGAGACGGGGTTTAACCACGTTGGCCAGGCCGGTCTCAAACTCCTGACTTTAAGTCATCTGCCTGCCTCGGCCTCCCAAAGTGCTGGGATTACAGGCGTGAGCCACTGTGCCTGGGCTGGGCTTCGTTTTCCTAATTTGTAACTCAGGGGAGTTTCTGGGGCTGAGGTCTGCCTGGCTGGGGACTGGGGTGGAGGCCGGTGCTCACCAGAGTCTCACCAAAGTCACTTCTGTCGTCGGTGCCGTCCACCTGGTAGGTGTCCGATTGGTTGAGGTAGTAATAGTAGTCTGGTGTCATGAGGCCCAGGTTCTGCCTTTGCTCCTGGGAGGCCCCTTCCAGCAGCTGGAGTGTGTACAATGTTCATGCATCTGGTGCTTGCCTGGCTTAGCCCCTGTGATCCCCCCATCTGCCCTGCCATGCCCTCCCAAGCATGTACTTTTCCGTTGTCCACCCTGCTGGGCTCCAGGTGGGGCTCACTCTCCCCCAGCCTCTTCCCTGCACCTGGTAGTAGATGTGGAAGTTCCTCTCATTTTCATTCTGCATGACCACGCGGGACTTCTCCAGCAAGAAGTTGGAGATCTTGCCCCCATCCGGCTCCCCACCTCGGCTGAACTGGATCTCAAAGTACTTGCCCTGAATTTGAGAGAACCATGTCAGCACCCCAGCATCCTGGGGTGCAGGTTGGGGAAGGATTAGGGATGGGTCTTATGAGCCTTGCCTCTCTTCCCTTCTTCCTTTTTTTTTTTTTGGACAGAGTCTCACTCTGTTGCCCAGGCTGGGGTGCAGTGGCGCTATCTCGGCTCACTGCAACATCCACTTCCTGGGTTCAAGTGATTCTCCTGCCTCAGCCTCCTGAGTAGCTGGGACTACAGGTGCCCGCCACCACGCCCAGCTAATTTTTGTAGTTTTGGTAGAGACGGGGTTTCATCATGTTGGCCAGGCTGGTCTTGAACTCCAGACCTCAAGTGATCCACCTGTCCCAGCCTCCCAAAGTGCGGGGATTTCAGGCGTGAGCCCCCCCGTACCCAGTCCAAGGGTATGGAATTTAGTAAACCATGTGCATGTGCAGGTGTAATACTAAAGTCTATGAGATGGATATTAACATCATCCCCATTTTATGGATGAGCAAACAAAGGAAACTCAGGAAGTTACATCGATTTTTTTCCCCCAGGCTACACAGCTCACAATGACAGAATCAGACCCTGAATTCAGATCTGTTTACCTATCCTGTCTTCCACTGGGCCCAGCACAGCACCCACACAAAGAACGAGTCCCAGAACTATTGTCGAAAGAAGGAATAAATGAGGGACTAAATTGGACCTGAAATGTGAATGGGAACAATGTAGCATGGCTGCAGCCAGGGAGCATTTAAGAATGTTACACAGGGGTGTCATGGCCTCCACACTTCTGCCAATGGGGGACTCCCTTTTGAAATGGACCATGAGCAGGAAGTGAGTCTCCCATTCAGGAGCAGGTATTTCCTGCTGGGTTTCCAATGGGCTCTTGTCCTGGCAATGCAGATGTGTGTATGTGTGGTTGTGTGTGTAGAAAGGTCAGCACGGATGGAGCAGCTTCTCCAAGCAGAGCTGCAGAGACTCACAAAGCGGCTGGAATTATTGTTGCGCACAGTCTTGGCGTTGCCGAAAGCCTCGAGCAGCGGGTTGGACTGCAGGATGATATCTTTGACATGCTGGGGGCAGAGGCAGGTCGGGTGGGAAGAAGTCAGACGGGGGCAGGAGTGCAGATGAGTGGGGCTGCACTACCATGCAGGTGAGGGCGACCCAGCTCATCCTTCTGTTTTTCTCGTCTCACCTGGACCTTGTCGCCTCCGCCAGACACCTTGGAGATGTAGCCCATGATGTATTTAGCTGCCACTGTCTTCCCAGCTCCACTCTCTCCACTGGGGATGAATGGAGGAATAAATGATCAGTGGATGGGGTTGGGGGGAAGAGCCCTTTTTAGTGCCTGACTATTTATTCATTAAGCACCTACTGTGTGCCTGCCAGTATTCTGGGTACTGGGGATGCCATAATGAACAAGACAGATAAAATCTCTGCTTTCAGCCGGGCATGGTGGCTCATATAATCCTATAACCCCAGCACTTTGGGGGCCTGAGGAGGGAGAATCACTTGAGGTCAAAAGTTTGAGACCAGCCTGGCCAACATGGTGAAACCCAGACTCTGTTAAAATACAAAAATTAGCCGGACATGGTGGTAGGCGCCTGTAATCCCAGCCAGCCACTCAGGAGGCTGAGGTAGGAGAATTGCTTGAACCTGGGAGGCGGACGTTGCAGTGAGCTGAGGTTGCACCATGCACTCCGGCCTAGGTGACAGACTGAGACTCTGACACACACACACACACACACACACACACACACACACACTCACTCTCTCTCTCTCTCTCTCTCTCTCTCTCTCTCTCTCTGCTCTCATAGAGCTGGTATAGATGGATTGACTGAGATGGGGTCTCATTCTGTTGCCCAGGCTGGAGTGCAGTGGTGTGATCATAGCCCCCTGTTCCTGCCTGGAACTCCTGGGCTCAAGCAATCCTCCCTCCTCAGCCTCCTGAGTAGCTGTGGACTACAGGCATGCACCACAGTGCGCGGCTAATTATTTTATTTTTATAGAGACAGGGTGTTGCCATGTTGCCCAGGCTGGTCTTGAACTCCTGGCCTCAAGAGATCCTCTTGCCTTGGCCTCCCAAAGTGCCGGGATTACAAGCATAAGCCACCACACCTGGCCTGAGGTGACATTTAGAGGGGACAGACAGACAATAGCAGAATGAATCAATAAAATACATTGTGAGTCAGATGGTGACAAGGAAAATAAAACAGGGTGAGGGCAGAGAGGGACAGCAGGGCTGTGTTCAGATTGGGAGTTTCAGGCAAACCTCCCTGGGGGCAGTGATGATGTTTCAGTGGGGGCCTGGGCAGCAGGGTCTGTGGCGCCCCAACCCCGTCCATACCTAATGATGACACATTGGTTCTCACAGTCGATAAGCATGTTCCGGTACATGTTGTCCGTGAGGGCGTAGATGTGCGGGGGATTCTCGTACTGGGCCTGGTGGGGGAGGTCAGGTCTCAGCCCAGGGCTGGGGGCTAGAGGTCTCGGGGCTGTGCCTCCCACCCAGCGCCAGCCTCTGCCTCCCACCCAGCCCCAGCCTCACCGCGCCCTGGTAGAGGTCGATCTCACGGTCGGTGAAGTAGGGCATCTGCTTGAAGGGGTTTACGGAGATAAGCACAGAGCCGATGTAGGTCTGAGGGATGGTTAAGGGTCGTGCAGTGTACTGGTAGGTTTTGTCCTCCCTGTCCCCTCATCCTGTCCCCACCCAGGGCTTCCCAGAACTGCATTGCTTGGAGGTGGAAGAGATGGAGATGTTGGATGCACCTCGAGTCTCTTGGAAAAAACAGGGCTGGCCGGGTGCGGTGGCTCATGCCTGTAATCCCAGCACTTAGGGAGGCCGAGGCAGGCAGATCACTTGAGGTCAGGAGTTCAAGACGAACTTGGCCAACGTGGTGAAACCTTGTCTCCACTAAAAATACAAAAAATTAGCCGAGCATGGTGATGCGTGCCTGTGATCCCGGCTACTTGGGAGGCTGAGAGAGGAGAATCACTTGAACCTGGGAGGCAGAGGTTGCAGTGAGCTGAGATCGTGCCATTGCATGCTAGCCTGGGCAACAAGAGCCACTCAGTCTCAAAAACAAAACACAAAAACAAAAAAATTAGCCAGGCATGGTGGCTCATGCCTGTAATCCAGCTACTTGGGAGGCTGAGGCAGGAGAATCGTTTGAATCAGGGAGGCAGAGGTTGCAGTGAGCCGAGATTGTGCCACTGCACTCCAGCCTGGGCGACAGAGCAAGACTCCATCTCAAAAAAAAAAAAAAAAAAAAAAGGCCGGGCGCGGTGGCTCAAGCCTGTAATCCCAGCACTTTGGGAGGCCGAGGCGGGCGGATCACAAGGTCAGGAGATCGAGACCACAGTGAAACCCCGTCTCTACTAAAAATACAAAAAATTAGCTGGGCGCGGTGGCGGGCGCCTGTAGTCCCAGCTACTCAGGAGGCTGAGGCAGGAGAATGGCGAGAACCCGGGAGGCGGAGCTTGCAGTGAGCCGAGATCGCGCCACTGCACTCCAGCCTGGGCAACAGCGTGAGACTCCGTCTCAAAAAAAAAAAAAAAAAAAGAAAGAAAAGAAAAAAAACAGGGTTGGATGTGGAATGGGGGAAACGGAACACACTGGGGCTGAGCTTCTCCAGGACAGAGGGAGCAGTGGCAGCCACAGCTGCCCCCAACCAGAGCCCTGCTGTCACTCTGTCCTCTGTCTCACCGCCTGGTGCTCTCCCGGCCCATCCCTCCCTCTGCTCCATCACCCTCCTCTCCGTCCATGGCCCAGCCATTCATTCCTTCCCTGCCTGCCCGCCTCCATCCTTGGCCCAGGGTACGAAGATGTAGTCGTCCATGAAGCGCTTCCGCAGGTTGGCGGCAATGGCGTCTTCGGTGATCTGGGGAAGGAGCACCATGTCGTCCACGCCGCTCTGCTTCACGTTGTGGCTCTGCCAGTGGAAGCGCTCCTTGCTGCCCTAGGGGGTGAGAAGGGGTTCGGGGTGAGCCCTTGCACGGGGATGCGGCACCTGGCTCACCGATGCCATCAACTGGGTTCTGTCCCACCTCCTCAGCTCCACCTCCCCAGCTCCACCTCCATTCCTCCTTCCCCATCTCCAGGAGAGGCTGGCAGGAACCAAGCCAGGTCCCCTGCCCCAGACAGAAGTTGCACCGCCTCAGATCCAGCCCTCAGCCCTCTTTATTTTTTTTATTTTTAATTTTTATTTATTTATTTATTTTGAGACAGAGTCTTACTCTGTCGTTCAGGCTGGAGTGCAGTGGCGCAATCTCGGCTCATTGCAATCTCCACCTCTCGGGTTCAAGCGATTGTCCTGCCTCAGCCTCCCGAGTAGCTGGGATTACAGGTGCCCACCACCACACCCAGCTAATTTTTAATATTTTTGATAGAGACGGGGTTTCACTATGTTGGCCAGGCTGGTCTGGAACTCCTGACCTCAAGTGATCCACCCACCTCGGGCTCCCAAAGTGCTGGGATTACAGGCGTGAGCCACCGCACCCGGCCTCTTTCTTTCTCTCTCTCTCTCTCTCTTTTTTTTTTTAATTAATTTTTTTTCGCCAGGTGCAATGGCTCTTGCCTATAATCCCAGCACTTTGGGAGGTTGAGGCAGGAGGATCACTTGAGGCCAGTAGTTCGAGACCAGCCTGGGCAACATAGCAAGGCCCTGTCTCTATTAAAAGAAAAGGCCGGACGTGGTGGCTCACGTCTGTAATCTCAGCACTTTGGGAGGCCAAGCCGGGTGAATCCGAGGTCAGGAGTTTGAGACCACCCTGGCTAACATGGTGAAACCCCGTCTCTACTAAAAATACAAAATTAGCCAGGTGTGGTGGTGCATGCCTGTAATACCAGCTACCCGGGAGGCTGAGGCAGGAGAATCGCTTGAACCTGGGAGACGGAGGTTGTAGTGAACCGAGATCACGCCATTTCACTCTAGCCTGGGCAACAAGAGCTAAACTCTGTCTCAAAAAAAAAAAAAAAAGGCAATCTGAAAAGGCTATATACTGTCTGATTCCAACTATAGGATATTCTGGAAAAGGCAAAACTATGAGGACAGTAAAAGATCAGTGGGGCCAGACGCAATGGCTCAACCTGTAATCCCAGTACTTTGGGAGGCCGAGATGGGAGGACTGCTTGAGGCCAGGAGTTCAAGACCAGCCTGGGCAACACAGCGAGACCCCCATCTCTACAAAAAATAGAAAAATTAGACAAGAGTGGTGACATGTGTCTGTGGTCCTGGCTACTCTGGAGGCTGAGGTGGGAGGATCACTTGAGCCCAGGATGCGGAGGTTGCAGTGAGCTGATATTTTGCCACTACACTCCAGCCTGGATAACTCTTGTCTCAAAAAAGAAACAAACAAAACAAAAAAACAAACAAAAAACCAAACAAACAAAAAAAGTTTTTTTTTTTTTTTTGAGACGGAGTCTCACTCTGTAGCCCAGGCTGGAGTGCAGTGGCCGGATCTCAGCTCACTGCAAGCTCCACCTCCCAGGTTCACGCCATTCTCCGGCCTCAGCCTCCCAAGTAGCTGGGACTACAGGCGCCCGCCACCTCGCCCGGCTAGTTTTTTGTATTTCTTAGTAGAGACGGGGTTTCACCGTGTTAGCCAGGATGGTCTCGATCTCCTGACCTCGTGATCCACCCGTCTCGGCCTCCCAAAGTGCTGGGATTACAGGCTTGAGCCACCGCGCCCGGCCACAAAAAAAGTTTTGAGACAGGGTCTCACTCTGTCGCCCAGGCTGGAGTGCAGTGGTTCGACCATAGCTCTGTGCAGCCTCTACCTCCTGGGCTCAAGCAATTCTCCCATCGCACCACAGGCTCCCGGGTAGCTGGGACTACAGATGTGCACCACCATGCCTGGATAATTTTTGTATTTTTTGTAGAGATGGGGTCTTGCTATGTTGCCCCGGCTGGTCTTGAACTCCGGGACTCAATGGATTATCTGTCTCAGTCTCCCAAAGTGGTGGGATTATAGGCGTGAGCTACCACACCCAGGCCCTCAGCCCTCTCCTTTGGTCTCTTTGCCCATTCGTCACCCCACCTAGTGCCCCTCACTTCCCATGAAGGATGCCAGGCTTGGCGGGCAGGGCACAGGAGCAGGAGCAGGGCAGACTGCAGGAGCAGAGCAGGGAGACCCGGGCAACTTGGTGGGAAGTGGGCACATCATGGTTCTCACTTCCTGCCAGCCTCCCAGCCTCTCCCTTTCACATCCCCCATCCCCTCCCCAGGCCCAGGCCAGTCCCTGACTTCTCTGTGGCATTTGACCCACTGCTGCTATGTGGCCTCCTTCCTTCTCCCCCTCCCACCTCTCCTCTTCTCTTGTGGTCACACATCCCAGCTGGTCCCTTTGAGCTCCTCCAGGCCACCATGTCCTGTGACCTCTGCCCTCTGTGCCTGTGTGTGACTTTGTTCCTCAGCTCCACCCTCTACTCCCAGCCCTGCCTCCCTGCTGCCCCTGCCACGGCCTTCTCCTCTGTGTCCCTTCACCTTGCCCCTCAGTAGTGCCAGCACCTTCCCAGATTCCCACTTTCTCATTTCACTTCCTCTCTGTTTTTCTTTTTCTTTTCTTTTTCTTTTTTCTTTCTTTCTTTTTTTTTTTTTTTGAGTCAGTCTTGTTCTGTCACCCAGGCTGGAGTGCAGTGGCGGGATCATAGCTCACTGTAGCCCTGACCTCCTGGGCTCAAGAGATCCTCCCACCTCAGCCTCCTGAGTAGCTGGGACCACAGGTGTGTGTCACCATGCCCAACTAATATTTAAATTTTTTTGTATTGATGGAGTCTTGTTATGTTGCTCAGGCTGGTCTTTAACTTCTGGCCTCAAGTGATCCTCCCACCTCAATCTCCCAAAGTGCTGGAATTTCAGGCATGAGTCACCTCGCCTGACCCAGACGACACTTTCTTTATTTTTTTTTTTTGTTGAGACAGAGTCTCGCTTTGTCGCCCAGACTGGAGTGCAGTGGCCGGATCTCAGCTCACTGCAAGCTCCGCCGCCCGGGTTCACGCCATTCTCCTGCCTCAGCCTCCTGAGTAGCTGGGACTACAGGCGCCCGCCACCTCGCCCGGCTAGGTTTTTGTATTTTTTAGTAGAGACGGGGTTTCACCGTGTTCGCCAGGATGGTCTCGATCTCCTGACCTTGTGATCCGCCCGTCTCGGCCTCCCAAAGTGCTGGGATTACAGGCTTGAGCCACCGCGCCCAGCCTACGACACTTTCTTTAGGCCCCATGGAGGAGACTGAGGCACATGCTCTCCAAAAAACTCCTCTTCCAGGAAGCCTGCCCTGGTTGCTCTCCTTTTAGCCCCACTGAATTTATCTGGTGCCTTAAACATCGTGGCTTTCTCAGGCTCACTCTGTCTCTATTCAGTACATCTCTGCAAAGGAGTCGTCTGACAGATAGGAGTGATGGCAACTTGGAACTATCCCATTTGGTGAACTCATGGTCCGATAAGATGTTTCTCCTCTTGAAAGCTCCCCCATCCCCAGGCCAGGAACTGCTGGAGGCAGAGACTGGGGCTGAGGCTTTTCTCTGTCAAATGAACAAGGGACAAAGGTAAAGAAAGAAACCCAGATTGAGAGCAAACCCCCCCCTCCCAGGGCAAATGAAGCTGGGAATGAAGTATTTTTGTTTTATTGAGATGGGGTCTTACTATGTTGCTGGATGGAATGCCGTGGTGAGACAATGGCTCGCTGCTACCTCTGCCTCCAGGGCTCAAGCGATCCCCCCACCTCAGTCTCCTGAGTAGCTGGGACTACAGGCACAAACCACCAAGCCCAGCTAATTTTTTGTAGTTTTGGTAGAGATGGGGTTTCACCATGTGGCTCAGGCTGGTCTTGAACTCCTGACCTCAAGCGACCTTCCTAACTGCTGGGATTACAGGCATGAGCCACAGCTCCCAGTCCGGGATTGAAGTCTTTTTTTTTCTGAGATGGAGTCTTGCTCTGTCGCCCAGGCTGGAGTGCAGTGGCACAATCTTGGCTCACTGCAAGCTCCGCCTCCCGGGTTCATGCCATTCTCCTGCCTCAGCCTCCTGAGTAGCTGGGACTACAGGCGCCCTGCCTGCCACTGCGCCCGGCTAATTTTTTGTATTTTCAGTAGAGATGGGGTTTCACCGTGTTAGCCAGGATGGTCTCGTTCTCCTGACCTCGTGATCCGCCCGCCTCGGCCTCCCAAAGTGCTGGGATTACAGGCGTGCGCCACCACGCCTGGCCAGGATTGAAGTCTTTAAAGTGGACTGTGTTTGCCAGTGGATTCCAGGGATACAGGCAGGGCTCAAGCAGAAGCGTCCACATGGGCCACTGTAAGGCAGAAGTGGAGCCAGTCTCTCCTGGGGGTACTGGGGAGACACGGAATGTTCTTGAGCGGGGTCAGGGGGAGGTGGAGGTGCATGGTCAGATTCTGGACACGCTGACAGCTAGAGGTGGGGGTTGTTGAGGGATGCCCATGGGCATTAAATAAGCCCAGCCTTTGGCATGGGGATAGATCTGGGTTCTGATCCTGCCTGGGCGAACAGCTGCTGCTGTGAGTCTCTATCTCATCTGTAAACAGGAGAGGCAGCTCCACTTCCCAGGGTTGATGAGAGGATGAACTGCTTTGGGGGAACAAGGTGGGATGGGAGGCTGGTGCCCCTCTCCAAGCCTGAGTGGTTATGAGGATAGACCCAGGCTGAAGGGTGTTTGAAAGAATTAACACGGCCGGGCGTGATGGTTCACACCTGTAATCCCAGCGCTTTGGGAGGCCGAGGCGGGCAGATCATCTAAGGTCGGGAGTTTGAGACCAGCCTGACCAACACGGTGAAACCCTGTCTCTACTAAAAATACAAAAATTAGCCTGGCGTGGTGGTGCACGCCTGTAATCCCAGTGACTCAGGAGGCTGAAGCAGAACAAATCGCTAGGGTGGCAGAGGTTGCGGCGAGCCCAGATCATGCCTGAAACTCCATCTGAAAGAAAGAGAGAGAAAGAAAGAAAGAAAGAGGAAGGAAGGGAGGGAGGGAGGGAGGGAGGGAGGAAGGAAGGGAGAGGGGAGGGGAGGGGAGGGGAGGAGAGAGGAGAGGAGAGGAAAGGAAAGGAAGAAGGAAGGAAGGAAAGAAAGAGAAAGAAAGAAAGAAAGAATGAACACTCACAGAGCACCTACGCTGGTTTGGGGGATGCAGATCATCGATATTACCAGCCATCATCACATCATCTCAGTGTGGGGCAGGCTCGGAGGGAAATGGAGGCTGGAGAAGTATAGCAGCTTCCCTAAGGACACTGGACTAAAGATGCAGGTATTGTTTCCAAGGGTGTGGGATTTGAACCTGGGTCTATTCAACAGCAAAGGACAGGTTCTTGGCCGGGCGCGGTGGCTCACGCCTGGAATCCCAGCACTTTGGGAGGCTGAGGCAGGTGGATCACCTGAGGTCAGGAATTCGAGGCCAGCCTGGCTAACATAATAAAAATACAAAAAATTAGCCAAGTGTGGTGGTGCACGCCTGTAATCCCAGCTACTCAGGAGGCTGAGGCAGGAGGACTCGCTTGATCCCTCGAGGCAGAGGTTGCAGTGAGCTGAGATTGCACCACTGCACTCCAACCTGGGCAAACAGAGCAAGACTTGGTCTCAAAAAAAAAAAAAAAAAAAAAAAAAAACACACACACAGGAGGCTGGGCTGGTGCTGAGAAGGAATTTTTTGGTTTGGTTTGGTTTGGTTTTTGAGAGAGGGTCTCACTCTGTCTCCCAAGCTGGAGTGCAGTGGCAAAGTCATGGCTCACTGCAGCCTTGAGCTGGGCTCAAGTGATCCTCCTGTCTCAGCCTCCGGCGTAGCTGAGACTACAGGCACATGCCACCGTGCCTGGCTAATTTCTTTTTTTTTTTTTTTTTTGAGACGAAGTCTTGCTCTGTCGCCCAGGCTGGAGCACAGTGGTGCGGTCTCAGCTCACTGCAAGCTTCCAGGTTCACGCCATTCTCCTGCCTCAGCCTCCTGAGGAGCTGGGACTACAGGCGCCTGCCACCACAGCAGCCAATTTTTTGTATTTTTAGTAGAGACAGGGTTTCACCGTATTAGCCAGGATGGTCTTGATCTCCTTACCTCGTGATCCGCCCACCTCGGCCTCCCAAAGTGCTGGGATTACAGGCGTGAGCCACCGCGCTCAGCCACGCCTGGCTAAGTTTTAAATATTTCATAGAGACAGGGTCTTGCTCTGTTGCTCAGGCTGATGTCTAACTCCTGGGCTCAAGTGATCCTCCCACCTTGGCCTTCCAATATGCTGGGATTACAGGTGTGAGCCACTGTGCCTGGCCTGAAAAGGGTTTTGATAAATAGCTGGGAGAAAGGGTGCACCAGGCGGGGTTAACTGTCTGGGAGAAAGGTAAGGAGGTGTGGCTGCAGCAGAGACAGAGAATGGAATGCAGGGGTAGTCAGGGCTTCAACCCCTCACACTGCTCCTGGCCAGAGTAGTCGGCATGAATTCTCTCCCTCCCTCTCTCCCTTCCTTCTTTCCTCTCTCCCTCCCTCCCTCCCTTCCTCCCTTCCTTTCTCACTCTGTCCCTCCCTTCCTTCCTTTCTCCCTTTCTCCCTCCATCTCTCTCTTCCTTTCTCCATCTCTCCCTCCATCTTTCTTTCTTTCTCTTTCTTTCTCTTTCTCTCTTTCCCTCCCTCCTTCCTTTCCCTCCCTTCCTCCCTTCCGTCCTTCTCCCTCCCTCCCTCTCCCTTTCTTTCTTTTTCTCCTTTCTTTCTTTCTCTTTCTTTCTCTCTCTCTTTTTCCTTCCCTCCTTCCTTTTCCTTCCTTCCTTCCTTCTTCCTCCCTCCCTGCCTGCCTTCCTTTCTCTCTCCCTCCATCTTTCTTTCTTTCTTTTCTTTCTTGTCTGTCTTTCTTTTTCTCCTTCCTTTCTTTCTTTCTCTTTCTCTCTTTCCCTCCCTCCTTCCTTTTCCTTCCTTCCTTTCTTCCTTCCTTCCTTCTTCCTCCCTGCCTTCCTTCCTCTCTTTCTTTCTTTCTTTCTTTCTTTCTTTCTTTCTTTCTTTCTTTCTTTCTTTCTTTCTTTCTCTCTCTCTCTCTCTCTCTCTCTCTCTCTCTCTCTCTCTCTCTTTCTTTTTCTTTCTGTCTTTCTCTCTCTCTCTTCTTTCTTTTCCTTTTAAGAGAACGGGGTCTCGCTATATCGCCCAGGCAGGTCTCAAACTCCTGGGCTCAAGCTATCCTCCCACCTCTGCCTCCCTGAGAGCTGGGATTACAGGTGTGAGCCACAGTGCCTGGCATTTTTTTTTTTTTTCAGAGTGTCACTCTATTGCTCAGGCTGGAGTGCAGTGGCATGACCTCATGCAGTGGTGCAACCTCCACCTCCTGGGTTCAAACGATTCTTCTGTCTCAGCCTACCAAATAGCTGGGATTACAGGTGCCTGTCACCATGCCCAGCTAATTTTTCTATTTTTAGTAGAGACGGGGTTTCACCATGTTGGCTAGGCTGGTCTCGAACCCCTGACCTCAAGTGATCTGCCCGTCTCTGCCTCCCAAAGTGCTGGGATTACAGGAGTGAGCCACCATGCCTGGCTTCTTTTTTCTCCTTCCTTCCTTCCTTCCTTCCTTCCTTCCTTCCTTCCTTCCTTCCTTCCTTCCTTCCTTTCCTTATTTCCTTCCACTGTTTTCTTTCCTTCTTTCTTTTCTTCCCTTCCCTTTCCGTCCGTCCGTCCATCCCTCCCTCCCTTCCTTCCTTCCTTTTTCTTTCTTTTTTTTTTTTTTTTGTTTGAGATGGAGTCTCACTCTGTCGCTCAGGCTGGAGTGCAGTGGTGCAATCTTGGCCCACTGCAACATCCACCTCCCGGGTTCTAGCGATTCTTCTGCCTCAGCCTCCTGAGCAGCTGGGACTACAGATGCATGCCACCTCACCCAGCTAATTTTTGTATTTTTAGTAGAGACGGGGTTTCACCATATTAGCCAGGCTGGTCTTGAACTCCTGACCTCGTGATCCACCCACCTTAGCCTATCAAAGTGCTGGGATTACAGGCGTGAGCCACTGTACCCGGCCCTTCCTTCCCTTTTCTTTTTTTTCCTTTCTTCTTCTTCTTTTTTTTTTTTTTTGTTTTTTGAGACGAAGTCTCGCTCTGTCACCCAGGCTGGAGTGCAGTGGCGCAATCTCGGCTCACTGCAAGCCCCGCCTTCCGGGTTCATGCCATTCTTTTGCCTCAGCCTCCTGAGCAGCTGGACTACAGGTGCCCACAACCACACCTGGCTAATTTTTTGTATTTTTAGTAGAGATGGGGTTTCACCATGTTAGCCAGGATGGTCTCGATCTCCTGACCTCGTGATCCGCCTGCCTCAGCCTCCCAAAGTGCTGGGATTACAGGCGTGAGCCACCGCACCCAGCCCTTCCTTTCTTTTTCTTGTCTTTGTTGAGACAAGGTCTCACTCTGTCACCCAGGCTGGAGTGCACTGGTGCAATCATGCATCATTGCAGCCTTGAACTCCTGGGCCCAAGCAATCCTCCTGCCTTGACCTCCTGAGTAGCTGGGCATATGGGTGGAAGCCACTGGGCCCAGCTGGGAGATTTTAGTTTTGTTCAGTGTGCTAAGAGCTCAACACTTTATTTTAAAAACTTATTTAATTTATTTTTTTGAGACAGGGTCTTGCTCTGTTGCCCAGGCTGGAGTGCACTGGTGCAATCATAGCTAACTATAGCCTTGACATCCAGGCTTAAGTGATCCTCCCACCCCAGCCTCCTGAGTAGCTGGGACCATAGACAAGTACCACTGTGCCCAGCTACTTAAAATTTTTTTTTTTTTTTTACAGATGGGATCTCCCTATGTTGCCCAGGCTGGTCTCTAACTCCTGGATTCAAGCAATCCTCCTGCCTCAGTCTCCCAGAGGGCAAGGATTACAGGGATGACCCACGGTGCCTGGCCAAGTTCAACATTTTGGAAGCTCACTTTGTTGAAAGTCCTGCCGGTGGTCGCGTTAAAAGTGACCTGTAGGTGGGACTGTCATACTTGTGTACAGGTGGGAGCACCTGGTGGCTCTCCTGGGCCTTCTTGGACCGCTGACCTTAGCACCTTCTTTCCTTCTTTCCTTTTTTTTTTTTTTTTTTTTTGAGACGGAGTCTTGCTCTGTCCCCCAGGCTGGAGTGCAGTGGCCGGATCTCAGCTCACTGCAAGCTCCGCCTCCCGGGTTTACGCCGTTCTCCTGCCTCAGCCTCCCGAGTAGCTGGGACTACAGGCGCCCGCCACCTCGCCCGGCTAGTTTTTTGTATTTTTTAGTAGAGACGGGGTTTCACCGGGTTAGCCAGGATGGTCTCGATCTCCTGACCTTGTGATCCGCCTGTCTCGGCCTCCCAAAGTGCTGGGATTACAGGCTTGAGCCACCGCGCCCGGCCCCTTTTTTTGTTTTGATACTAAGTCTCACTCTGTCGCCCAGGCTGGTGTGCAGTGGTGCAATCGCAGCTCACTGCAACCTCTGCCTCCTGGGTTCAAGTGATTCTCCTGCCTCAGCCTCCCAAGTAGCTGGGACTACAGGCGCCTGCCACCATGCCTGGCTAATTTTTTTGTATTTTTAGTAGGGATGGGGTTTCACCATGTTGGTCAGGCTGGTCTCGAACTCCTGACCTCAGGTAAGCCACCCGCCTTGGCCTCCCAAAGTGCTGAGATTACAGGCGTGAGCCACTGTGCCTGGCCAGTTTTTTTTTTGTTTGTTTTTTGAGACACAGTCTTGCTCTATCGCCCAAGCTGGAGTGCAGTGGTGAGATCTCAGCTCACTGCAACCTCTGATTCCTGGATTCAAGTGATTCTCGTGCCTCAGCCTCCTGAGTACCTGGGAGTATAGGCATGCACCACCATGCCCAGCTAATGTTTTGTAATTTTAGTAGAGACAGGATTTTTCTTTTTCTTTCTTTCTTTTTTTTTTTTTGAAACGGAGTTTCTTGTTGTCCAGGCTGGAGTGCAATGACGCGATCTCAGCTCACTGCAACCTTCGCCTTCCAGGTTCAAGCGATTTTCCTGCCTCAGCCTCCCTAGTAGCTGGGATTACAGGAGCCCGCCACCACGCCCAGCTATTTTTTTTTTTTTTTTGTATTTTTAGTAGAGATGGCGTTTCACTATGTTGGTTAGGCTGGTCTTGAACTCCTGACCTCAGGAGATCCACCTGCCTCAGCCTCCCAAAGTGCTGGGATTATAGGCGTGAGCCACCACGCCTTGGCCTGACCCTAGCACTCTCATATTTGGACACACACTTTATTGTAAGGTCTTCACTGCAGGCAATCACACTGATTATTTTTGAAACTATGTGAGTCGAGTGTATCCATTGTCTGAGGTTAATGTTGGGATTTAAAGGAGGCCTAATTAGGTGTTTTTATAAGAAGTGGGTGCTGGCTGGGCATGGTGGCTCATGCCTGTAATCCCAGCACTTTGGGAAGCTGAGGCGGATGGATCATTTGAGGTCAGGAGTTCCAGACCAGCCTGGCCAACATGGTGAAACCCCGTCTCTACTAAAAATACAAAAATTAGCCAGGCGTGGTGTCAGGCGCCTGTAATCCCATCTATTCGGGAGGCTGAGGCAGGAGAATCGCTTGAACCCGGGAGGCAGAGGTGGCAGTGAGCCGAGATCGCATCACTGCACTTCAGCCTGGGTGACAGGAGTGAAACCCTGTCTTGAAAACAACGGGCCGGGCGCGGTGGCTCAAGCCTGTAATCCCAGCACTTTGGGAGGCCGAGACGGGCGGATCATGAGGTCAGGAGATTGAGACCATCCTGGCTAACCCGGTGAAACTCCGTCTCTACTAAAAAATACAAAAAACTAGCCGGGCGAGGTGGCGGGCGCCTGTAGTCCCAGCTACTCGGGAGGCTGAGGCAGGAGAATGGTGTGAACCCGGGAGGCGGAGCTTGCAGTGAGCTGAGATCCGGCCACTGCACTCCAGCCTGGGCGACAGAGCGAGACTCCGTCTCAAAAAAAAAAAAAAAAAAGAAAACAACAAAAAAAGAAGGGGGTGCTGACTGGGATGCACTGAGAGCCCCTGGGGTGCGTTGGGAGAGGACAGAATCCCAGGGAGCAGTGGCGTGGAAGGTTTGAAGCTGACACCCACCACAGACTGGCTGACTGAGAACTGCCAGGGAAGTCAGAGGCAAAACCGGGACCAGTCGGGGGAGGCCCAGATGGGACGAGGGTGGGTTAGGAGCCATCAACTCAAGCCTGAAGAGGATCTGAGCTCACTGGAGACTGAGAGGGGCCCTAGGGTCAGAAGCGGGATTGGGAGGCTAGGAGGTATAGACAGCAATGAGGATCTGGCTGAGAAGGGGAAGAGGGAAAGAGGGAGAGAGGCTGTGGGGTGGAGAAGTGGGGTCAGGGGAGCCTGTGTTTGCTGGTTTTTTTTTTTTTTTTTTTTGGTGGTGGTGGTATTGTTTTTGAGACAGAGTCTTGCTCTGACACCCGGGCTGCAGTGCAGTGGTGTGATTTTGGCTCACTGCAGCCTCCGCCTTCCGGGTTCAAGTGATTCTCCTACCTCAGCTCTGGAGTAGCTAGGATTACAGGTGCCCGCCACCACGCCTGGCTGATTTTTGTGTTTTTTAGTAGAGACGGGATTTCACCGTGTTGGACACGCTCATCTCGAATTCCCAACCTCAGGTGATCCGCCCACCTCAGCCTCCCACAGTGCTGGGATTACAGGCATGAGCCACCGCACCCAGCCAGAGACAAGGATTTCACCATGTTGGCCAGGCTGGTCTCTAACTCCTGACATCAAGTTCAAGTGATCCACCCACCTCAGCCTCCCAAAGTGCTGGAGTACAGGCATGAGCCACCATGCCCGGCCCGTTTCATTTTCAAGACAGGGAGACCAGATGGTTGATGAGAAGAGACAATACAATTGTGGGCAGGTTGGGTGCAGTAGCTCACACCTGTAATCCCAGCACTTTGGGAGGTTGACACGGGAGGATCACCTGAGGTTGGGAGTTCGAGAGCAGCCTGACCAACATGGCAAAACTCTGTCTCTACTAAAACTACAAAAATTAACTGGGCGTGGTGTCGGGTGCCTGTAATCCCAGCTACTCGGGAGGCTGAGACAGGAGAATCACTTGAACCCGGGAGGCGGAGGTTGCAGTGAGCCGAGATCGCGCCATTGCACTCCAGCCTGGGCAACAAGAGCAAAACTCCATCTCAAAAATAATAATAAAAATTTAAAAATAAATAATTGTGGGCAAAGTGGCATCATTCATGGGCCTAGTGGGGCAGGAACAGGGTTGTGAATTACGGGGTCTGTTCTTTATCTAAGCAGGTACTTGGGGAGAGGCTGGGGACAGGCACAGTTGTGTAAGTGGGTGGGGACACAGGAAGTGCATTTTGTCTCTGAAGAGCTTATGGGTGCAGATTGGATGGAAATAATAACATAGAAAACAGTGACAACAACAGTGAACACCTGGCGAGGCGTGGATGGCTCACACCTGCCATCCCAGCAGTTTGGGACGCCAAGGTGGAAGGATCACTTGAGGCCAGGTGTTTGAGACCAGCCTGGGCAACAGAGTGAGACCCCCATCTCTGCCAAAAAAAAAAAAGAAAAAAAAATTAGCCAGGCATGGTGGTGTGCACCTGTGGTCCCAGCCACTCAGGAGGCTGAGGCAGGAGGATCACTTGAGCCCAGGAGTTCGGGGTTACAGTGAGCTGTGATGGTGGCAGCACTCCATCCTGGGTGACAGGTGAAGACCCAAAAAACCCAAACACCAAACTAGCACTTATTCTGTGTGCCAGGCTCCAGCCTATGCTTTTTTTTTTTTTTTTCTGAGACGGAATCTCGCTCTGTCGCCCAGGCTGGAGTGCAGTGGTGCGATCTCAGTTCACTGCAAGCTCCGCCTCCTGAGTTCACAGCATTCTCCTGCCTCAGCCTCCCAAGTAGTTGGGACTACAGGCGTCCGCCACCACGCCCGGGTAATTTTTTGTATTTTTAGTAGAGACAGGGTTTCGCTGTGTTAGCCAGGATGGTCTCGATCTCCTGACCTCGTGATCCGCCCACCTCGGCCTCCCAAAGTGCTGGGATTATAGGCGTGAGCCACCGCGCCCGTTCTGGGTCCATTTTAAAGAAGAGAAAACTACAGAACAGAGAGAGGTTAAGCGTCCTCTTCAAGGACACACAGCAGGAACATAGCAGTGCAGACAGGACCTTGGGGAGGACCCACGGAGCTGTCCGTCCCCAGCCTGGTCTGCATCAGAGATCACCGGGGTTGGTGCTGCGGTCAGATGAGGATGGGGTGGAAGAAGATGGGTCATGTCCACAATATCCCCTTTGGGGGCCAGTCGAGCCTTCAGCCTGCCAGGCCACTCAGGCTGAGCTAAGACCCGAGGCCACTTCCCCTCACTGGGGTCAGCTGTGTCTGGCTAGGCCGGTCAGCCTGCTTGGCTCTCCCGGCTCTGACGACTTGCTTCCTCTTCCTGCCCTTCCCCTCTTCCCTCATCTGGCAGAGTGGCCCTCTTCTCTTCCCATTCTCTCCCTCTCTTTCCTGCCCCAGGCACTCGAGGCCTCCAGACACTCCATGCTCCAACCAACCATAAAAATCAGAGGCTGCTTGCATCAAAGGGAGAGAGGGTTTTGCTCGAGTGAATACGGTATGGGGAGGGCAGTCGAGAATTTTGGCATGTGAGAGATTGGGGTCAAGGCCTGGCTTGACAGTTGACTGACTGTGTGAGGTAGGGAGGTCACTTCTCTTCTCCAAGCCTCAGTTTCCCCTCTTTGCAAATGAATTCGGCCGCACATGGTAGCTCACGCCTGCAATCCCAGCACTTTGGGAGGCTGAGGCAGGCAGATCACTTGAGGTCAGGAGTTCAAGACCAGCCTGGCCAACATGGTGAAACCCCGTCTCTACTAAAAATACAAAAATTAGCCCGGCATGGTGGCGGGTGTCTGTAGTCTTAGCTACCCGGGAGGCTGAGGCAGGGGAATTGCTTGAACCCAGGAGGTGGAGGTTGCAGTGAGCTGAGTTTGCGTCACTGCATTCCAGCCTGGGCAACAGAGTGAGACTCCATCTCAACAACAACCACCACAACGACAAATAACGAAATGGATTCCATAATGACCCTTGTGTGGGGTCTCTGAGAGGAGTACAGGAGCGAACAAAGAGAAAAAATGCACCGAGATGCCTCAGGAAATGTCATCTGTGACCTTGAGAGGATTTAAGGCATCAGTGTTGGACAGAAAGCCTGGTCAATACATACTTGTTGAATGAATGAATGAATGAATGAAGTCCCATTGGGATGAGACTGCCCCCTGCCCTGTCTCCCACGTATCTCTCTCATTCTGTGGCCTCCAAGTCTCCGTGGGTCAAGTCAAAACTGTTTGTTTATAAGTCTCTTCCTTGGGGGTGGGGTTGCAACGAAGAGCTTGTGGTCACAGTTGACCACAAGCTGAATATGACTCAACCTGCTGGAGCTCTTGTGAAAGGCAGTCAGGGGCTTGAGGTGGTTGGGGTAGAAAGGACGGGTAGCTTCTTCCTTCAGCTCTTCAGAGAGGTCTCTCTACCCAAGGCAGAAGGCAGAACTGGGGCAGGTGGGGGCAACTTTCCTGGTGTCACAGAAGGGAGGGGCTGTTTGTGGTGAAGGTGATGGCGCCTATGGGGCTGGAGGATGCGTGCTATGGAGTGAACACACTTCCTGGGCCCCTACTGTGCGTGGAGGTAGGTGGAGACCAGCTTAGGTGGACTATGCTAAGACTATGGTAAGACTATGGAGAGGCGGGAGGGCTTCCTGTAGGCGGCAGGTCTTGCAACATGAACTTTCCAGGCAGCATCAGTGGCGGCTGCAAGAGACATCAGCCAGAGAGGCCGTGGGTGTGTGGCAGACGCCAGGATTCTAGTCCATTTGGAATGGAGGGTCGTGGTCCTGGAAGGATGGGCAGCCCAGGCCATGTGGGGTCAGCACATCTCTTAGGAGGACAGGAGGTTGTGGTCAAGGTGACTGTATTTTTTGGACAGGGTCTTGTTCTGTTGCCCAGGCTGGAATGCAGTGGTCTCATATCACTGCAGCCTCGACCTCCCAGACTCAAGTGATTCTCCTGCCTCAGCCTCCTGAATAGCTGGGACCACAGGTGTGCACCACCATGCCTGGCTAATAATTTTTTTTTTTTTTTTTTGAGATGGAGTCTCACTCTGTTGCTCAGGCTGGAGTGCAGCGGCATGATCTAGGCTTGCTGCAACCTCTGCCTCCCGGGTTCAAGTGATTCTCCTGCCTCAGCCTCCCAAGTAGCTGGGATTACAGGCATGCGCCACCATGCCTGGCTAATTTTTGTATTTTTAGTAGAGACCGGGTTTCATCATGTTGGCCAGGCTGGTCTCGAACTCCTGACCTCAGGTGATCCACCCGTCTCGGCCTCCCAAAGTGCTGGGATTATAGGCGTGAGCCACTGCACCCAGCCACATTTTTTTTTTCTTTGAGATGGAGTCTCGCTCTTGTTGCTCAGGCTGTGAGTGCAGTGGCGTGATCTTGGCTCACTGCAACCTCTGCCTCCTGGGTTCAAGCAATTCTCCTGCCTTAGCCTCCTGAGTAGCTGGGATTATGGGTGCGTGCCACCACACCTGACTAAATTTTTGTGTTTTTAGTAGAGACGGGGTTTCACCATGTTGGCCAGGCTGGTCTTGAACTCCTGACCTCATGATCCACCTGTCTCGGCCTCCCAAAGTGCTGGGATGACAGGCACTGGGATGAGCCACCGCACACAGCCCCCTTTTTTTTTTTTTTTTTTTAAATAGAGACAAAGTCTCACTGTGTTTCTTAGGGTGGTCTCAAACTCCTGACTCCTGATCCTCTTGCCTTGGCCTCCCAAAGTGCTGGAATTACAGGTGCAAGCCGCTGTGCCTGGCCAAGATGGCTATTAATAGTGTGGCCTTGGGAGTCACCGAGTCAAAATCCTCTTTCACTTTAGGTTGTACGGGCAGCTTGCCTAACCTCTCTGCCTCAGTTTCCTCATTTGGAAAATGGGAACATCGAGGGATGCAGATCTCATGGGCTGCTCTGCAGATTCAACGAAGCAAAGGTTGTCCAGTGTAAATGCTAGCCTTCCTCACTGTCCCCATCAACGGTGGCCTTGAGCTGGCCAGGAGGAAGGGCTGGAGGAGGGAGCTTTTGCAATTCACCCCGTGGGCTCCAGGCTGTCTGCTTTCTGGGCGTGATGAGCAAGAGCTCTAGATCGAAGACAGCAACCAAACAGCCACTTCCTTCCTCGCCCAGGTCCTGCGAGCTGTGGTTGCTGGGAGGAGAGCGAAGCCTCCGTAGCTGCTTCTGGAGCCAGCTCTCAGCTCCCAGACCCTGCCCTGGTGCCTGGGTATGGCCTTGGAGCCTTGCCCCCAGCTCAGTGGAGCTCTGGGGCCACACCCTGCATCCATGCACTGTGCAAACAACATTCTCACCTCCAAAGTCTCCATCCCTTGGGGAAGCCGGGGGGCTGGACTCTGTTTCGTTATGTTTCTTTTCTTTTCTTTTTCTTTCTTTTCTTTTCTTTTCTTTCTTTTCTTTTCTTTCTTTCTTCTTTCTTCCTTTCTTTCTTCCTTTCTTCCTTCCTTTCCCTTCCTTCCTTCCTCCCTCCCTCTCTCTCTCTCTTTCCTTCTCTCTTTCTCTCTCTCTCTCTTTCTCTCTCTCTCTTTCTCTCTCTCTCTTTCTCTCTCTCTCTCTTTCTCTCTCTCTTTCTCTCTTTCTCTCTTTCTCTCTTTCTCTCTTCTTTCTCTCTTTCTCTCTTTCTCTCTTTCTCTCTTTCTTTCTTTCTTTGATGGACTCTCACTCTATTGCCCAGGCTGGCGTGCAGTGGCATGATCTTGGTAACTTCCACCTCCCGGGTTCAAGCGATTCTCCTGCCTCAGCCTCCTGAGTAGCTGGGACTACAGGAGCCCGCAATCATGCCCGGCTAATTTTTTTTTTTTTTTTGTATTTTTAGTAGAGACGGGGTTTTAATGTGTTAGCCACGATGGTTTTGATCTCCGGACCTCATGATCCACACACCTCGGCCTCCCAAAGTGTTGGGATTACAGGCATGAGCCACTGTGGCCGGCCTCTGTATGTGGGGACCCTTGTCTTTCTGGAGCTGGGCTCTTTGTCTCATCGCTGGAGATTGCTGACAGTCGGTGGCTACCGCCTCAAACATCTCCACGCATTAGCTGGAGCTGGGGTACCCTGGTCTTGCCCCTACTGCTTTTTGGGGAAGATCCTCTGGGATGTGGTCCCCAGCCCCCAAGACAGAAACCTGCCTGTGTCTGATTCATTGCTATGTTCACTCTTTGCGTCTAATCAATTACAGGCATTTTTTAAAATTCCCTCTGAGACAGAGTCTCGCTCTGGTGCCCATGCTGGAGTGTAGTGGTGTGATCTCAGCTCACTGCAACCTCTGCCTCTTGGGTTCAAGCAATTCTGCTGCCTCAGCCTCCTGAGTAGCTGGGATTACAGGCACATGCCACCCCGCCTGGCTAGTTTTTGTGTTTTTAGTAGAGATGGGGTTTCACCATGTTGGCCAGACTGGTCTCGAACTCTTGGCCTCAAGTGATCCACCTGCCTCGGCCTCCCAAAGTGCTGGGATTACAGGTGTGAGCCACTGTGACCGTGCCCAATTAGAGGTCTTACTGATTCTTCCTCCTAAATTCCTTTTGACTCCCAGCCTTTCCTGTCCATCCTCATGGCCGCTGATTCTGGACCCAGCAGCCACTTCACTGGTCTCCCTGTTTTGTGACTGTATCTTATTTATTTGTTTAGAAATAACAAGTCTGTCTTTGTTGCTCAGGCTGGAGTGCAGTGGTGCCATCACAGCTTGCTGCAGTCTGGAACTCCTGGGCTCAAGTGATCCTCCCACCTCAGCTTCCGAAGTAGCTGGTACTACAAGTCCATGCCACCATGTCTGGCTAATTTTTAAATGCTTTGTACAGACGGGGTCTTGCTATGTCTACCAGGCTGGTCTCAAACTCCTGGCCTCAAGTGATCCTCCCACCTCCATCTTCCAAACTGCTGGGATTACAGGCATGAGCCATTGTTCCTGGCCTGGTGACTGTACCTTAAAAACAACCACTATTACCCTCACATCGCCACCATCACCAACCAAAGGCAATCAGTGGACGTCTCCACTCTCTCTCCTACCCTTCTCAAAGACAAACAGAAACTGCGGATAACTCCAATACCACCATGACTAGCCAATGTCAGACAGGGACCATGAGTAATTCCACCATCTGCCTTCCTTATAATCTCCCACAATCACCACCACCAACACCAAGCTGTAATAACCAACCACCAGCCAGATGCGGTGGCTCATGCCTGTAATTCCAGCACTTTGGGAGGCCGAGGAGGGTGGATCGCCTGAGGTCGGGAGTTTGAGACCAGCCTGACCAACATGGAGAAACCCCGTCTCTACTAAAAATACAAAATTAGCCAGGCATGGTGGCACATGCCTGTAATCCTAGCTACTAGGGAAGCTGAGGCAAGAGAATTACTTGAACCTGGGAGGCGGAGGTTGCGGTGAGCCGAGATCGCGCCACTGCACTCCAGCCTGGGCAACAAGAGCAAAACTCTGTCTCAGAAAAAAAAAAAAAAAAAAAAAAAAAAACCAAACCAACCACTGTCTAGTCATCGGCACGGTGGCTCACACCTGTAATCTCACACTTTGGGAGGCCAAGGCAGGTGGATCACTTGAGGTTAGGAGTTGGGGACCAGCCTGGCCAACATGGCGAAACCGCGTCTCCACTAAAAGCACAAAAATTAGCCAGGTGTGGTGGTGGAAGGTGTTTGTAATCCCAGCTACTCAGGAGGCTGAGGCATAAGAATTGCTTGAACCCAGGAGGCGGAGGTTACTGTGAACTGAGATTGCACCACTGCACTCCAGCTGGGTTGATAGAGCGAGACTCTGTCTCAGAAACAAAACAAACAAAAATACTAGCCATCAGCAACCACACATAACCAACTACCATTAGCAACCCCAGAAAACAGCAGTCACCAGTCCTATCCTGTTCAAAAACCAACATTGAACCAGCACCACTATTGCTCATCATCTTACCAGAAACCAACAATAAACTACCAGCAGCAAATGAACGCTACTACCAACACCCCTCCTCTACAAATAACAGCAACCACCGATGGCCATCGTTCCACTGGTCACCAAGCATCTCCGGCACTTCCAGCTGAAAACAATCCACCACCAACGAACATTAAACACCAACCGCCACCACCACCAGCCCACCCATAAGAGCCATTATCACCACGAACCTGCAACAAGAAACTGCCACAACCACCACCACAACCAATGATACCAACAACCCAGCAATGACCACTCACAGCAACAGCAACTCCTCCCCAATTACCACGATGGTCACCTCCATCCATCCCCATTGCTAAATCCAGAAAAGAATGACATCCCAGCTAATGGCAGCTACCATGGATCAAGTGCCTGTTATGTGCTCTGTAAAGCAACGGTCCCCAACATTTTTGGCACCAGAGACCGGTTTAATGGAAGACAATTTTCTGTGGACGGTGGAGTGGGGCGTTAGATTTTCTTTTCTTTCTCTCTTTCTTTCCTTCCCTTTCTTTCTTTCTTTCCTTCCTTCCCTCCCTCCCTCCCTCCCTCCCTCCCTCCCTCCCTCCCTCCCTCCCTCCCTCCTTCCTTCCTTCCTTCCTTCCTTCCTTCCTTCCTTCCTTCCTTCCTTCCTTCCTTCCTTCCCTCCTTCCTTCCTTCCCTCCCTCCCTCCCTCCCTCTCTCTCTTTCCTTTCTTTCTTCTTTCTTTTTTTTGCAATGGAGCCTTGCTCTGTGGCCCAGGCTGGAGTGCAGTGGTACGATCTCACCTCATTGCAACCTCGCCTCCTGGGTTCAAGTGATTCTCCTGTCTCAGCTTCCTGGGTAGCTGGGGTTACAGGCACGCGCCACTACAACTGGCTAATTTTTGTATTTTTAGTAGAGACGGGGTTTTGCCATGTTGGCCAGGTTGGTTTTGAACTCCTCACCTCAGGTGATCCGCCCGCCTTGACCTCCCAAAGTGTTGAGATTACAGGCGTGAGCCACCGCGCCCTGCCAAGGGCATTAGATTTTCTTTTCTTTCTTTCTTTCTTTTTTTTTTTTTTTTGAGAGGGAGTCTCGCTGTGTCGCCCAGGCTGGAGTGCAATGGCACGATCTAGGCTCGCTACAACCTCCGCCTCCAGGGTTCAAGCGATTCTCCTGCCTCAGCCTCCTGAGTAGCTGGGATTGCAGGCATGTGCCACCACACCCAGCTACTTTTTGTTTTTGTTTTGTTTTGTTTTGTTTTGAGACAGACTGTCGCTCTGTTGCCCAGGCTGGAGTGCAGTGGCGCCATGTAAGCTCCAGCTCCTGGGTTCACGCCATTCTCCTGCCTCAGCCTCCGGAGTAGCTGGGACTACAGGCGCCAGCCACCACGCCAGGATAATTTTTTTTTTTTGTATTTTTTTTTTTAATAGAGACGGGGTTTCACCGTGTTAGCCAGGATGGTCTCGGTCTTTTGACCTCGCGATCCACCCACCTCGGCCTCCCAAAGCGCTGGGATTACAGGCGTGAACCACCGCGCCTGGCCAATTTTTGTACTTTTAGTAGAGATGGGGTCTCACCATTCTGGCCACGATGGTTTCGATCTCTTGACCTCGTGATCCGCCCACCTCAGCCTCCCAAAGTGCTAGGATTACAGGCATGAGCCACTGCGCCCGGATGGGTATTAGATTTTCATAAGGAGCCTGCAACCTGGATCCCTCATGTGTGCAGTTCACAATAGGGTTTGTGATCCTATGAGATTCTAATGGAGCCCCTGAGAATCTGAGAGGAGGTGGAGCTCAGGCTCGTTCACCTGCCACTCATCTCCTGCTCTGCGGCCCCGGTTGCTAACAGACCGTGGACCGATAGCGATCCACAGCCCGGGGGTTGAGAACCGCTGTTGTAAAGGACTTCAGAAATATGGTTTCATTGAATCCTTCAGCGATCTTCCTGGCAGTCACCACTCCTCCAGGAAGATCTCAGCATCCCCAGACAGAGCTGGGTGTCATTTTTTTTCTCTTCTATCATCCTCTGCGATATGGTTGGCCCCTCCCAGACCTTGTCTGCCAAGCCAATTGTTGACTAAGCATTTTCAGAGGGCTTCCTT
This sequence comes from Macaca nemestrina, assembly GCF_043159975.1. NCBI lineage: Eukaryota > Metazoa > Chordata > Mammalia > Primates > Cercopithecidae > Macaca > Macaca nemestrina. The sequence continues at coordinate 8,171,963 of NC_092144.1, forward strand.
GAGGAGGGGTGGGGTTGCTTTCAAGTAGCAAATCACTTCCTGTGTTCTTTTGGTGAAAGCCCTGCCCATCCCAGGACCTGAGCCTCCCTGGCTTGCTTCTTGTCCGGGAAGAATTCTCACCCCAACAATCTCAGGGCTCCAGCTGATGGTTTGGGTGTGAATTCCGGGATGCCCAATTTCTCATGGGCTTTCCTTTCTTTTTTTTTTTTTTTTTTTTTGAGACGGAGTCTGCTCTGTTACCCAGGCTGGAGTGCAGCGGCGGGATCTTGGCTCACTGCACCCTCCGCCTCCTGGGTTCAAGTTATCCTCTTGCCTCAGCCTCCTAAGTAGCTGGGATTACAGGAGTGTGCCACCGCGCCCGGTTAATTTTTTTGTATTTTTTAGTAGAGACGAGGTTTCGCCATGTTGGCCAGGCTGGTCTTGAACACCTGACCTCAAGTGATCTACCCGCCTCAGCCTCCTAAAATGCTGGGATTACAGGCATGAGCCACCATGCCTGGCCCTCTCTGGCTTCCTGAAAGAAGGTGTCGTCTCTCAGACTAATACCACCTCTGCCTCTTGCCCTCTGTTCCTGACTCCACCCTGGTAAGCTACACCTGCCAAGAATCCTGCAGTGGCCGCTGTCCCAGCCACATGCTCTCATTCTCATTGACAGAATGACGAGAAATGAAAGCTGAAGTGGTCTGCACAGCCGAGAGCTGTGGGGTGGGGTTTACAGCCAGCCCTGGCCACCTCTTACTTTGTGTCTTATGGTGCTGCGATGCTGCTAGTAACAGCCCCGTGATCACGACAGTCTCCCCATTGCCGCCATCAACAGACCTCAGGCTTGACAGGCAGCAACACGTCAGGCTGCCATCCTCGTCTTGGGATGAGGGATGGCCACCAAAGGGTGGCATGGACGTATTCAGCCTCTCCTGCCTCTGCTGCAGCCACATCACCCGTCACCGGCACAGGGAGGGCGTCAATTCACCCCATCGTCTGTTAGACACCGCTTCTCATCTCAGCTGAGGACTCCGTGGCAGAACCCACAGACCCTGAGGATGTTACAACTAAAAGACCCCTGAAGAGGAACTTCCCCATCTAGACGGACTTCCAAATATGACATCTGTGGGAACCGGGGCCAAGAGAGGGGAAGTGACTGGCCCAAGGCTACACAGGGAGATGAGGGACTGAGCTGGACTGGGAAAGGGCTACCTTAATTTGCAAGCAAAGGAGGGTATGTCCTTGTCCCTGCAGACTGTGATTCTCCCTGGGCCACCTGCTGTCTTCCAGGTCCTGCCCTATCCTTGGATCTCCGTCTACCACACTGGCATCCCCACCACCTACAGAAGGGAGCTTGCTCCCTGGTAAAGGATGCTGGAGGCAGCTGAGCTGCACTGAGAGACACCCCCACCGCCACAAAAGTCCACCATGCCCCTCCCCTCACCCCAATTTCTGATGGTCATTTTCAGGACACCTCCACCTGACACCTGGCTGGTGTCCCTCATCTTTTGCACTTCCAGATCCCACTCTTGAAGGACTTACCATGGTGGGGGCTGGTGTCTGGGCTCCTGGAGGCACCTGAATGGGTCGTGATGGAGGTGCAGGTTCAGGGGGCTCTTGGGGGTGGCTTGGGCATGGCCCTGCTTCTACCCCTTCACCGGACTCCTGGCTTTAGTTCCTCTTACAACAGCCCCTTCTCACTTCCTTTGGCGGGAGGGGCCGAGGCCATGGGGGAGGGAAGCTGGGTGTGGAGGGGGGCGGGGAGCTGGCTGTTTGGGGCCCTGAGCCTGAAGGGAGGGGTCAGAGCTTGATGGCAGCCACTACTGGACCTCAGAGGTCCCTTTTCCAACTCCTTGGGGACAAGGCTGCTGCAGGAACATTTGGGTCAGCTGGCTGCAGGACTGACCACCTCTTTTCAGGGTAATTCAGGAAGAATTTGAGCTTCCTGGGTCTCTTTTTAAAACCAAGGAAGGGGCCCAGGGGTGGTGACTCACGCCTGTAATCCCAGTACTTTGGGAGGCCAAGGCTGGAGGACCGCCTGAGTCCAGGAGTTCGAGAGCAGCCTGGGCAATATAGCAAGACCCCATCTCTACAAAAAATGAAATGAAAAAAAAATTAGTTGGGCATGGTGGCATGAGCCTGCAGTCCCAGTTACTCGGGAGGCCGAGGTGGGAGGATCGCTTGAACCTGGTAGGTAGAGGCCTCAATGAGCCGTGATTGCACCACTGCACTCCAGCCTGGGCAAAAGAGTGAGACCTTGTCTCTAAAAACAACCAGAAAACACAAAAAAACAAAAACACGGAAGGGTGCCTACTTCAGCTGTGTCTGCTCTGGGCATCCCTGGGCAACCTCCCTCATTATTATTATTATTTTGAGATGGAGTCTAGCTCTGTCGCCCAGGCTAGATTGCAGTGGTACAATCTCAGCTCACATCAATCTCCGCTTCCTGGGTTCAAGCGATTCTCCTGCTTCAGCCTCCCGAGTAGCTGGTGTTACAGGCACCCACCACCACGCCAGGCTAATTTTTGTATTTTCAGTAGAGAGGGGGTTCTGCCATGTTGGCCAGGTTGGTCTTGAACTGACCTCACAGGTGATCCTCCCAACTCACCTTCCCAAAGTGCTGGGATTACAGGCGTGAGCCACCGCACACAGCCCAACCTCCCTCTTTAGATGACCCTCAGAAGTCACACGTGTTTATGTACAGAAGTGGAGGTACTAGGAAGCAGCTGCATCTGGAAGGCCTCTGACTTTGGACGGCACATCTAGATTTAATAGCCTCCTGCTTGCCCACTTCCTGGGTGACTTAGTCACTCCCTTTTCTCATTGTAAAATGGGAACGTGGGTTCCCCACAGCAGAGCCTGGCCCATGTACGTGTCAGCCCATGAGCTGGTCTTTGGGACACCAGCCTGAGGCTCCTCTTGACATGTGAGGAAATGGCAGTTCTAAGAGGCTGTTACTTCCCCACACCACCCAGCAGGGAGGTGGCCGAGGCAGGACCCAACCCTGGGAGGCCCTCGGGGGGGGATCCATGTTCAGATCCATCTTTGGTCCAGGGCGATAAACCCGCATCCTCCTTGAAGATGTTAAGATGCAGCGCCCCTAGTGGCCACAGCTGGGAAGGAGCCCGTCTCTGCTGGAATCTCCTGAGCAAGTTTGCAGAATTGATGGGCTTGGTGCATGCAATTCTCAGCAATGTCTCCAGGCACTCAGGAGTGAATATGAATGGGTAGGAGGACCCCACTTTGTTGGGGGCCATCAGGGGAGGCTTCTAGGAAGAGGCAACGTTTGTGCTGACACCGATGAATAAGCTGGAGGTGAAGAGGGGCAAGAGCGTGCACCTGGCCATGCTAACCGCTCAAGCAAAGGCCCAGAGATGAGAAAACCATAGGACAACTTAGGAACTTCAGGGAGGCTGTGTGGCTGGAGCATGCGGAGTGACGGGGAGTGTGATGGCCAGGGTGGCAGATGCTAGGCTGTGTGGTTTTAAGAGCCTCTGTGAGGGCCAGGCATGGTGGCTGATGCCTGTAATCCCAGCACTTTGGGAGGCTGAGGTGGGAGGATCGCTTGAGCCTAGGAGTTCCAGACCAGCCTGGGCAACGTAGCGAGACCTCGTCTCTACAAAAAATTAAAACATCAGCTGGGTGTGGTGGTGCACCTATAATCTCAGTTACTTGGCAGGGTGAGGCAGAAGAATCGTTTAAGCCCAGGAGTTCAAGGCTGCAGTGAGCTGAGATCATGACACTGAACTCCAGCCTGGGCTACAGAGTGAGATCCTGTCAAAAAAGAAAAAAAAAAAAAAAAAAAAAAAAAAAGAAAAGAAAAAAGAAAAAAGAAAAGCTTCCATGAGAAGCTGTTGTACTTTTCTCCTATAATCCCCGGGTTCCTGTTTGCATTGTTAAAGCTCCCCTTCTGGCTGGGCATGGTGGCTCATGCCTGTAATCCCAGGAGGGGATTTGGGAGGTTGAGGTGGGAGGATTGCTTGAGCCCAGGAGTTCCAGACCAGCTTGGGCAACATAGCGAGACCTTGTCTCTACAAAAATTTAAAAATCAGCTGGGTGTGGTGGTGCACGCCTGTAGCTCCAGCTATTCAGGAGGTGGAGGTGGGAGGATTGTTTGAGCCCAGGAGATCAAGGCTGCAGTGAGCTATGATAGGCATAGCTGGGCGACAGGGATCCTGTCTCACAAAAAAAAAAAAAAAAAAAAAAAAGTCCCATTTTGGCTGCTGGGGAGACCTGGGAGAACGGGTGGTCCTTTCCAGACCTGGGTGGGCGCTACTGCATGCAGTGACACACACACGCCGCAACTCGTAGAAATCTACACAAGACAGAACTTTACTGATGTAGGGCTTCCTGGCAGGAGTGTGTGGGCCCCAGGGCAGGGTCTGTAGCACCATGAGGGGGTGGCCTGGATGTTGGGGTGCCCCTGGGGCAGGCAGGGCAGAGGTTGGGGTGGATCCTCCCCCTGGTCAGGTCAGGGGAAGGTGTCAGGGAGGTGGTGCTACCCCCCCGTCTCCCATAGCAGACAGAGACTCCCCCCAGCTCGGAGTGGAGGGGTAGGGCAGTGCTGGGGGGCAGGGCACCAGCAGACCCCCTCCCCACCCCTACTCTTCACAGTACATATTCCCATCAAAGGAGTGGGGGAGTGTTGGGGACTCCCTAAGGGTGGGTGCAAAGGGTGCTGGGGTGAACAGCTGTCCCCTCCCCAGACCCACCCTGGAGGGGGTCTCTCTACGTGAACTGGAAGCGGGGGATGCTGAAGAGGGGCCCTCGGGGGGGCAGCCAGCCCCTCTCCATCCCCTAGCCAGGGGCCCTGCAGGGGTTCCCAATAAATAACTTCCGGCTCCGTCTCACCCTTCCCTCCCAGTTCCCGCCCCCCTGGGGCCCCCTCTGGCCGGCCCACTGCAGGGCTGGAGGCAGAGACCCCGCCAGCTGTGGCTCCGGGTGCCGCGCGCTCCTTAGTGGCCCTGGCAGGTTTTGCAGCACATCTGGCGGAAGTAGGCTCGGCTGCAGAACTGAAATTTGAGCACCAGGGGGCAGTAGGCGACCTTGTTCACATCCTTGCACTCTGCGGGGGCGGGAGAAGGAAGGAAAATCAGGTCTCAGCCTCCCTCCCCGCAGGGCTGCACACACGACCTGCAGTGCTTCCTGGCCAGTGACTTTGCCTTTCTGTGCCTTAGTTTCTTTCTTTTTAAATTTACCTTTTTTTTTTTTTTTTCACAGACGGTATCTTGCTATATTGCCCAGGCTGGTCTCCAACTCTTGAGCTCAAGCGATCCTCCCACCTCAGCCTCCTGAGTAGTTGGGACTGCAGGTGTGAGCAAACCACGCCTGGCTTCTGTGCCTCAGTTTCCTCAACTATCAAAGGGGGCTTATAATAGCACCGATGTCACTAGGCTGTTTTGAGGATTTAAGAGAGAGAGTGCAGGATTGGGGGCCAACACAGGCACAAGAAAAGGGCCGGGTACAGTGTATCATGCCTGTAATCCCAGCACTTTGGGAGGCCAAAGCGGGAGGATTGCTTGAGCCCAAGAGTTCGAGACCAGCCTGGGCAACATAGTGAGACCCCTGCATCTAGAAAAACTAATTAAAAGAAAAACTTAGGCCAGGTGCGGTGGCTCATGCCTGTAATCCCAGCACTTTGGGAGGCCGAAGCAGGTGGATCACTTCAGGTCGTGAGTTTGAGACCAGCCTGGCTGACGTGATGAAACCCCATCTCTACTAAAAATACAAAAATTAGCCGGGCGTGGTGGCAGGTGCCTGTAATCCCAGCTACTCAAGAGGCTGAGGCAGGAGAATTGCCTGAACCTGGGAGGTGGAGGTCGCAGTGAGCTGAGATTGCGCCATTGCACTCCAGCCTGGGAGACAGAGCGAGACTCTGTCTCAAAACAAAACAGAAAACAAACAAACAAAAAAGGAAAAATTAGCCAGGCGTTGTGGCAGGTGCCTGTAGTCCCAGCTACTCAAGAGGCTGAGGCTGGAGGATCGCTTCAGCCCAGGAGGTGGAGGCTGCAGGGACCTATGATGGCGTCACTGCACTGTAGCCTGGGCGACAGAGCGAGTCTCTGTCAAACAAACACACACCACCCAATAAAACAAAAGAAGACAAATATTCCCTTTCCTTTCCATTGTTCCTTTTCATAGCACCCAGGAAAAAATGTCCAATTGGGGCTGTAATCCTCACTTGTTTTCCTTTTTAATAAACTGAAGATAGGCTGGGCGCGGTAGCTCACACCTGTAATCCCAGCACTTTGGGAGGCTGAGACAGGCGGATCATGAGGTCAGGAGATCGAGACCATCCTGGCTAACACGGTGAAATCCCGTCTCTACTAAAAATACAAAAAATTAGCCAGGCGTGGTGGCGGGCGCCTGTAGTCCCAGCTACTCGGGAGGCTGAGGCAGGAGAATGGTGTGAATCCGGGAGGCAGAGCTTGCGGTGAGCCGAGATCGGGCCACTGCACTCCAGCCTGGGCGACAGAGCAAGATTCTGTCACAAAAACAAAAACAAAACAAAACAACAACAAAACTGAAGATCTTGAGCCCCAGCTGAGTGGGGGAGTCGGGGTATTTTGCCGGGCATTGACGTATTTTGTGTGATCATGATGTCTGTTGATGACTATGGATGGAAACCGGCTTCCATCTAGCGGCCAGTGATTTATGGCAGGACCTGGGGCAAATTAAAAGCTACAGATGGATTTTTTTTTTTTTGGTTGCCCAGGCTGGAGTGCAGTGGCGCAATCTTGGCTCACTGCAACCTCCACCTCCCGGGTTCAAGAGATTCTCCTGCCTCAGCCTCCCTCACTCAGCTGGGATTACAGGCGCACGCCACCACCCCTGGCTAATTTTGTATTTTTAGTAGATCTAGGGTTTCACCATTTTGGCCAGGTTGGTCTCAAACTCCCGACCTCAGGTGATCTGCCCGCCTTGGCCTCCCAAAGTGTTGGGAGTACAGGTGTGAGCCACCACACCCAGCCTAATTTTATCTTTTGTGTTACTATGTTTCTCAGGCTGGTCTCCAACTCCTGGGCTCAGGCAATCTTTCCAGTTCAGCCTCCCAAAGTGCTGGGATTACAGCCGTGAGTCACCTCACCCGGCCTGGGTGGATCATTTTATTCCAACTCCATTCTGGGGCACCCCTCAAGTGAATATATCATTTACATCCCTTGACAGATAAAGAAACAAAAACACAGAGGTGGAAGATGAACCCAGGTAGTTTGGTTGCAGTGCCCAGACTAATAAATTAATTGTTCTCTATCAAAAATAAATTTACAGGCCCAGTGCGGTGGCTCATGCCTGTAATCCCTGCACTTCAGGACGCCAAGGTGGGCAGATCACCTGAGGTCAGGAGTTTGAGACCAGCCTGGCCAATATGGTGAAACACTGTCTCTACTAAAAATACAAAAATTAGCTGGGCGTGGTGGCACGCGCCTGTAATCCCAGCTACTCAGGCGGCTGAGACAGGAGAATCACTTGTATCCAGGAAGTGGAGATTGCAGTGAGCTGAGATTGTGCCACTGCACTATAGCCTGGGCAACAGAGTGAGACTCTGTTTCAAAAAAAGAAAAAAAAAAAAATTGCGGCCAGGTGCAGTGGCTCACGCCTGTAATCCCAGCACTCTGGGAGGCTGAGGCGGGTGGGTTGCTTGAGACCAGGAGTTCAAGACCAGCCTGGGCAACATGGTGAAACCCCATCTCTATCAAAGAATACAAAAATTAACTGGACACTGTGGCTTTTGCCTGTAGTCCTTGTGGAGACTTGTAGGGGCTGAGATAGGAGGATCGCTCGAGCCTGGGAGGTGGAGGTGCAGTGAGTCGAGATTGTTCTGCTGCACTCCAACCTGGGTGACAAAGTGAGTCCTGGTCTCAAAAATAAATAAGTAAATATGGCCGGGTGTGGCGGCTCACGCCTTTAATCCCAGCACTTTGGGAGGCTAAGGCCAGCGGATCATGAGGTCAGGAGTTTGAGACCAGCCTGACCAACATGGTGAAATCCCGTCTCTACGAAAAATACAAAAATTAGCTGAGCGTGGTGGCGGGCACCTATACTCCCAGCTACCCAGTGGGCTGAGGCAGGAGAATTGATTGAACCCAGGAGGCGGAGCTTGCAGTGAGCCGAGATCACGTCACAGCACTCCAGCCTGGGTGATAAAGCAAGACTCCACCTCAAAAAAAAAAAAAAAAAAAAAAAAAGTAAATGAAAAAATAAAAAATTTTACCTAGGCAGAAAAAAATGTGTATACTTCCAAGCAGTGGTTCTCAAGGGAAGTGATCGATTTTGACCCCCCAGGGGACACTGGGCAATGTCTGGAGACATTTTTAGTTGTCATAACTTGGGAGAGGGTTGCTACTGGTACCCAGTGGGTAGAAGCCAGGGATGCTACTAAACATCTTACAGGCTGGCACAGTGGCTCATGCCTGTAATCCCAGTGCTTTGGGAGGCCGAGGTGGGAGGATTGCTTGAGACCAGGAGTTGGAGACCAGAGTAACACAGCAAGATCCCATCTCTCCAAAAAACAAAAACAAACAAAAACCCTACAATGCGCTGGACAGCTCCCCATGACAATCATCTAGCTCAAAATGTCACTAGTGCCTGAGGTTGAAAAACCGATTTAAAGGAAAAATATTCAGTAAATTGTGCTACAGGTGGAGATGAATAGGTACAGGTTATGAAAGTGACTGGGGAAATGACACAAGTTTTAGTGCACAGAGGGTCGGGTGCCTGGAACACTCAGCATACAGTGGCACTTAATAAATGCTTGCAGGGAGAAGATGGTGAAGGACGGCCTGGCAGAGACAGAGCAACGCATTTCAGAGGTTCCAGAAGTTCTAGGATGAATAGTCAGGACCCCCAATGCCCTCTGTGGCTGGCTCTGGCCAGGACCCTCCTGGCGCGCCCTGGCGGGTCACCCACATACCTTCAGGGCTGTCCCCGGGGGTCGGGCTGTCGCACTTGGCTTCACACTGCTGCGTGGTGGGCGGCCGCAGGGCTTCCGTGCACTCGTGTGACGCCTGGCCCGTGTGGCTGGTGCAGCGCACGGAGCGCTGCTGCTGCCCTAAGCCGCACTGTGCAGAGCACTGCGAGGGGGCACCACTCAGTTGCTGCCCCGCAGCCCCTGCCCTGGCACCCACCCCTCTGAGGCGCACCCTCCTACCTCACCCCACTCGCCAGCCACCCAGCGGGCCGGGGGACAGCGGCGCAAGTTGCAGCGCATGGTGGCCGGCGGCTTGGCGGCGGGTGAGCAGTGTGCCGGGGGCAGCGTGGCACGGTGGTCTGCGCTCTTGCAAAGGACCACGCGGTGGCGGAGGCCCGGCCCGCAGCTGGGGGTGCACTGCAGTTGGAAGGGGCGTTTCGTGCTCAGGGTGCTGCCCCAGTGCGAAGTGAGGATGGGACAGCTAACCTGGAGACCGCGCAGAGGCTTCTCCGTGGACACCCCACCTGGGCATCCCAGTCCCTGTCCCTCTCTGCATAGGGAGTGGGCGCGAAGGAAGGGGGCGGCTGACCTCAGACCAGTCGAGGGCCGCCCACTCCGGAGGGCAAGTGGGGCCGTGGCAGGCCTCCAGCACAGGTGGGCGCGGCTGCGGGCATGCGCTGTCGTCCAGCGCCTTCTCCTCCGCGGCCGAGACGCGGCGCTGGCACACGACCGAGCGGCTGCGCACGCCCGCATCGCAGCTGCGGCTGCAGCGCGACCAGTTCCCTACAACCCAGCTGTAGGAGATAAAGGGGTCTGAGCAAGTAAGCAGGGCAGGGGGGTCCCAATACGAGAGCAGGGGGCAGTATAGCCTCCCCTCCCCTTCCAACCACCCAGCCTCATATGGATACCGGCACCAAGCACCTCCACATTCCACACTTGGGGCATTGTTAGCCTGCACCCAAACTGGGGGCAGCGAGGTGCATTACCCTAAGGAGAAATAAATCTTTGGACAATGCGGGTGATCAGGCAGCGCCATCATTCTGACTCCAGGGCCATGCAACCTTGACCGCCACCTTGGGGGCACTATTACCTTGGACTCCCCCATAAGTCCTATAGAACCATCACTGCAGCACTCAGCCCACTGTCACTCCGATCCTGCACTAACCTGGCCCCCACCCCCCTGGAGCACTCGCTCTTGACTCCAGGGAGCACGCTCCTCCCACCCTGAGCAACACTGCCCCCTGGCGGCACTCACTCTGGCGGGCAAGGCTCCGTGTTGCAGGCGCGCTGCCTCTTGGGCAGCTTGCTGTGGGCACTGCAGTAGTGGGGGGCGACCGCGGAGCTGTCCAACTGGTTGCGGCACTCAACCGCCTGCACCTGGCTACCTGGGGGAGGGTGAGAGGCCTGCTCAGCCCCTCCCGGCCCAGAGAACCTCAGCCCAGGTATCTTGTGCTGCCCCCATCCCCGGCCTCACCGCCTGCACACTGGGCCGAGCACTTGGTCCAGGGCGCATAGTGCCAGGAGTACGGGGGCAGGGAGTCACGGGTGATGGGGGCATTGAAGCGGTAGCGGAGGGCAGGCAGCTCGGTCCGGGCCAGCACCTGGAAGAAGGGGCGGCAGTCAGTGTAAGGATGGCACGGAGTCTCTAATACCAAAGGCTGCACCTTGCCCCCAGTCTCCCTGTTACCATGACGATGAGAGAGGCATTAATCGGTCCCAGGGCTTCCAGACTCTGGAACTGGTCTGGCCCCTGTCGCAGCTGAAAGGTGGTCCCAGCCAGGGGCAGGCGGTGGGGCTGGGGGGTCCCGGGCAGCCCCTCCAGCAGCAGGGACTCCTGGTCTCCTTTCAGGGCTGGGGGACAGTGCAGGGTTCAGAATTCCAGACATGTTGAAACCTCCCTCCCCACTGACCCCTAATCCTCATCCCCTCCCCACCGTCTGCTCACCCAAGTGACTGAGAGAGAGGTTCAGATCCTGGATGAAGATGTGGACGGAGCCTTTGGGAATCCAGACGACATCCTCGTACCCTGAACAGCAGAGCTCAGATGTCACCCACTTGGCATGTCCCCAACACCTGTCTGCCTCCCCTGTCCCTGGCCCATGAGGATAACAGCTAACTGTTACTGCACTAAATGCACATCTGACTGCACCTCTGCCCCACCCTTGTGAACCAGGTATTTCATTATCCCCATTTTAGGGATGACAAAACTGAGGCTCAGAGAAGTTAAGGAACTTGACCAGATTTGACTGCTAGGAAATGGCTGGGTTGGGATTTTTTTTTTTCTCTTTCTTTCTTTTTTGGAGACAGGATCTCTATGTTGCCCAGGCTGGAGTGCAGTGGAGTGATCTTGGCTCACTGTAGCCTCAGACTCCTAGGCTCAAGTGATCCTCCCACCTCAGCTTCTCGAGTAGCTGGGACTACAGGCATGAGCCACCACACCTGGCTAACTAAAAAAAACCTTTCTTTTTCTTTTTCTTTTCTTTTTTTTTTTTTTTTTTTGTAGAGTTGGGGTCTCCTTAAGTTGCTCAGGCTGGTCTCAAAACTCCTGGGCTCAAGTGATCCTCTTGCCTCAGCCTCCCAAAGTGCTGGGACTACCGGTATGCCGGTATGAGCCTCCCAGTTTTTTTTTTTTTTTTTTTTTAAATACAGGATCTCACTTTGTCACCCAGGCTGGAGTGCAGTGGTGCGATCATAGCTTACGGCAGCCTTGACCTCCTGGGCTCAAGGGATCCTCCTGCCTCTCAGCCTCCCAAGTACCTGGAACTACAGGTGTATGCCACCACACCCACCTAATTAAAATAATTTTGTAGCCGGGTGCGGTGGCTCATGCCTGTAATCCCAGCACCTTGGGAGGCTGAAGTGGGTGGATCATGACGTCAGGAGATTGAGACCGTCCTGGCTAACACGGTGAAACCCCGTCTCTACTAAAAATACAAAAAATTAGCCAGGTGTGGTTGTGGGCACCTGTAGTCCCAGCTGCTCAGGAGGCTGAGGCAAGAGAATGGCGTGAACTCAGGAGGCGGAGCTTGTAGTGAGCCAAGATGGCGCCACTGCACTCTAGCCTGGGTGACAGAGCGAGACCCCCCAAAAAAGAATTTTGTAGCGTTTGGCCGGGTGTGGTGGCTCACACCTGTAATTCTAGCACTTTGGGAGGCCTAGGCGGGCGGATCACTTGAGGTCAGGAGTTCCAGACCAGCCTGGCCAATATGGTGAAACCCCATCTCTTCTAAAGATACAAAAATTAACCGGGTGTATAGTGCACGTCTGTAGTCCCGGCTACTTGGGAGGGTGAGGCAGGAGAATTTCTTGAACCTGGGAGGCAGAGGATGCAGTGAGCCAAGATCAAGCCACTGCACTCTAGCCTGGGTGACAGAGTGAGATTCCGTCTCAAAAAAAAAAATTTTTTTTTTCTTTTTGTAGAGTTGGGGTCTCCCTGAGTTGCCCAGGCTGGTCTCAAACTTCTGGGCTCAAGGGATTCTCCCACTTCAGCCTCCCAAAGCACTGGGATTACAGGCGTGAGCCACCATGCCTGTCTCACTTTTGATGCCAGTGACCAGGCTGCTTATTGTAAAACCCCAATGGGACGCCACCTGGGGAAGGAAACTCACACTCTGCCACCTACTCCTGCCTCACCTGGACACACTCGGCTTGTGCAGCCTTCCAGATATTTCCTGAGCCTCCTCCCCTCTTGCCCACTCCCTGGGCTCTCTCTCACTCGCCCAAAGCCCAAGCTGGAAAAGGTGCTTTCAACACTTTCTGAATATCCCCTCCCATAGGAAGCCTTTCCTTGCTGGCATAGAACATTCCCCCAGCTCCTCTGGCTCACGGAGGATGGAAAGTGACACTCGCTTCCACCCAGACGTGGCAGGAGCTCCTCCAGGAGGCAGAGGAGAGAGATTCAGGGTCCCATCTCCTGAGACACTCTTTTTTTTTTTTGAGATAGAGTCTCGCTCTGGCTGGAGTGCAGTGGTGTGATCTCGGCTCACTGCAATCTCCACCTCGCAGGTTCAAGCAATTCTCGTGCCTCCGCCTCCCGAGTAGCTGTGATTACAGGTGCTCACCACCATGTCCGGCTAATTTTTGTATTTTTAGTAGAAATGGGGTTTCACCACGTTGGCCAGGCTGGTCTCAACTCCTGGTCTCAAGTGATCCTCCTGCCTCAGCCTCCCAAAGCGATGGGATTACAGGCTTGAGCCACTTCACCTGGCTGAGTCCCCAGGACTTTTGGGGACTCCTGACACTCCACGGGGCCCCTGGGGTCTGAGGAGTTAGTGTTCTCAGCTACTGCAGTGGGATTAGCTCCACCCCCAGCCAGCTGGCCCATGCAAGGAGCATGGGAGGGAAGCTGGAGGCTCTCACCGGCCCCAGGTGAGGCTGGGCTGAAGACGCCCTCAATGGTCTCGCAGGCACTGCCGTCACCGCCACACACTCGGCACTTGTCCTCCCGCACGTCGGAGCCCAGGACTCGGTCGCAGCCCACGTGCTGCGTGGAGAAGGGGTGAGCAAGGCGACCCCCTAACCCACCTCCGCTATCCCCTCTCCACCTCCCTGGGAGTCCCCTCCACCTTGCATTCGCCGCTGACGCAAATGTCCACCGTGTCTGGACGGCAGGGTGTCCCGTCCACCACGGCTGCCGCCCTCTCCGTGTAGAAGTTGAAGCCTTCCGCTAGGCACGTAAGCGAGCAGGCCTTCACGCCCCCTGGGGGGCACGGCCCCGTCACCCCACGGGCCAGGCCACCCTGGAACTCCTTCCTCGCTCCCTAGGGGAGTGAGGCCAAGCGGGACAGACCCCAGACCCAAGAGGATGGGCAGCTTGGGCAGAGGGAGTGGGGGCTCCCAGCGTCCAGTTGAACCCCCATGGTACCGTATCCTGGGTACTCTGGCTCCCTGGGTGGGGACAGGGCTCAGGGCAGACCCCGGGATGCTGCATTCATCCACCGGCTGATGGACACTCCCACAGCTGCCCTTCACAGCCCCACGGCCTTCGGAGTCCCACACTCACCTCCCCGGTACGTTTTCCACGTGTAGAATTTCCCACGGAAGGGGATGCTGTCAAATTCAGAACACTGCATTTCTCTGAAGTCCTGGGAGCCAGGCGGGCAGTCCTGGGGGCAGGAGAGGAGAGATGGAGGGAGACCAGGTTTGCGGGGATGGAGTCAGAGCAGAAAAGGGGTGCTCAGAGAAGGATGGGCTGGAGGAGGGAGGCAAGAGGCAGGGAGGCCAGGGAGGATGGTGTGATGGTCTGGGTGAGACTAGGCCTGGAAGGTAGCCTGGGCTGGGCATTTAGACACATCTGAGATAGGACTGGATCCCGCATTAGAGGTTTGGGGGTGAGCTGGGCAGGACACACTTGGATTTCTCGTTTCAGACAATGGAATCTTTCTTGCTTGCTTGCGTGTTTTTTCTTTCCTTTTTTTTTTTTTTGAGGCAAAATCTCACTCTGTCGCTCAGGTTGGAGTACAGTGGCACGATCTCGGCTCACTGCAACCCCCATCTCCTGGGTTCAAGTGATTCTCCTGCCTCAGCCTCCGGAGTAGCTGGGATTACAGGTGCGTGCCACTGTGCCTGGCTAATTGTTGTATTTGTTTTTTTTTTTTTTTTTTTTTTTGAGACGGAGTCTCACTCTGTCACCCAGGCTAGAGTGCAGTGGTGCCATCTTGGCTCACTGCAAGCTCAGCCTCGTGGGTTCACACCATTTTCCTGCCTCAGCCTCCCAAGCAGCTGGGACTACAGGTGTGAGCCACCGCGCCCGGCCTTTTTTTTTTTCTCCTTTTAGACAGAGTTTCGCTTTTGTTGCCCAAGCTGGAATGCAATGACGCAATCTTGGCTCACTGCAACCTCCACTTCCCAGGTTCAAGTGATTCTCCTGCCTCAGCCTCCTGAGTAGCTGAGATTACAGGCGCCCGCCACCACGTCTAGGTACTTTTTTGTATTTTTAGTAGAAGCGGTGTTTTACCATGTTAGCCAGGCTGGTCTTGAATTTCTGACCTCAGGTGATACACCTGCCTTGGCCTCCCAAAAGGCTGGGATTGCAGGTGTGAGCCACTGCGCCCAGCCTAATTTTTGTATTTTTAATAGAGACGGGGTTTTGTCATGTTGGTCAGGCTGGTCTTGAACTCTTGACCTCAGGTGATCCACCTGCCTCAGCCTCCCAAAGTGCTGGGATTACAGGCGTGAGCTACTGCGCCTGGCCACATGGAGTCTTTCTTGAGAGAGAAAGTCTGGAAGGGATCAGGGTTTATAGAAGGTGCCAGCATGTGGATTCTCTGAAGACCTGGGTCCCCCCACATAGGAGGCTGAGAAGTCCAAAGCTCTCACTGCCCTCTGAAACACCCCCTCCCCAGCAAACTTCTTGCTGCTCACCGGTGGTCCTAGGTCAGCTGAGGGCACAAGCAGAGGACAGACACCAGTCACTGGGTTTGGTGAGAGGAAGCTTCAGCTACAACTTTGGGGGATGACAGAAGGCAGGGGTGGGACTCTTCGGGGGAAGTTGGGCTGTAAAGGGAAGGGACAGACTGGATGGTAGGGGGTTGTGAGGGCCAAGCAGTGATTTCAAGGTGGGGTCTCGTAGTCTAAATGCAGGAGGAAGAGAGCTGGAAGGGGCCAGGTCTTTAAGGAAGAGGCGTTGCGGATGGGAAGGTGGTGGGGGTTAGGGAGAGGAGGGAAGAGAGGGGTGGCAGCTGCAGGTTCCCTAGGAGGCAGCAGGTGCCCGAATGAAACACTCTGATAGCTTTTTTTTTTTTTTCTTTTGAGATGGAGTTTTGCTCTGTCACCCAGGCTGGATTGCAGTGGTGCGATCTCGGCTCACTGCATCCTCCGCCTCCCGGGTTCAAGCGATTCTCCTGCCTCAGTCTCCCGAGTAGCTGGGATTACAGGAGTCCACCACCACGCCCGGCTAATTTTTGCATTTTTAGTAGAGACAGAGTTCGCCATGTTGGCCAGGCTAGTCTCAAACTCCTGACCTCAGGTGATCCGCCCGCCTTGGCCTCGCACAATGTTGGAATTACAGGCATGAGCCACTGTGCCAGGCCTCTGATAGCTTTTTTTAATGCTTCCTCCCCCTACTCCTCAAGAGGTTTGGGGGAACTCACATCCGTGTTGCAGGAGCGGTGCCGCCTTCTCTCACCCAGACAGTACTTGCCCCCGATGGTTGGCCTGGAAGGGGTGGTGGGATAGAAGAGAGATGAGGCAGGGGGAGATGGGGGCGGGGGTCGCGCTGCCCTTCCGGGTGGGGGTCCTGAGGGCTGACCTGGGGCTGTCGCAGTGACGGCTGGAAGAGGACACGCCGCCGCCACACGTCCGGCTGCAGTCGCCCCAAGGAGTCCACGGCCCCCAGGCTCCGTCCACGCCTTCCGGGCGCGACCCGAAGGGGACACAGACCCGTTTGTAGCACCACTGGGTTGGGGGAGACAGGAAGGAGTGAGTCCAGCCCGGAGAACACTTGCGGGCCCCTTGCACCGTTCCCCACTCCAGGCCCCAGCCAAAGAAATCTCAGCCTCTTCAGGATGGGGCAGGAAGGGGATGGGCAGAGGCGGGGTCTGAAGATAGGGACAGGTTTAGGTTACGTAGGAGAGTGGTCTGGGAGACAGACAAGCTACAAGCGAGAGGCGTGGCCTGAGCACAGCGAGCTGAACGGGGAGGGGTGTAGACAGGACCACGATAAGCTTCGAGACGAGGTGGGGCGTGGCTTCAGGCCGGGGGAGGGACCTACAGGCAGTAGGCGTGGCCAGAGCCAAGGGCCGCACAGGGGATGGGCGTGGCCAATAAGGGAGAGAGCAAATAGTAGGCGTGGCCAGAGCCAAGGAAATTATTAGACGGTGGGCGTGGAAAACGCCTGAGTGAGCAAACAGTAGGCGTGGCCAGAACCGAGAGACGCATAGGTGGTGGGCGTGGCCGAGGGAAGGAGCATGCAGTAGGCGTGGCCGCAGCCGAGGGAGTATAGATGGCGGGCGTGTCCAATACGGGAGGGAGCAGACAATAGGCCAAAGGACAGACAAGTGGGCGTGGCCAACTCGGGAGGTGGATCCGGGGCGTGGCCCGGTTGGGGGCCCTGGCCGGCGCTCACCCCCTTGTCGATGGTGTGCGTCTGGCACAGCGTGCCCTCGGCGGCCGGGATGCTGTTGGTGATGCACCGGTTGCTCTTGCTCAGACACCACAGCTCGCTGCAGACCTCCTGCGGGCCGAGGCGCCCGCTCAGGCTCGCCCCCCTCTATTCCTCCCTGGGGCAGCCCGCCCGGCTTGGGAGGACCCAGATGTCCGGCTCACTGCCGGCCCCGGAGCAGAGAGCACCGTACTCCCTTCCTGGCTCTCAGTGGGTCTTCGTGCATCCCCTTGCGGGGCATGGCCTGTGACTTATCCTCTGCCAATAAGCTCCATTTATGGAACACCTTATACATGCCATATACCCCTTTAGGCAGTACTACCCCATCTTACTGGGAGAAAACCAAGCTTTAGACAGGTAAGGTCACTTGCTAGAGGTCACACAACTACTAAGGGAGTAGCCTGGAGTTTAACTCAGCTCTTTAATTCAGAGTCTGTGCTCTAATAAACTTTGCAATTCAGCTTCTGGTGCCTTCTGAGTTTCTGGAAGGAAACTTGGGACCTACTGAGGAATGAACAGGAAGGATTTGGGGTTCTATTATGGGGTGGGCAAAGTAGCTGAAGAGAAAGTAGTGGTTCTGAGAAATCGGCCTGGATGATGACTAGGCCAAAGGCCTCAACTCTAGTTTTTTCCAGCTTGTTGGTTCTCTTTGTTCCCCCATCTAAACTGGAGAAGCCCCCAACACTTTTAAGCTATGGGGAGGGGTGGAAGTTTGGGAGGGGACAATGCCAAATTAGGTTTGTGTGGGACATTCCTGTCTTTCTCCAGGTGAAAAATCCGCACCTTCTTCCCGTCTGAATCCTACACAGGCTGGACCAGTCCCAGGGACTCACTCTGACCCTTAAAGTCCAGGTTAATATCCCTGGAGAAGCCCCACTGAGTTCAGGTGAAGCAAAATCTCTGACCCTCTTGGCCCACATCCTAAGCAACCTCCCACCATCTTTCCTCTAAGAAGTAGGTGGTCCTGGCCGGGTGCAGTGGCTCACGCCTGTAATCCCAGCACTTTGGGAGGCCGAGGTGGGCAGATCACAAGGTCAGGAGATCGAGACCATCCTGGCTAACTTGATGAAACCCTGTCTCTACTAAAAATACAAAAAATTAGCCAGGCGTGGTGGTGGGCAACTGTAGTCCCAGCTACTTGGGAGGCTGAGGCAGGAGAATGGCATGAACCTGGGAGGCAGAGCTTGCAGTGAGCCGAGATCATGCCACTGCACTCCAGCCTGGGCGCCAGTGAGACTCCATCTCAAAAAAAAAAAAAAAAGAAGTAGGTGGTCCTTCTGTAATTATCAAGTGTAATCCCCTCTTTGAACCCAATTCTTGTAAGCTTTCCAGTTGTGGGACTGGATCAATCAATGGCCATTGGAAAGGACCCTTCCTAGGTCAGCCCCTTAGAGATACCTGTACATACGTGAGAAGTTGGAAGAGTTACTCTCAGACACATTCTAACTCAAAGGTCCTCTAGAGTCTCTGCCTTCTGCGTTTTAGAGGACACTTCTCAGCTATAAACTTAGCCTGTGTCCTCCTGGCCATATCTAAAAATATTACATCAGCCGGGTCGCAATCCCACTTCTGACACCTCAAGAGAACGATTTCAGTCCTGCTTTTGGCCTCCTCTCCACAAGGAGGCACTGTGGCATATTGAGTTGTGCAGAGACCTCAACTCTGCTATTGACCTGCAACATATTTCCCCTCTCTGGGCCTCAGTTTACTCATCTACAAGATGGGCAGCCTAATGCCTGCCTTGCCTATATAAATGGCTATGAGGCATGTGACAGGATAAGAAAGGACTTGCACCAATGCCATTATGGGGTAACAATGACCACTGCTATCTCTGGACTAGGCACTAGGCTGAACCTTTACATATATTAACCAGGTCACATGAAGTAAATAAATCCCCCTTTGTCAAGAGGGCCTGAAAGATGTTCCTTCAAAAACTAAAAGGAAGGCTCAATTCAACATATAGCCAGTGCCAGCCCAAGCTTGATGTTTTGACAGCTCCTCCCCTCCCCTGCCCCTTTGTAAAATTTGGAGAGTCATGAGAGATCTATTTATATCCCAGCTGTGTCATAGTCTTGAACTGTGGCCTTGGACAAGTCACCCTCCCTATGCTATGCCCCAGTCCCTTTCTCTGTAACTTGGGGGCTAATAGGATTGTCAGGAGTTTAGATGATGATACCCAGCACATGCTTAGCACATAGTGAGAGCTCAGTAAACGTCAGATACCACGATCGTTGTTAGGATACCTGGGTCACAGCAGATGGTGAGGATTAGCTTCGGAATTCTTTAGGAATTCCTTAGAGGGTGCTGTAGTTGCCAGCTAAGTTAGGGTGCAGGGGCTCAAGGGTGGGATGTCAATGAAATAGAAATTTTGGCCGGGCGCGGTGGCTCAAGCCTGTAATCCCAGCACTTTGGGAGGCCGAGATGGGTGGATCACGAGGTCAGGAGATCGAGCCCATCCTGGCTAATACGGTGAAACCCCGTCTCTACTAAAAAATACAAAAAACTAGCCAGGCGAGGTGGTGGGCGCCTGTAGTCCCAGCTACTCGGGAGGCTGAGGCAGGAGAATGGTGTAAACCTGGGAGGCGGAGCTTGCAGTGAGCTGAGATCCGGCCACTGCACTCCAGCCTGGGCAACAGAGCGAGACTCCATCTCAAAAAAAGAAAAAAAAAAGAAAAAAAAAAAGAAATTTTTCCAGGGTTTGTCTCTGTCTTGCAGTGGAATGGAGGGAGGGCAATTTGGCAGCTGCTTGCCCTCTGCTTTGCATGAACACGGCATCACAAAAACTCTGATCCTTTGAGTTGTGAGGGTGTGAAGAACTAGGGCTGGGCCTGGGCCCCTAGGGCTGAGACTTTGAGGAGCTTAGGGGTGCATTTAGGGAATCGAGGCAGGTGGGCAGAGGAGGAGCAGACCGCGGCTGAATGCTGGTGGCTGAAGCAGGAAGCCAGTAGGTCTCCAGCTTCCTGGGAGGAGCTGGGAGTGGAACCCCCTACCCCCAACTCCTTTCTCTATGCACAAATAGGGCTTTGGGAGTCTAAACCTCGGGAAAGAGTGGGGAGAGGTCAGGAGGCTCAGAGCTCCTCCAGACAGGGAGTCCCTGGAAGGTTCTGTCTAGTTCTTTGCCAAGTAGGGAAGATAGCTCATCCCCAGGGAAATTATTTCCATCAGGACTGGATGTTTAGTTAAAAACTGCCCCATGAGAGGTCTTGAGACTTTGATCCTGCTGTAGCCCACAGGTGGTCTGATGTACCAGACAGAGAAGGTGGCCCCCCAGCCCAGCCCTCCCCTCAAATCAGGGGTCTGGAGAAGCAGGGGATCCCATTTTTGTTCCCAAGCACTGTCTGATTGCTTAGGACATTTTGCACACTCCATGCACCTCTGTCCTCCCAGATCCCCATGGGGGCTCACCCCATCCCCCTTCCCGGCTCTCCCACCCCCCCACTTCCCAGGTGGGTGCCCTGGTAGAGTTCCTTCCCCCGCCCCCAGCGGCCCCCTCCCCTCCCAGGAAGGAAAGCAGGAAGGCTCTCTCTACCCCGTATTTACACTGACGCGATTTGACTCCATGCTGGAAGCGGCATTGCTCATCTGCATCGTAGGCTTGGCCCGGTGCCACTGTCGGGTACACAAAGTCCTGTCTCGGGGGCCGGTTGTTCAGGCAGAGCCCCAGGCCCGAGCTGCCTCGAGAGAAAAGCAACTGTCATGCTAGGTGGCTACAAGTCAAGAGCTCAGGAGCCCCGGCTGGATGGGGGTCCCAAGGAGCAGCCCTGATTTCTATCATCTCCCATGCACCCTGCCCCACCATGGGTGTGACCCGCTCTGAGGGACACGCAGGTGCATCCTCACTCTAGAAAGCTGGTGATGTAGTCACGGCTGCAGGATGACCACACGAATGGGTTGGTCTTCATGGTAATGTGGGCAGCCATGAGCTTGGCTGGGTCCTGACCACGGGCCCCACAGCTGTTTCCCACGCCGTCATGGTTCATGCCGAATCTAGGGAAAGGGGTGTCGGCTCTGCCGGGCGCCGAGGGACCCGCCCAGCTCCTCCCGTCCTCCCCCTCCTGTGTGCCCCGGCCTCACGTGTGCCCGATCTCGTGGGCAATGGTGAACGCCGTGGCCAGGCCAATGTCCTCATTGACGCTGCAACTTCTCTCGCGCTCACACATTCCACCCACTGGGGCCAGGCCTAGGAAGATGGGCATGTGGGGATGGGACTGGGAGTCTCAGGACGGTGCTGGCTGGCCCCATCCACCTGCCAGGTCTCACCCCAGCCCACTGCCTTCATAGACGCCTGAAACCTACGGGGCTCAGATACCTAGTGTGCCGCAGGGTTTGTTCTTGTAGATGCAGATGTCATAGCTGTAAAAGGAGAAGGGGGCAGTGAAGGGGCTGGGCTGTCTCCCTAAGCCCTGCTGATGCCACCATGCCCAACTCTAGGGGTTGAGTCCTGCCTTGGAGGCGCCATTTGCCTCCCACCTGCCTCAGTCACAGGAGTGACTGACCATGAATGCACGCGTGCATGGGTGAGAGAATGAGCGAATGAGGGCATCAGTGCCCAAACAGCCCCAAACCTCCCTTACCCATTATTCTTAAGCAGCCCCTCCCCATCCCCGACTCCCTCATGGGCGGCCCAAGCTTCCCTCCTCCTCCTGACCCCAGCAGAAGTGATCTCTGGACTCTCACAGTTCCCTGGACCACCTGTTTTCTCAGCCCCAGTCCTAGACCTCTCCTGTCCCCTCACCGTGTGATGAGCACTGCTGTGTCATGGTTAGCCACACCGTTCTCTGGAATGGCATTACCATGGCCGCTGTGGTTCACGATGGATTTCTGCCACTTACAAAAGCTGTCCAGGGACTTCCCGGCATGGTGGGTGATCTCCAGAGTGGGCTGGGGATGGAAAGAGGGAAGTACATGGGCGCCCACCACCCAGGGGACGGCAAGACCTGCTGGCGTGAAGGGGAAGGGGAAGGGGAAGGGGAAGGGGAGGGAGCCCCCCGCACCTGGTCCTCCGTGAGCAGGATGAGGCGAGTTACGAGGATGTTAACGGTGCTTCCCAGACTCGAGTCCTGGAAAAGTTTGGCAACCTGACCTCCAAGAAACAAGAGAGACCGAGTCTTAAGAGGAGCCCAGGGTAGAAAATGAAAAGCAAAAACAATGATAACAGCTTGCTTTCATCAGGTACTGACTGTGCGTCAGGTCTTAGGCTAAACCTGCTATTGGGTTTTTTTGTTGTTATTGTTACAGATGGGGGGGGTCTTTGTATGTTGCTCAGGCTGGTCTTGAACTCCTGACCTCAAGTGATCCTCTGCCTGGCCTCCCATAGGGCCAGGATTATAGGGGTGAGCCACCACGCCTGGCCATGCATCAGTCTTTTCATGAATAGGTACTATTTGTTGTTGTTACTATTTGTTGTCGTTGCTGTTGTTTTTTGGGATGGAGTCTCGCTCTGTTGCCCAGGCTGCAGTGCTGTGGCGCCATCTCAGCTCACTGTAACGTCCGCCTCCCAGGTTCAAATAATTCTACTGCTTCAGCCTCCCAAGTAGCTGGGACTACAGGGGCACACCACTATGCCCACTTTATTTATTTTTTTTTTTGAGACAGAGTTTTGCTCTTTTTGTCCAGGGTGGAATGCAATGGCGTGATCTCAGCTCACTGCAACCTCTGCCTCCCGGGTTCAAGTGATTCTCTTGCCTCAGCCTCCTGAATAGCTGGGATTACAGGTGTGAGCCACCACGCTCAGCCATGCCCATCTAATTTTTGTATGTTTAGTAGAGACTGGGTTTCACCATGTTGGCCAGGCTGGTCTCGAACTCCTGACCTGAAGTGAGCCTCCTATCTTGGCCTGGCACAGTGCTGGGATTACAGGTGTGAGCCGTGCCTAGCCATGCATCAGTCTTTTCATGAATAGGTGCTATGATCATCCCCAATTTATAGATGAGGAGACATGCAAAGAGAGGTTAGGACACAGGTGATAGGTGTCAGAAGTGAGACTCAAGTCTGGATTGCTTACCAGGACATTTCTCAGACTCCTCCAAGCTCAGCTTGTCTACTTGACCCCAACCTCTGCTTACCCCGCTGACTGCCTCAAGCATCTTTCCCCAGAGGCGACCTGAGGGATATACATGTCTGGGTTCATCCCACAGCTATCTGAAGGTACCAATTTGCCCATCACCGCAGGAAAGTAAACTGTGAAGGCAGGAGGCTCTGGAGACAGTGGTCAGAGGAAAGGAGGAAGCAGCCCCAGGGATGAGTGGGCACAGAAGACAGAGGCCGGGCTGCAGGGATATTGGAGCCCTGGGGCAATCATTTTCCTGTCTGGAAATCCCCAGGAATTTTTTTTTTTTTTTTTTTTTTTTGAGACAGAGTCTCACTCTATCACCCGGGCTGGAGTGCAGTGGCACAATCTTGGCTCACTGAAACCTCCACCTCTTGGGTTCAAGCAATTCTCCTGCCTCAGCCTCCAGAGTAGGTGGGACTACAGGTGCCCACCATCACGCCCAGCTAATTTTTGTATTTTTAGTAGCGATGGGGTTTCACTGTGTTGGCCAGGCTGGTCTCGAACTCCTGACCTCAGGTGATTTGCCTGCCTCCGCCTCCCAAAGTGCTGGGATTACAGGCGTGAGTCACTGTGCCTGGCAGGAAACCCCTAGGAAATTCTGAAAGCCCTAGGGAGAGAGGTCAGGCTCAGGCACAAGAGAGTGCCATCAGTGATGACGCTACACAACATTTTGGATCCTCTGCCTGTCTGCTAAACTTTTTGTTTCCCCTTTTGCTTCAGTGAAACGAGAGCACCATTCATCAAGCCCTTACTATGTGCCGAGTAGCCTACCTGGCTTCCCTCCCACCAATCCTTACTCTCCATGGTAGCTACCATTATATTTCCATTTGATACAGTAGTACGCTGAGGCTTAGAGAAGTCAAGAATCTTGCCCAAGATCTAGGATGGAAATGAACTATATCTGAATGTGAGTCGGGGAGGTCACCCTGTAGGAATTTATAAGTAGGTGCTTGTGCAAGAATGCTGCATGAATACAGATGTGTGCCTGTGTGTGTACTGCTAACCTCAATGAGTACCTGCGAGCTGTGGTTGATCTATCTATCTATCTATCTATCTATCTATCTATCTATCAATCAATCATCTATCTATCTGTCTGTCTGTGCGTCTGTCTGTCTATCTACCTACCTACCTACCTACCTACCTACCTATCTTGAGATGGAGTTTCCCTCTTGTTGCCCAGGCTGGAGCGCAATGGTGTGATCTTGGCTCACTGCAACCTCCGCCTCCCAGGTTCAAGCGATTCTCCTGCCTCAGCCTCCCAAGTAGCTGAGATGACAGGCGCCCACCACCACGCTCAGCTAATTTTTGTATTTTTAGTAGAGACGGGGTTTCACCATGTTAGCCAGGCTGGTCTCGAACTCCTGACCTCATGTGATCCACCCACCTTGGCCTCCCAAAGTGCTGAGATTACAGGCGTGAGCCACCGTGCCTAGCCTACTGAGATTTATTTATTTATTTATGAATGACAGGGATCATAACCCACTGCAGCCTCAAACTCCTGGGCTCAAGTGATCCTCCTGCCTCAGCTTCCTGAGTAGCTGGGACTACAGGTGTGTGCCACCACGCTCCACTAATTTTTTTTTTTTGTTTTGTTTTTTTGTTTTTTTGAGATGGAGTCTCGCTCTGTCACACAGGCTGGAGTGCAGTGGCCGGATCTCAGCTCACTGCAAGCTCCGCCTCCCGGGTTCACGCCATTCTCTTGCCTCAGCCTCCCGAGTAGCTGGGACTACAGGTGCCTGCCACCTCGCCCGGCTAAGTTTTTGTATTTTTAGTAGAGACGGGGTTTCACTGTGTTAGCCAGGATGGTCTCGATCTCCTGACCTCGTGATCCGCCCGTCTCGGCCTCCCAAAGTGCTGGGATTACAGGCTTGAGCCACCGCGCCCGGCCTACTCCACTAATTTTTAAGTGTTTTGTAGAGATGGGGTTTCACTATGTTTCCCAGGCTGGTGTGTGTTTACTTTTTTATTTTTTTGAGATGGAGTCTTGCTCTGTCACCCAGGCTGGAGTGCAGTGGCATGATCTTGGCTCACTACAACCTCCACTTCCTGGGTCCAAGCGATTCTCCTGCCTCAGCCTCCTGAGTAGCTGGGATTACTGGTGCCTGCCACCACACCCGGCTAATTTTTTGTATTTTTTAGTAGAGACAGGGTTTTACCATGTTAGCCAGGCTGGTCTTGAATTCCTGCCTTCAAGTGATCTGTTCACCTTGGGCGTGAGCCACTGTGCCCAGCCTATGTGTATTTTTACACACAGCAAACACTTATATGCCACCTACTGCATGCCAAGAACTGTTCTACACACTTTATCAATGCACTGGATCTACCTTAGCTTTATAAAGTAGGTACCACAATTATGCCCATTTTACAGATAGGTAAGCCAAGGCAGAGAGGTGAAGTCACTTGCTCAAAGGCAGATAGTTAAAAAGTGGCAGAGCAGAAATTTAAGCCCAGGCAGGTTCCCTCTGCCCCAGGGTACCTCTGCATGTAGTCACTGTGCTTATGCTCTTTCTCCTCGTTCATTGCCATATGCAACCTTCCTTTCTAGCCTGTCCCCATATCAGGGATTGGGGTGAGATGGTAGCCACCCCCTTGCCTAACACAGGAGGCTGGCTCCAGGTCCTCAGGGCTGCGTGCCCAGGGAGGGGAAGGCACTTACAATGTTCATGATGGCCAGCACGTACTGCTCCACATCCCGGCGCCCGTGATAGGCCACCATCATCTTGTCAGCCACCACCAGGGTCTCCACGTAGCGCTCTCGGCTGACGGATCGCTTCAAGCCTGGCTGGCCACGCTCTGTTTCATTCCCCAGGGGCCTGGCAGGTGGCGGCTTCAAGGTCCGCAGCCACCATGGCCGCCCTTTCCACGGTTTCTCATCTGGGGGACCCAGTAGAGCAATTAAGCCCTGCCCTGCTGGTGGGATGCAAAGCTGCCCGATAACTGTCTTGTCCAACCTCTATCTGGCTACCTCTCTACCCGACAGACAATTTCTGGTCATTCTGCTGCCTTCTCTTGTTGTCCAAGACCTGTGTGATGGTCTGTCTGCCCAATACCTCATTGTTTTTATTCTTTTTTTTTTTTTTTTGAGACAGAGTCTCATTCTTTCACCCAGGCTGGAGTGCAGTGGTACGATCTCGGCTCACTGCAACCTCCGCCTCCCAGGTTCAAGCAATTCTCCTGCCTCAGTCTCCTGAGTAGCTGGGATCACAGGCACGTGCCACTATGCCCGGCTAATTTTTGTATTTTTATTATTATTATTATTATTATTATTTTTTGAGACGGAGTCTCGCTCTGTCTCCCAGGCTGAAGTGCAGTGGCTGGATCTCAGCTCACTGCAAACTCCACCTCCCGGGTTTACGCCATTCTCCTGCCTCAGCCTCCCGAGTAGCTGAGACTACAGGCGCCTGCCACATCGCCCGGCTAGTTTTTTGTATTTTTTAGTAGAGATGGGGTTTCACCGTGTTAGCCAGGATGGTCTCGATCTCCTGACCTTGTGATCCGCCCGTCTCGGCCTCCCAAAGTGCTGGGATTACAGGCTTGAGCCACCGCGCCCGGCCAATTTTTGTATTTTTAATTGAGACTGCGTTTCACCATGTTGGCCAGGCTGGTCTTGAACTTCTGACCTCAAGTGATCCACCCATCTCAGCCTCCCAAAGTGCTGGGATTACAGGTATGAGCCCCTGTGCCTGGCTGCCTCATTGTTTGTCTACAGGGCATCTTGGCAGTACCATCTCTATTTTTTTGTCAATGTCCTACTACCTGAGAATATTGTAGTCTACCATGATGTCACTGTCCCACTGCCAAACCGTTGAGTTGAATAACAGCCTGACTTCTCCCACTGTTGGCTGTATGCTGTTCCACTGCCTGTATGCCGAGCTGTTCAGCTACCAGCCTGCCCCACTGCCCAAATGTCCAACCGAACACTTGCATGACTGTCCCAGAGCTAAGCTGGTTGGTTGAACCACTGTCCCATGATGACCAGCATGATTGTACAATCCATTGACAATTCCACTGCCCGAATGGAATGGTGTGAACCAGACTATTTTGCTGTCTGAACTGTGTGCTTGGACAACATGTTGTCTTCTAGGTGAGCAACTTTTCCAATCAATGCACTGCCCGATTAGATCAGTGAGTTCTAACCAGATGGTCTCATGGACCACGCAACTGTGACATCGTATGCCATCCACCTTTTCTGTCTGTACAGCTGACTGTGGCTGTATGTCTACCACAGCATCCTACTCACAAGACTATCTGATTATACACTTCATTCAATATCACACTGTTCTGCTTTTCCATCTAACATTCATCGGATTTTCTTTTTTTGAGACGGAGTCTCACTTTGTCGCCCAGGCTGAAGTGCAATTGGTGCATTCTCAACTCACCGCAGCCTCCACCTCCTGGGTTCAAGCGATTCTCCTGCCTCAGCCTGCCAAGTAGCTGGAAATGTGCCACCATGCCTGGCTAACTTTTTTGTATTTTTAGTAGAGACGGGGTTTCACCATGTTGGCCAGGCTGATCTCGATCTCCTGACCTCAAGTGATCTGCCCGTCTCGTCCTCTCAAAATGCTGGGATTACAGGCGTGAGCCACCATGCCTGACCCTGATTTTCTATATGTATATTTTGAAACAGGATCTTGCTCTGTTGCCCATGCTGGAGGGCAGTGGTGTGCTCAAGGCTCATTGGAGCCTCAACCTACCTGGCTCAAGGGACTCTCCTGCCTCAGCCTGCCAAGTAGCTGGGACTACAGGAGCCCACCACCACACCTGGCTTACTTTTTCTATCTTTGGTCGAGATGGTGTCTCCCTCTGTTGCCCACGCTGTTGTCAAACTCCTGGGCTCAAGCGATCCCCCCACCTCAGCCTCCCAAAGTGCTAGAATTACAGGTGTGAGCCACCATGCCCGATCGGACCTGATTTTCTGGCAGTATGACTGTGCTGGTAAATATTTTGTTGGTATATAGCTTTCCTTCTCTCTCATTTCCTAAATGCCTGATTGTACAACCATCCTCCTACCAGTCTGATCATAAATCTGGCCTTTTGGCTGTATAACTGCTGGAGTATCTGATATAATCACCACACTGTCTAACTGTCTGATCAGATGATAATCCTAGAGAAGGAATGGTTTTATACCTGAACACCTGTCTGGCTGTTTTACTCACTGCTGGGCCAGGTGACTACAGCAGGGATAAGATTATTCCATAGCTCCACTGGTTCACTGTGTGAGGATATGTCTCTGCTGTCCCCTGGATAGAACTGCCTAGTTTTTTTTTTTTTTTGAGATGGAGTCTTGCTCTGATGCCCAGGCTGGGGTGCAACGGCACGATCTCCACTCGCTGCAACCTCTGCCTCCCGGGTTCAAGTGATTTTCCTGCCTCAGTCTCCCGAGTAGCTGGGATGACAGGCATGCGCCACCATGCCTGGCTAATTTTGTATTTTTAGTAGAGATGGGGTTTCGCCATGTTGGTCAGGCTGGTCTCGAACTCCTGACCTCAGGTGATCTGCCCGCCTTGGCCTCCCAAAGTGCTGTGATTACAGGTGTGAGCCACCATGCCTGGCCTGATTTTTTTTTGAGACGGGAGTCTTGCTGTCACCCAGCTTGGAGTGCAGTGGTATGATCTTGGCTCACTACAACGTCCGCTTCCCGGGTTCAAGCGATTCTCCAGCCTCAGCCTCCGAGTAGCTGGGACTACAGGTGCTTACCACCATGGCGGGCTAATTTTTGTATTTTTAGTAGAGACGGGGTTTCTTCATGTTGGCCAAGCTGGTCTCGAACTCCTGACCTCAAGGTGATCCACCCACCTCGGCCTCCCAAAGTGCTGGGATTATAGGCGTGAGCCACTGCACCCGGCCGGAATTCTGTAATTATATCACTGTGTCCCCTTCTCAGCAGCTCCATTCTTCCCCTCACATAACTGCCTGCTGACTTTCTGGATAAAAAGACACTGCTGCCTCAAGGGAAAGATACCGTGTAGCCCTCTCCCCATCCCCAGAAAGACCGATGTACCTCTCACTCCACAGGCCGTGTCCAGGTGGGGGTGACGCAGAGAGGAACGCTTGTACACCACATGTGGTCCACTTTCCTCTGGGCCCCGAGAACCCTTGGGCCCACCGTGTAGGGGCTCAATCAGGTACTCTTCCTCGTCTGCCACAATCAGGCCGTGCTGGGTTTTGAGAAGTGGGACAGAAAGTTCTCAGGATCAGGCTCTGGAGCTTAGGACCCCTGGGACCTTCTCTCTGTCTTTATGATTTCGTTCTTATCTCATCAGGTTTATTTTGCTTTTTTTTTTTTTTTTTTTTTTAGCATAGGTAATTAGTATCCATGCTATTTCTTTCTTTTTCTTTTTTCTTTTTTTGGAGACAAGGTCTCAATTTGTCATCCAGACTGGAGTGCAGTGGTGCAATCGTAGATCACTGCATCCTCAACTTCCTGGGCTCAAGTGATCCTCCTGCCTCAGCCTCCCAAGGAGCTGGGACTATAGGAGCACACCAACATGTTTGGCTAACTTTTTAAATTTTTAATTTATTTTTCATAGAGATTTATTTTTTCATATATTGCCCAGGCTGGTCTTGAATTCCTGGCCTCAAATGATCCTCCTGCCTTGGCCTCCGAAAGTGCTAAGATTACAAGCATGAGCCACTATGCTCAGCCTGTAATTTGTTTTTTTAATTATATATATGTGTATGTGTATATTATGAATGTATGTGTATAGATACACATACACATAATTATATATATAAAATATAAATATGTATTTAAGCATATATAATATATATAAATATATGTAAGAGATATATATATATTTAAAGAGACACTATATATTTACAGAGACAGGCCCCCAGGCTGCAGTGCAGTGGTGTGATCTCAGATCACTGTGACCTCCCCCTCCTGAGTTCAACCGATTCTCCCACCTTAGCCTCCTGAGTAGCTAGGATTACATATGCACACCACCATGCCTGGCTAATTTTTATTTGTAGTTTTAGTAGAGATGGGGTTTCACCATGTTGGCCAGGCTGAACTTGAACTCCTGACCTCAAGGGATGCACCCACCTCAGCCTCCCAAAATGCTAGAACTACAGGCATAAGCCACCGTGCCCAGCCTCTAATTTTTTGAGATAGATGTTCAGCTCATTAATTTTCGGCCTTACCTAAGGCTATACATTTTCCTCTAAGTACTGCTTTAGCTGCATCCCCAAAGTACTGATTCACTCAAAACACTTTAAAAATGTCCCGCTATCATTCCTTCTCTGACCTTTATGTAGAAGTGTTTTTCTTAACTTCCAAACTAGTAGGCATTCCCCGCCCCCTGCCACTTTCCAGAATCCTCTGCTCACCAGGCCTCCACAGGTGCTGATGGCCACATGGGAGCTGCTGGCCTGGCCCTGCAGGTGACCAGCATAGAGGCAGTGGGGCCGGGCGGCCCTCTGCCAGGCCAGGCCCTCCCGTGTCCAGTACTCCACAGAGACGTGCCCTGCCAGTAGACGGGAGCTGCGGGTCAGGTTCAGCAGGAAGTGGGTGCTGGGTGAGGCCACCTTGTAGAAGAGGCGGGACTCGGCTGTGGCCCCGGTGCCCCGGCGCTGCCTCCGGGGAGGAGGTGGCGAGAAGGCCAGCAGTGCCCCGTTGTGGTCCACGCGGGTGGGGAAGGCGATCTCATAGCTCTCCAGACTGGACAGGAACTCATCTGTGGGTGAGGGTCAGAGGCCTGGGGTGGGCCCTGGTTTTAGTGGACCCCTGTGTCCTAGTTGTTAGGCTGCTGGAGCAAGTGATGCTGGCCTCACTGACCCCCGAAATCCAGGGAGTTGGCTGCAAGGCTCCCGCCTATTGACCCCAGGGCCTTCCCCCATTGACCCCCATCCCAGCCCCCTGATACCTCTTTCTGTTGGAGCCCAACTGGTCTCTTAAATTTTTCGCTCCCTCCCCACCGCCACCACCAGACTTCCCCTACCTTGAGACCGGAAGGCGTGCGTGACCTCGAACATGAGGCCCAGCCCCAGGGCGAGGGCCCAGCGGAGGATCTGGCAGGCGGGAGCCATAGAGGCCACGTGTCCACATGTCTCTCCCCAGCCCCGGCTGCCGGCAGCCCCCACAGTGCCGCCTCCCCTGTTCACAGCCTGCGCAGCATCACCGGGCTCCTGGGAGGGGGGAGCCAGGTAAGGGGGCGCCTGGTCCCGCTGTCCAGCACAACCAATGCCAAGGCCAACCATGGCCAAAGCTTTTCACCTGACTGAAGATTCTGAATGCATTTTCTCACTCAGTCGCTCCCCTCTCCCCACCTCCCCTTCCAATCCTTCCTACACTCTTACAAGAGGACAGGCAGGGACTGGGATGCTGGGAGTACCTCCTATGTACCAGCTACTGGCCCTAGTTTCCACACCACTGCATTTCTGTTTTTTTGAGACGGGGCATTACTCTGTCACCTAGGATGGAGTGCAGTGGTGTGATCATAGCTCACTGCAGCTTCCACCTCCTGGGCTCAAACAATCCTCCTGCCTCAGCCTCCCAAGTAGCTGAGATTGCAGGTGCATGCCACCACCTCTGCTTAATGTTTTTGTTTTTTTGGAGAGATGGGGGTCTCACTTTGTTGCCCAGGCTGATCTTGAACTCCTGGCCTCAAGCGATCCTTCCACCTCAGCCTCCCAAAGCACTGGGATTACAGGCATGAGCCACTGCACCTAGCCTACCATTGCATTTCATTTCCAAAATAACTTGAGAAGTCACGATCATCTTTTTTTTTTGAGATGGAGTCTCACTCTGTGGCCCAGGCTGGAGTGCAATGGCGCAATCTTGGCTCACTGCAACCTCTGCCTCCTGGGTTCATGTGATTCTCCCGCCTCAGCCTCCTGAGTAGCCGGCATTACAGGCACGCGCCAACACACCGGATAATTTTTTTGTATTTTTAGTAGAGATGGGGTTTTACCATGTTGGCCAGGCTGGTCTTGAACTCCTGAACTCGCATCATACTCGCAATCGCTCATCTTTTTATAGATGAGAAAACAGACTCAGGAGTGATAAAGTTTGCCCTGGGTCACACTGCTAGAAAGAGGTGGAACCTGGGTTCATTCATTGGGTTATAGCGTCTGGTGGAGGGTGGATGGGGGCATAACAGCCATGCATGCTGAGGATAGCAACCCTTACTTGCCCTAGCCCTGTGGGGTTCCATCTCTTAGGAGTGACAGATGACAGTCAAGTGAATGGAGAAGGGTTCAGATTGTGACATGTTCTCTAGAAAGTATCCATAGGGAGACTGGGAAGCAGAGGTTCAAAGCATAAGAAATCAATGGTGTGAAGAGACAGGAGAAAGTGCACCAGGAGAGGAAACAGCAAGGTCAAAGGCCTGGAGGTGGGGTAGAGCCTGGCATGCACCCAGGCAGGGTGGGTGCAGGAGAGCAAGGGGAGGCTGGCATCAGAGGCACTTGAAGGCTGGGGTGGTCAGTTTGAATTTTCAAGCCAGATGAAAGCTAAGGCTAGTACTCCATTCCCCCAACCTCTCATATTCCCACCCACGCACCCACTGTCCCGGGCCCTGTCTTTGGATTCTCCAAAAGGGGTAGCACCATTCAAGCCAGATTAAAGCTAGCCTCCAGCCTTTCATATGCCCACCCACGTACCCACTGTCTTGGGCCCTGTCTTTGGATTCTCCACACCGGGTAGCACCCTCACCCTCCCAAGCCTCTCCTCCACCCTATGTTTCCGTCCTCTTTTCAGATTCTTCCTTCTCAAGGCTCCAAGCCAACCTGCCCCGCAGGTCTCAGTCTCTCCAGCATCTGCCCCAGGCCAGCCTGCCGCAGACAACACTTTGGGCCACCAACCTGTGCCAAACCCTCTTCCCCCACCCTCCTGTCTCCACCCTCCTCCTCCTCTGTGCAAAATCCCTTAATCACAGAGTCTTGTTTTCTTTGCAGCCCAGCCAAGTCTGACAGTCAATCCCCAAACAGGGCAGTTCAGCCCCGAGGGAGGGAGCCAGGTTTTTGCCAAGTTGCTGATGGACCGAGAAGCCCACATTCCCCACTTCTGCTTGGATCCCTCTAGTGACGGGGAGCTCACTCACAGATATTCTGTGACCCCACTGCACTCTTCAGCTGGGCTAATGTCCATTCCTTTTGTTGTTGTTCTCTTTTTTTTTTTTTTTTAGACAGAATCTCGCTCTGGCATCAGGCTGGAGTGCAGCGGTGCGATCCCCGCTCACTGTAACCTCTGTCTCCTGGGTTCAAGCGATTCTCCTGCTTCAACCTCCTGAGTAGCTGGGACTACAGGTGTGCGCCACCATGACAAGCTAATTTTTGTATTTTTAGGAGAGACGAGGTTTCACCGTGTTGGCCAGGATGGTCTCGATCTCTTGACCTCATGATCTGCCCGCCTTGGCCTCCCAAAGTGATGGGATTACAGGCGTGAGCCACAGCACCCGGCCTCTCTCTTTTTCTCTTTTCTCTCTTTTTTTTTTACCTTTTGGGGGCTTCAGTTGGTGGAGTGGTGTTGGGCCCCTGTACGGATCCTTCCCTCGCCTGCTCCCTGCACCTGGACCTCTCTGGGCCTTTGTTTCTTCTTCTTTGGAGCCTGGGCAGGGAGGGGTCAAAGAGGAGGAGCTGGGCTGGTCTTCAGCACTGAGCTGAGTCTGTAGTTGAGGGATCGCTGAGGAAATCTGGACCCTCTCTCTGCCCCTGGAGAACCTCCTCTTAGACTTTTTCTTTCTTCTGTTCCTAATGAACCCCCTCCAACAAAAACCCACTTCCTCTCCCTCTCTTCTTCTTCTTCTCTCCTATTCTTTTTTGGAGGTGTCAACCAACTCCCAGATCAAAGCCCTTCCTGGTTGGGCACCTCTGACCCCTGCTCCTGCTCTAAGCCACCCCGGAAAGGTAGCAACATTCTCATTGCAAGTAAAGCAGGGACCTCACCCCTTTCTCCCATTGGCTCCCTCCCTCCTCTCCTGTTCTTGCACTGCCAGGCCTGGTGCCTCGTCCTCCTCCTTCAGGGGCTCTCTCTGGTCTGGTCTAGAGTGTCTTTGGGTCTGTCCCGGTCCCCCTAAGACCCTCACAGTCCTCATCACTGTCCTCTGAAGTGAGGTGCTCCTCCCAAAACCCTCATCCCGCATTCTGTGCTTTGGGCTCAGGTGGGGTGTGAGGGACAAGGCTTGGGACATCATGGAAGGACCCAGCATGGGGGGTGAGGACAGGGGAAGGGGACTCACCTACGCACAGTGTGTGGGGTGGGGGGAGGAAGGGGATCTGCAGAAGGCTCACAGGTGTCTGAGCTGGGTCCAGCCCACAGGGTGGTGGAGAGGTGTGACACAGCCCAGGGCAGCGGGTGGTGGGGGGACATTAACAAGGCAGTGGGTCTGGGGCAGAAGATGAAGCTTGAAAGAGGCTCAGGGACAGAGATGGTGGTGGACAACAGGATGTCAGTGAGGCATGTGCACTGTGGCGCATGTGTGTGACTGCATGTACGTTATAGCATGTATGTGAGTGTGTGATCCTGTACGTGACTATGAGCGTGTGACTCCATGTGCATTATGGTATGTGTGTGTGACCCTGTGTGTGTGTGTGTGTGTGTGTGTGTGTGTGTGTATACCCAGGCCTGGCCATTCCTCCAGCCCCTCCTCCCCCAAGGCAGGAGGGAGGTGGCCAGCGTGGGGGAGGGTGCCAGGCCTGGAGAAGGAAATGCCTCCGGGAAATGGAAGTGGCTTAGAAACAGAGGCTCTGTCCCATCCCATCCCATCCCGGGGATCCTGAAGGGACCCTCAGCTCCACACCCAGACCTCTCCGGCCAGGCTGCGGGGACAGGGCCCAGGGACGGTCCCACGTGGAGGCCAAGGCCGCGTCTGCCCAGGCAGAGGCCCCAGTTTGCCGGCCTCCTCCCGGCTGCACATCTGGCCGGGCCGGCAGGACGCAGCCCCTGCCGGAGAGCAGACAAAGGCCCAGCCGGGGCCTGCGGGAGGAGGGGGCCGGCGCCCGGGCTGGTCCCCCACAACCGGCCGCTAATTAAAGGCCCTGAGCCCGACCGCTGGAGACACCCTGAGACAGACGGCTGTGGCCTCAGTGACCAACTCAGGGGAAGTGGGCGGCGCCACTCCCACACCCAGACACACAAACACACACTGGCAGCGACACATATCCCGCGCAACCAGAGACAGGCGCTCGGGCACTGCAGACCCACAAAAGACGCCAGGACGCCTCCACCGCAGACATACGCGCCGACAGGCTCAGTGCACACTCAACACACCCAGAGATAAACACATGGAAACACACAACCACACACTCCCAGACATGTGTAAACACACACTCATTTACACGCGCACACACGGGACAAGCCAGAGAAACACGCTGCCACACAAATACAGGCACCTGGGGCCTACACACACAGACACACTCACACACATACACAGACAACCCAAGGAGACAGACACACAGGCCTACACGCTGACACATACACACTTATTTGCATGCTCACACCAAACCACAGACAAACTCACAAGTCCCACAGACCTAGACACCCCCCCACCAGACACACATACACAGGCATTTACACACTCATCACACTCAGAGACAAACGCACACATGCTTGGGGACACACACACAAACCCAGACACACATACACTCATCTCCAAATCTGCACGCACACAGCAAACCCCTATGCGCACACACTGTCCACACACACAGGCAGACACACAAGAGACTCATCCCCAGGCACTGACACACACATGTAAAGCACAACCACTCCGCCCCTACGTGGACGGACACACACACACACACACAGCAAACAAACCCACGGCAATCCCGGGCGCGATCAGTGGCGCGCGCACTTGAAGAACTCAGGCACAGACGCGAGTCGCACAGCGGGACGCCCTCCCCCATCCAGGGCACCACAGCCCCACGCCCTCACCGCTCGATGAGGACACACAAAGTCCCACCGAGTCACGCACCCCGGGTCCCCCGCCCGCGCCGCTACCTGCGCCGCGCCCGGGGCCTCCGCGCCGTCGCCGCCGCCGTCTCGCCGCCCCGCGCGCGCAGGAAGGGAGGGAGCGAGCGAGCGCGGCGGCGTGGCCGGGGGAGGGGGCGCGGGGAAGGCACTTCCTGAGCCGCCTGCCAGGGTTATAAAAAAACCCCCAAACCGCGCGCGGCCAGAAACCCCGCCCGCCCGCCCGCCGCCGCCCGGCCTCGGCCGCGGGCTGGACCCCAGCCAGGGACCCGGGAACTCGGGCCGCCCCGCCCGGGACCAGCGCCCCCGCTGCGGGGGAGGGGGCTGGGGAACCGCGGGGGGTGGGGAGGGGACGAAGCGGGGGAAATCGAGTGGCGGCGGGGAGAATGGACGGGAGAGGGGAGAAAGAATCAGGTGGGGGATGGGGATGGAGGTAGAACTGGGTGGGTGGGGGTTCGGGGAAAGGGAGGAAGAGAAGGGAGAGGTTGGGGGAGGGGGGAGTTTGAATGAAAGGGGCAGGGGGAGATGGAGACCTGAAGGAAGGGGCTGAGTGGGGTGCGGGGAGGTGGAGGCCTGGAGGAGGGGCTGAGTGGGGTGGGGGGAGGTGGGGGCCTGGAGGAGAGGCTGAGTGGGGTGGGGGGAGGTGAGGGCCTGGAGGAGGGGCTGAGTGGGGTGGGGGGAGTTGGGGGCCTGTAGGAAGGGGCTGAGTGGGGTGGGGGGAGGTGGGGGCCTGGCGGAGGCGCTGGGTGGAGTGGGGGGAGGTGGGGGCCTGGAGGAAGGGGCTGAGTGGGGTGGGAGGAGGTAGGGCCCTGGAGGAACGGGCTGAGTTGGGTTGGGGGCAACGGGAAGGAGTGGAGGGGGGTAAGGAATGGGGCGGGAGGGGGGATGGGAGCATGATATGGTGGGGTCGGGGAGGGGAGAGCCCACTTCCTCGCCAGCCTCTGCGGCATCAACAACAGCTGTTATTTATTGAGGGCTGGGCCTGGCTCAAACAAGCATTTATTGGGCGCCTCCCGTGTGCCAGGCACGGTGCCCGGGGCGGGAAATAAGTCCCAGCTCGGCCCCGCCCTCTCTGAGTTCTCAGGGGGTCTGATCGGTCAGGGGCCTGGCCTTGGTCTCTGTACCTTAACTCCGTGGTGATGTAGGCCCAGCTGGTCCCATTTCACAGATGAGGAAACTGAGGCCACAGAGAGGGGGAGAGTGAAAATTCTGTTGGAACCGGAGCCCTCTGGGTCTTCGTCACTCTGGGTCTGGCTCCATAAAATGAACGAATGTGTGAATGAGGAGGACCTGGATGGTTGGGGCAGGGCTGGGATTTGAACCCCAGGCGCCTGGTACACTGCCTGGTTCCAGGGAAGGGTGGTGACCCCCAGGCCTCACAATTCCAGGCATTTCCCA
This sequence comes from Macaca nemestrina, assembly GCF_043159975.1. Lineage (NCBI taxonomy): Eukaryota > Metazoa > Chordata > Mammalia > Primates > Cercopithecidae > Macaca > Macaca nemestrina. Next base: position 8,209,311 of record NC_092144.1, read on the forward strand.
GGAACGCCCCCCGGGGAGCTGGGCAGAGCCTTGGCCTTGGCTTTCTCTGAGTCTGGGTTTACTCATCCACACAGTGGGGGTAATAACAGCCTTTCCAGGGCTGGAGTAGGGGGTGGAGGAGGGGGTGGAGGAGGGGGTGGAGGAGGGGTTTCATTCTGCAGCAAAGATTTGTTGTTACGTGCTGGGTTCCAGGGACACAGCTGAGACCAGGAGGGCAGCTTCCCAACTCGGAATTTTTCCTTTTGAACCTGGAATGACATGTCATTACTCACGCATACAGCAGGCGCTGCATAAATACCAGACTCCTGGAGTTCCTACCACACTACCTTACCCCAACCTCCTGGGACTCCAGGCTAGACCAGAGGGACAGCCCCCATCCTCCTGTTTGCTCCCCACACTCACTCCTTCCCACCAGGGCCTCTGGGGCCCCCATTTGAGGAACGAGTCTAAGTCAGCCATTTCTGGCCTCTGTTAGCTGTTCTTCTGCTACCTATGGGCCCTCTTTCTCCATGAAAGAGGGGTGGTGGCTTCCTTTCTTTGCCGTACTGCTAAAGGCTTCTACTGTTAGCCTAGTGACTGGTCCAGCCACCTGTCCCTACTTTTTTTTTTTTTTTTGAGATGGAGTCTTGCTGTGTTGCCAAGGCTGGAGTGCGGTGGCGTGATCCCAGCTCACTGCAACCTCCGCCTCCTGGGTTCGAGCAATTCTCCTGCCCCAGCCTCCCGAGTAGCTGGGATTACAGGCGCCCACCACCATGCCCGGCTAATTATATTTTTAGTAGAGATGGGGTTTTACCATGTTGGCCAGGCCAGTCTCGAACTCCTGACCTTAAGTGATCCAACCGCCTCTACCTCCCAAAGTGCTTGGATTACAGGCGTGAGCCACTGCGCCCAGCCCACCTGTCCCTCCTCTTAAGGATGGGTGGCTTCCAGACCGCACTGGGAATTTCAGGGCTGCTTTGAGCCAGGCGCTCCCAGGTTCTGGCACTCCTGGCTGTGAAACCTCTCATTATAATTACTCTGTGAAACTTTGACAGTTCTACACTCACTACTTCCCACCACAGCCCCAGACCTCCCTGCGGGGCGGGGGGGGTGTCTCTTTTTTTTCTCGAGGGCGTGTGGCCCTCTAGGGCCTGGCAGATTGTTTAGGGGAAGCACTGTCCCCACCTGAATCCCCAGGGAGCTGTGTTGGGGTCCCCACCTGAAGCCCCAGGGGGCTGTGTTGGGGCTTTTGCGGTGAGTCTTGGGAAACAGACTTATGTCTTTTCCTTTTTCTTTTCTTTTCTTTTTTTCTTTTCTTTTTTTTTGAGATGCAGTCTCGCTCTGTTGCCCAGGCTGGAGTGCAATGGCGCGATCTCGGCTGACCACAACCTCTGCCTCCTGGGTTTAAGCAATTCTCCTGCCTCAGCCTCCCGAGTAGCTGGGACTACAGGCACATGCCACCACGCCTGGCTAATTTTTGTATTTCACTATCCTTGGCCAGGCTGGTGTCAAACTCCTGACCTGGTGATCTGCCTGCCTCGGCCTCCCAAAGTGTTGGGATTACAGGCGTGAGCCACCACGCCCAGCCCTTTTGTGTCTTTTTCTTCTGAGACAAGATCTTGGCTCTGTTGCCCTGGCTAGAGTGAGGTGGTGTGATGACAGCACACTGCAGCCTCGAACCCCTGAGCTCAGGTGATCCTTCTGCCTCAGCTTCCTGAGTATCTGGGACCACACATGTGAGCCACCATGCCCAATTAAATTCTTTTTTTTTTTGAGACGGAGTCTCTCTCTGTCACCCAGGCTGGAGTGCAGTGGTGTGATCTCGGTTCACTACAACTTCCACCTCCCGGATTTAAGTGATTCTCCTGCCTCAGCCTCCCAAGTAGCTGGGATTACAGGCACAAGCCACCACGCCCGGCTAATTTTTGTACTTTTAGTAGAGATGGGGCTTTGCCCTGTTGGCCAGGTTGGTCTTGAACTCCTGGCCTTAAGTAGTCCTCCCACCTCAGCCTCCTAAAATGTTGGGATTACAGGTGTAAGTCACTGTGCCTGGCCTCAAATTGTAGAGACAGGGTCTCTCTCCGTTGCCCAGGTTGGTCTTGAACTCCTGACCTCAAGCAGTCTCCCTGCCCCAGCTTCCCAAAGTGCTGGGATTTACAGCTGTGAGCCAAGTCTGGCCTGACTTTTGTGTCTTGAGTGGGATGGATTTGAAGCTGAATCCCTATCTTAGACAACAGGGGGAGGCCTCTTATAAGAATGAAGCCAGCTGGAAATGTGGGATCATGCCTGTAATCCCAGCACTTTGGGAGGCCAAGGCGGGTGGATCACTTGGGTGGATCACTTGAGCTCAGGAGTTCGAGACCAGTCTGGACAACATGACAAGACCCCATCACTGTTAACAAATACAGAGAAATAGCCAGGGCGTGGTGGTGTATGCCTGTGGTCCCAGCTACTTGGGAGGCTGAGGTGGAAGGATGGCTTGAGTCACGGAGGTGGAGGTTGCAGTGAGCTGAGATTGGGCCACTGCACTTCAGCCTGGGCGACGGAGTGAGACTGTCTATAAAAAAAAAAAAAAAAAAAAAGTTAAGTAAATAAATAAAAATAAAAAATGGGCCGGGCACGGTGGCTCAAGCCTGTAATCCCAGCACTTTGGGAGGCCGAGACGGGCGGATCACGAGGTCAGGAGATCGAGACCATCCTGGCTAACACCGTGAAACCCCGTCTCTACTAAAAATACAAAAAACTAGCCGGGCGAGGTGGCGGGCGCCTGTAGTCCCAGCTACTCCGGAGGCTGAGGCAGGAGAATGGCCTAAACCCGGGAGGCGGAGCTTGCAGTGAGCTGAGATCCGGCCACTGCACTCCAGCCCGGGCTACAGAGCAAGACTCCGTCTCAAAAAAAAAAAAAAAAAAAATAATAATAATAAAAATAAAAAATGAATGAAGTCACCAGATGGAGGAGAGTAATGGCCCTGGGGCCATCATTATTTGAGCCCTGAGCAAGCTGTTCCTGAAGCCCATAGATGGGCTTTAATCCAGTCACACTCTTTATTGAACACTATATTGTGTCAGGTGCTGATCCAGGTACTGGGGACATGGCCAGAAACAACAATCTCCATCCCACAAAGGTCACCGTCTTGCCTCAAGGCCTTCGCACTTGCTGTTCCCTCTGCCTGGAACACCTTGCCTCCCCACCCCCCATATTCCATGGCCAGGTCTGTTTTGTCTTTGATTTTTTTTTTTTTCCTCTTTGAAACAGAGTCTCGATGTCACCCAAGCTGGAGTGCAGTGGCACGATCTCAGCTCACTGCAACCTTTGCCTTCTGGGTTCAAGCGATTCTCCTGCCTCAGCCCTCTCAAGTAGCTGGGATTACAGGCACGTGCCACCACGACTGGCTAATTTTTGTATTTTTAGTAGAGATGGGATTTTGCCACGTTGGCCAGGCTGGTCTCGAACTTCTGACCTCAAGTGATCTGCCTGCCTCGGCCTCCCAATGTGCTGGGATTATAGGCGTGAGCCACTGCACCTGGCCATCTTTCAAGTTTTGACTCAAACATCATTTCCTTACGGAGGCCTGCACTGATCCCCTCACTTCAACATGACGCCCCAATGGGCTTCCTTTCGCACTCCCCAATGTCTTTTACTCTTAACATGAGTCACTACTGGGCGTACTCTATGAAATACTTACATCTGCTGACTTCTTGTGTTTCCCACTGGAATGCCAGCTCCGTGAGGGAAGGGGGTTTTTGTCTGTGTGGTCCACAGCAGTATCCTTGGTGCCTAGCAGGGTCTCACCCACAGTTAGTGGCCACTGTTGAATAAATAGGCTCACTGCAAATAAAAGGGCTCTCAGAAGAGGTGACAATGACGTTGTCGTTTGAATGTTAAGAAAGCCTGTTACTGGAAAAAAAAAAATATTAGCTGGGCATGGTGGTGCGTACCTGTAGTCCCAGCTACTTGGGAGGCTGAGGCGGGAGGATCACTTGAGCCAGGGAATTCGAGGTTGCAGTGAGCTGTGAACGTGCCATTGTACTCCAGCCTGGGCGACAGAGTGAGACCCTGTCTCAAAAAAAAAAAAAAAAAAAAAAAGCAGTGTGAGTGTGAAGGCGTTCTAGGAGGAGTGCATAGTAACTGCAAGGTTCCTGTGCCCATTCTCTTTTTATGTAAGCCAGTCTGGACTGACTTTAAAAAAAAAAATTGTTTCTTGGATTCTTTGCAACATTTAGAACCCTGAGTGATGGTGTGCCTAGGGATGCAGTACTGCCGCTCTGCCACAGGAGGGCGGAATGGAACGCCATTGTTGCCCTTGGACGGTAGGAACTAGGAAAATAGAAGTAATGATAATCGGCGGGGCGCGGTGGCTCACGCCTGTAATCTGTGATCCCAGCACTTTGGAAGGCCGAGGCGAGCGAATCACGAGGTCAGGAGTTTGAGGCCAGCCTGCCCAACATGGTGAAACCACGTGTCTACCAAAAGGACAAAAATTAGCCGGGTGCGGTGGTGCACACCTGTAATCCCAGCTGTTGGGTAATCCCAGCTACTCAGGAGGCTGAGGCGAAAGAATCGCTTGAACCCGGGAGGCGGAGGTTGCAGTAAGCCAAGATCGCGCCCCTGCACTGCAGTCTGGGTGATAGATTGAGATTCCATCTCAAAAAAAAAAAAAAAAAAAAAAAAAAAAAAAAAGGCCGGGCGCGGTGGCTCAAGCCTGTAATCCCAGCACTTTGGGAGGCCGAGACGGGTGGATCACGAGGTCAGGAGATCGAGACCATCCTGGCTAACACGGTGAAACCCCATCTCTACTAAAAAATACAAAAAACTAGCCGGGCGAGGTGGCGGGCGCCTGTAGTCCCAGCTACTCAGGAGGCTGAGGCAGGAGAATGGCGTAAACCCGGGAGATGGAGCTTGCAGTGAGCTGAGATCCGGCCACTGCACCCCAGCCTGGGCGACAGAGCAAGACTCCGTCTCAAAAAAAAAAAAAAAAAAAAAAAAAAAAAAAAAAAAAAGAAGTAGCAATGATAATCGTGATAATGATGGTGATGGTGATGGAGCATGGGCCGTGAGGTCTGTCTTAACTTCACGACAGCCTTACGAGGTAGGTGCCCATTTTGCAACTGAGGAAACAAGCCCAGAGAGGTTGAGTAACTTGCTCAAGGTCTCTCAGCTAGCAGTGGTAGAACCAGAATAGAACAACCAAGGTAAAAGTCACCCATAATTTGATCACTTAAGGGGAAGGCAGGTGAACTTTGAGGTTGAAGACCTTCCCCTGGGATGGGGGGAGGAGGGAGTCCTGGGGGTGCCCTGGGATCATTGTGCTGAGGGCTGACCTTTTTCCCAGTGGGTAGAGCTCCCATCTCTCTCTCTCTCTTTTTTTTTTTTTTTTTTTGAGACAGGGTGTTGCTCTATGGCCCAGGTGCAGTGGCGCACTCATGACTCACTGCAGCCTCAATTTCCCAGGCTCAAGCAATTCTCCTACCTCAGCCTCCCAAGAAACGGGGACTACAGGCATGCACTAATTTTTTTTTTTTTTTTTTTTTTTTTTGAGACGGAGTCTCGCTGTGTCGCCCAGGCTGGAGTGCACTGGCCGGATCTCAGCTCACTGCAAGCTCCGCCTCCCGGGTTTACGCCATTCTCCTGCCTCAGCCTCCCGAGTAGCTGGGACTACAGGCGCCCGCCACCTCGCCCGGCTAAGTTTTTGTATTTTTTTTTAGTAGAGACAGGGTTTCACCGTGTCAGCCAGGATGGTCTCGATCTCCTGACCTCGTGATCCGCCCGTCTCGGCCTCCCAAAGTGCTGGGATTACAGGCTTGAGCCACCGCGCCCGGCCAGGCATGCACTATTTTGTCTGGCTATTTAAAAATTTTTTTCTTGTAGAGATGGGGTCTTGCTATGTTGCCTAGGCTGGTCTCAAACCCCTGGGCTCATGCAATCCCCCCACCTCAGTCTCCCAAGTAGCTGGGACTACAGCACGCGCCACCATGCTCGCTTAATTTTTTAATTTTTTTGTAGAGATGGGGTCTTGCTGTGTTGCCCAGGCTTGTCTTGAACTCCTAGGCTCAAGTGATCCTCCCGCCTTGGTCTCCCAAAGTCCTGGGATCACAGGCATAAGTCACTACACCTGACAATGGAGCGCCTAACCCTTAGTCCATCTGCTGGGCGTTTTTCCCCAGCTTTGTGGCTTGATATCCCCTTAAATGTGGAGATAAATCACGCCTTCTCTAGGTCAGTTGAAATCAAAATTCACCTCCAAGTTTCAGGGGCAGGGAAGGCTTAGGCAGTTAAAGACGGGGAGGGAGGGAGTTTCAAGCTGGGGCCACGTCCTGCCCAAAATCCTGGACGTGGGAGACAGGGAAGGGCAGGTGTCAGCTTCCTACAGGATTCTTTTGGAGTGAATATTTACTCAAACCCCTCCTGGCAGAGGAAACGCAACTCTCCCACCCCCACCCCGCTTCCTCTTGAAATTCAACACACACATTTGGCCAGGTGCGGTGGCTCACGCCTGTAATCCCAGCACTTTGGGAGGCCCAGGCGGGCGGATCACCTGAGGTCAGGAGTTCTAGACCAGCGTGGCCAATATGGTGAAGTCCTGTCTCTACTAAAAATACAAAAATTAGCCGGGTGTGGTGGTGTGCGCCTGTAATCCCAGCTAATCTGCGGGGCCGAGGCAGGAGAATCGCTTGAACCCGGGAGGCAGAGGTTGCACCAAGCCGAGACTGCGCCATGGCACTCAAGCCTGGGGGACAAGAGCGAGACTTCATCTCAAAAAAACCAAACCAAACCAAACCAAAACAAAACACACATTCATCTGCCTTCACTTGGATATCACAGATAATCTTATCTTGCAAGTTGAGCCCAGAATGATCTGAGGGCTGGGTGCACCCGCTTCACCCCTGCCTCGTGCAGTTTTGGGGCCCAAAAGGGTTCGGTGGTTGCCCGGTCAGTGTCCTACAACAGTTGAAAGTCCCCATGGCTGAAAGCCCCCAGCTATCTGGAGGTTTCTCAACCCATACAACCCCTAAATGCTCCACGTGCAACATGCTGGGCTCAAGCCCCTCTAGACCTAAACCTTTACAGCTGTGTAAGGCTGGTCTCTGTGTAGGGTGATATTTCACAACTAATGTTTCATCCTCCTTCATCTTTTAATACCGGGGGCTGGGAGTTCAAATCCCACCTTGCCGATCTTTGCCCATTATTTAAACTTCTCCACGTCTCAGTTTTCTCATCTGGAAAATGGGCTTAATCAGGTGGCTGTGAAGATTCAACACTATCGATGGGAGAGTGCTTATTACCATAGTGCCGGGCACAAAGTAAGTGGTAGCTATTATGATTATTTCTGTTTTTGTTGTTGTTACTATTTATTATTTTGTTTGGATTTTTAATTTTTTAAAGTTAAAACAATTTTTTTCTTTTTCTTTTTCTTTTTTTTTTTGAGATGGAGTTTCGCTCTGTCGCCCAGGCTGGAGTGCAGAGGCACGATCTCGGCTCACTGCAAGCTCTGCCTGCCGGGTTCAAGTAGATTCTCCTGCCTCAGCCTCCCGGGTAGCTGGGATTATAGGCACCCGCCACCACGTCAGGCTAATTTTTGTATTTTTAGTAGAGAAGGGGTTTTACCATATTGGGGCCAGGCTGGTCTTGGACTCCTGACCTCAGGTGATCCACCAGCCTTGGTCTCCCAAAGTACTAGGATTACAGGCCTTTTTTTGTTTTGTTTTTTTGTTTTGAGACAGTCTCGCTCTGTCACCCAGGCTGGAGTGCTGTGACGTGATCTCGGTTCACTGCAAGCTCCGCCTCTCGGTTCATGCCATTCTCCTGCCTCAGCCTCCCAAGTAGCTGGTTGGGACTACAGGTGCCCCCAACCATGCCCGGCTAATTTTTTTTTTTTTTTTGTATTTTTAGTAGAGACAGGGTTTCACCATGTTAGCCAGGATGGTCTCGATCTCCTGACCTCATGATCTGCCTGCCTCAGGCTCCCAAAGTGCTAGGATTACTGGCATGAGCCACCGCACCTGGCCTTTTGTTTTTGTTTTTGTTTTTGTTTTGTTTTTGAAGAGACAAGGTCTTTTGCTGTCACTCAGGCTGGAGTGCAGTGGCACCATCACAGTTCACGGCAGACTCCAACTCCTGGGTACAATTAATCCTCCTGCCTCAGCCTCTTGGGTAGCTGGGATTACAGGCATTCACCACCACAACTGTCTAATTAAAAAAATTTTTTTGTAGTGACAAGATCTCACCTACCCAGGCTGGTCTCAAACTCCTGGCCTCAAGTGATCCTCCCACCTCAGCTTCCCAAAGTGCTGGGATAGCCGGCATGAGCCACCACACCCAATCTGTTTTTGTTTTGATTTTTTTGTTTATTAACCTTACTTTTTTTTGTTTTGATTTTTAAAATGCCTTATTAACATTTGCTTTTGATTTTTAGAAATGTTTCTGTTTATTAATCTTTCTTTTTTTGTTTTAATCTGTTTAATTTTTTTTTTTTGGTTTGTTTTTAAATCTTTGTGGTTATTATTATTCTCCTCTGTTCTTTCCCTGAGCAAGGGCGCTGGTCTCATATCCCCAAGAAAGGAGTGTCCACCTTGGAAAAAAAGAGGCATTTTCTGGACCCGGAGTTCCACAATGCCTACGGGGATAGGGAAGGCTTCCAGCAAAAACAGCTTTGAGAGAATATTTTTATTTTTATTTTTTTGGGGATGGAGTCTCCCTCTGTCGCCCAGGCTGGAGTGCAGTGGTGTAATCTCGGCTTGCTGCAAGCTCCACCACCCAGGTTCAAGCGATTCTCACGCCTCAGCCTTCTGAGTAGCTGGAATTACAGGCATGCATCACCGTGCCTGGCTAATTTTTGTATTTTTAGTAGAGACAGGGGTTCACCATCTTGGCTGGGCTGGTCTCGAACTGCTGACCTCAGGTGATCTGCCTGCGTTGGCCTCCCAAATTGCTGGGATTATAGACGTGAGCCAGAGAGAATCTTGTATAGGAAACAAGTAGGCCGAGTGTGCTGGCTCATGCCTGTAATCCCAACACTGGGAGGCCAAGGTGGGCGGATCACTAGGTCAGGAGTTCGAGACCAGCCTGGCTAACATGGTGACACCCTGTCTCTACTAAAAATAAAAAATTAGCTGGGTATAGTGGCGCGCCTGTAGTCCCAGCTTACTTAGGAGGCTGAGGCAGGAGAATCACTTGAACTCGGGAGGTGGAGGTTGTGGCGAGCCGAGATCGTGCCACTGCACTCCAGCCTAGACAATAGAGCCAGGCTCCGTCTCAAAACATAAAAAATTAAAAAAAATAATAAAATAAAATAAAGAAAAGAAACAAGTATCCCAGCCTGGAGCCTAGGAAAGAGATTTTCTGGGTGGGGAGAGGTGAACTGGGGATAGGAGAAGAATAGAGACTTGGAGAGGAGATCTCTGGATGGGAGGCCGGAGTAGGGGTGTGGAGAAAAGCTCAGGCAGGCTGAGGACCAGGTCACAATAGGTGGGCTGGACAGCTCTGTGCAGGTCCCTGAGGCCACATGGAGGGAGCAGTAGGGGTGAAGTGGATAGAAAGGGTGGAAACAGGTTGTGAGCGGATGTGAGGTTTGTGTGCCTGGCCCAAGTGTGGGGTGGATGTTGTCACAGTTTGGGGGCGGGGGTGCCCCAAACTGCCCAGGTGTCCGGGCTGCATGGGATAGCAGGAGGATGAGGATGAGGCAGGAGGGGGTGTTTGATTGGGCGCAGCTGTGTTGAGGAGGTCCGAGTGCTGGGCACTGGGGGGGACGCCCTGTCTCTGTGACTTCACTCAATGTTGATTTACCCTGATCCTTCCTAGACACCCTCCTGGCTGCATCTGGTCTCCTCTGGGCATCCCTGGCTTCCCCGTCTCAGCCACCTTTTCTGGGGTGGCCTGGGTCTGGTAGAAGAGGCCAAGTATTATTAATTTTTTTTGAGATGAAGTCTTGCTCTGTCACCCAGGCTGGAGTGCAGTGGCGCGCTCTTGGCTCACTGCAAGCTCCGCCTCCCGGGTTCAAGCGATTCTCCTGCCTCAGCCTCCTGAGTAGCTGGGATTACAGGCGCCCACCACCACGCCCAGCTAATATTTGTATTTTTAGTAGAAATGAGGTTTCACTGTGTTAGCCAGGCTGGTCTCGAACTCCTAACCTCAGGTGATCCACCCACCTTGGCTTCCCCAAATGCCCACCTTGGCGTCCCAAAGGCATGAACCATTGCACCCAGCCCTGCTATTTTATGCTTTTGAGACAGGGTCTTGTTCTGTCACCCAGGCTGGAGTGCAGTGGTGCAAACGTGGCTCACTGTAGCCTCAACCTCCTGGGTTCATGAGATCCTCCTACCTCGGCCTCCTAAGTAGCTGGGACTACAGGCATGTGTCACCACTCTTGGCTAATTTTTAATTTTTTGTAGAGATGGGGGTCTCATTATGTTGCCCAGGCTGTTCTCGAACTCCTGGGCTGAAGCAATCTTCCTGCCTTGGCCTCTCAAAATGTAGGGGTTACAGGTGTGAGCTACTGCGTCTGGCAGAATGAATATTTTATAATCCCTCTTAACTCCTGTTCCAGGTCCTCGTTCAGCTACAGGAGAAAAAAATGTAAGTCCAATTGATCGAATTGTTTTGGGGTATTCTCCCATCCCTACCTGGGGGTGGCCAGGCATCTGAGTTGGAATCTGTCTTTGCTATTTACCAGTTGAGTGACTTTTGCTTACTGTAACAAACTACCATAAACTGGGTGGCTTATAAACAACAGAGATTTATTTCTCATTGTTCTGGAGGATGAGAAGCCCAAGATCAAGGTGCCAGAAACTTCATATCTGGTTAGGGCCCACTTCCTGGTTCATAGGTCAGCACCATCTTCTTCTTGTAGCCCCGCGTGGTGAAAGGGGTGAGTGATCTCTCTGAGGTATCTTTTATAAGAGCACTAATCCCATTCATGAGGGCTCCACCCTCATGACGTAATTACCTCTCAAAGGCCCTGCTTCCCAGTAATATCACCTTGGGGGTTAGGATATCAACATACAAATTTTGGGAGTACATAAACATTCAGTCCATTGCAGCCAGTTACTTATCCTCTCTGAAAATGAGGACTGTAATAGTACCCACCTTATAGTGTTGTTATGAGGGTAAAAGGGTCAATGTATGTAAAGCACTTAGAACTGGACTTGATATCCAGTAAGTGCACAGTAAATCTCATCAATATAATGATGATGGTGATGGTGATGATGATGATGATGATGATGATGGTGATGATGATGGTGGTGCTGATGGTGCTGATGATGGTGGTGCTGCTGCTACTGATGGTGATAATGGTCATGGCCGTGATGATGTTGATGATACTGATGATGGTAATGGTCATGATGATGGTGATGATGGTGATGATGATGGTGTTAATGGTGCTTCTGCTGATGGTGATGATGGTGATTATTATAATGATAATGGTGATAGTGATGATGTGATGGTGATGGTGATGGTGGTGCTGATGATGGTGGTGCTGATGATGATGGTGCTGATGATGGTGATGACGGTGATGATAGTGATGATGGTGATGATGGTGGGAATGATGATGGTGATGATGGTGATGATGATGGTGATGGTGATTATGATGGTGATGGTTGTGATGAAGATGGTGATGGCAGTGATGATGGTGATGATGATGGTGGGGATGATGATGGTGATGATGATGGTGATGGTGATTATGATGGTGATGGTTGTAATGAAGACGGTGATGGTAGTGATGGTGATGATGATGGTAATGGTGATGATGATGGTGTTGATGGTGCTGGTGATGACAGTGATGATGGTAATCATTATGATGATGATGGTGATCATAGTGATGATGGTGAGGATGATGCTGATGATGGTAATGGTGATAATGGTGATGATGGTGATGATGGTGTTGATGGTGCTGCTGCTGATGGTGATGATGGTGATCATTATAATGATGATGGTGATGGTAATTATGATGATGTGATGGTGATGGTGGTGGTGGTGACGACGATGATGATGATGATGGTGCTGATGATGATGGTGATGGCAGTGATGATGATGATCATGGTGTTAATGGTGCTGCTGCTGCTGGTGGTGATGATAACGATGATGGTGATGATAATGGTGATGATGGTGATGGCGATGATGATGATGGTGATGATCATAATGGTGATGGCGATGGTGAGGGTGATGGTGGTGATGATGACGATGATAGTAATGGTGATGATGATGGTAATGGTGATGATGGTGTTGATGGTGCTGATGATGACAGTGATGATCATTATGATAATGATGGTGATCATAGTGAGGAGGATGGTGATGATTGTGATGATGGTGGGGATAATGATGGTGATGGTGGCTGTGATGAAGATGGTGACAATGGTGATGATGCTGATGATGACAGTGACGGTGATGATGGTGATCATAATAATAATGATGGTGATGATGGTGATGATGATAATGATGTTGGTGATAATGATAATGATGATGATGGTGATGATGTTTATGCCTGTGGTGGGCCACGCGATTTCCAGCATGTGGTTTCTCACCCTTAGCACTGCTGATGTTTTGGGCCAGATAGTTCCTGGCTGTGGAGGGCTGTCCTATGCATTGTATGGTGTTCAGCAGCATCCCTGGTCTCTACCTACCAGATGCCAGTAGCACCTGCAAATGTGACAATGAAAAACATTTCCAAACACTGTCCAATGTTCCCTGCAGGTGTGGGAGTGGGAGTGAGAACAACCACTCTGATCCTGGGTCATCTTCTGCCTATGCTGCCATCCACTAGGAAGAGTAGATTTCCTCTCAGCCCAGGGTTGTTAATTATTTCAGTATCCCTATTTTATTTTATTATTTTATTTTTTGAGATGGAGTCTTGCTGTATTGCCCAGGCTGGAGTGTAGTAGCATGATCTCAGCTGACTGCAACTTCTGCTTTCCAGTGAATCTGTTGCCACAGCCTCCTGAGTAGCTGGGATTACAGACACCCACCACCACGCCTGGCTAATTTTTTATTTTTGTATTTTTAGTAGAGGTGGGGTTTCACCATGTTGACCAGGCTGGTCTCGAACTCCTGACCTCAAGTGATCCAACTGCCTCAGCCTCCCAAAATGCTGGAATTACAGGCATGAGCCACCGTGGCCGGCCAGTATCCCTACTTTAACATTCACAAGACATTTTGTTGTTGCTTTTTGTCTTGCTAAGGCAGTCTCTCTCTAAGAGAGTAGAAGCTAACCATTGGCTGTTACTCAGATGAAGGAATGGGACCCAGGATGAGACAAGACTCAGTGAGGTTTTTTTTTTTTTTTTTTTTGAGACAGAGTCTTACTCTGTCGCCAGACTGGAGCGCAGTGGCACGATCTCGGCTCACTGCAACCTCTGCCCTCCGAGTTCAAGAGATTCTCCTGCCTCAGCCTCCCAAGTAGCTGGGATTACAGGCCTCTGCCACCACGCCCAGCTAATATTTTGTGTTTTTAGTAGAGATGGGGGTTTCATCATCTTGGCCAGGCTGGTCTTGAACTCCTGACCTCATGATCCACCCACCTTGGCCTCCCAAGTAGCTGGGATTACAGGCTTCTGCCACTGCACCCAGCTAATTTTTTGTGTTTTTAGTAGAGATGGAGTTTCACCATCTTGGCCAGGCTGGTCTTGAACTCCTGACCTCATGATCCACCCGCCTCGGCCTCCCAAGTAGCTGGGATTACAGGCTTCTGCCACTGCACCCTGCTAATTTTTTGTGTTTTTAGTAGAGATGGAGTTTCACCATCTTGGCCAGGCTGGTCTTGTACTCCTGACCTCATGATCCACCCGCCTTGGCCTCCCAAAGTACTGAGATTACAGGAGTGAGCCACTATGCCCGGCCTCTCAGTGAACTTATTTTTTTTTTTTTTTTTTTTTTTGAGACGGAGTCTGGCTGTGTCACCCAGGCTGGAGTGCAGTGGCATGATCTCGGCTCACTGCAAGCTCTGCCTCCCGGGTTCACGCCATTCTCCCGCCTCAGCCTCCGAGTAGCTGGGACTACAGGCGCCTGCCACCACGCCCGGCTAGTTTTTTTTTTTTTTTTTTTGTATTTTTAGTAAAGACGGGGTTTCACCATGTTAGCCAGGATGGTCTCGATCTCCTGACCTCGTGATCCACCCGCCTCGGCCTCCCAAAGTACTGAGAATACAGGCGTGAGCCACCACGCCCGGCCTCTCAGTGAACTTTTTAAAAAATAATTAGTTTTATTTAAGAGGAAGGGTCTTGTTCTGTCACCCAGACTGGAGTGCAGTGGCACAATCATAGCTCACTGCAACCTTGAATTCCTGGGTTCAAGTGATCCTCTCCCACGTCTCACCTCAACCTCCTGAATAGCTGGGACTATAGGCTGAGCTAATTTAAAAATTTTTTATAGAGATGGGGTCTCACTATGTTGCCAGGGCTGGTCTCAAGCCCCTGACCTTAAGCAATCATCTTGCCTCAGCCTCCCAAAAGTGCTGGGATTACAGACGTGAGCCACTAAGTCTGGCCTCTGTGAGCATTTAAAGCTCTGCCCCACCAACCCTCCGACAATGACCATGTGAAGACACAGAGAGAAGGTGGCCATCTACAAGTCAAGGAGAGAGGCCTCAGAGGAAACCAACCCTGCTGACACCTTGAACTTGGACCTCCAGCCTCCAGAACTGTGAGATAACGAATTTCTGTTGTTTTAGCTAGGTCTGTGGTGCATTTTTTTGGCAGCCCTAGCAAGCTCATATACTTTTTTTTTTTTTTTTTTAAACGGAGTTTTGCTCTTATTGCCCAGGCTGGAGTGCAATGTTGTGATCTCCGCTCACTGCAACCTCCACCTCCTGGGTTCAAGCAATTCTCCTGCCTCAGCCTCCTGAGTAGCTGAGATTACAGATACCTGACATGACGCCTGGCTAATTTTTGTATTTTAGTGGAGACGGAGTTTCACCATATTGGTCAGGCTGGTCTCGAACTCCTGACCTCAGGTGATCCACCTGCCTCGGCCTCCCAAAATGCTGGGGATTACAGGCACGAGCCACCGTGCCCGGCTGCTCATAAATGTTTTAAGTTTGAATGATATTCAGTTGTACATATAGACCATGATCTGCCTCCTCTTGCTTCCACGCCAGTGTCCCCTGGAGCCGTCTCCCTCCTGTCTCCTGCTGTGTCTGGGCTGGGTTGGGACCTGGGCTTAGCTGCAACTGTCTCCCCGGAACCCCCGTCTCCAAAAGGCTCTGACCTCCAGACCCATCCCCCCTTCCTCAGCCCCTAAGCCTTTTCCTTTCTTTTTTTTTTTTTTGTTTTTTGAGACGGAGTCTCGCTCTGTCGCCCAGGCTGGAGTGCAGTGGCGCGATCTCGGCTCACTGCAAGCTCCGCCTCCTGGGTTTACCATTCTCTTGCCTCAGCCTCCTGAGTAGCTGGGACTACAGGCGCCCGCCACCGCGCCCGGCTAATTTTTTGTATTTTTAGTAGAGACGGGGTTTCACCGTGGTCTCGATCTCCTGACCTTGTGATCCGCCCACCTCGGCCTCCCAAAGTGCTGGGATTACAGGCGTGAGCCACCGCGCCCGGCCGCCTTTTCCTATCTCCACTTTTCAGCCACAGAATCCGAGACCCAGATTGGAAGCTCCTTGTGGTGAGAGTTAGATTAAATATGTAGTTCTTATAAGAGACTTAGAATGGTGCCTGGCACAGAAGCTATTATTATTATTTTTGTGTGTGTGTGTGTGTGTGTGAGACAGAGTCTCTCTGTCTCCCAGGCTGGAGTGCAGTTATATGATCTTGACTCACTGCAACCTCTGTCTCCCAGATTCAAGCAATTCTCCTGCCTCAGCCTCTCATGCAGCTGGAATCACGGGTGCCTGCCACCACGTCCAGCTCATTTTTGTATTTTTAGTAGAGACCGGGTTTCACCATTTTGGCCAGCCTGGTTTTGAACTGCTGACCTCAGGTGATCCACCTGCCTCAGTCTCTCAAAGTGCTGGGATTACAGGCATAAGCCACCATGCCTAGCCTTTTATTTACTATTATTTTTTGAGACAGGGTCCCACTCTGCCACCCAGAGGCTAGAGTGCAGTGGTGCCATCATAACTCACTGCAACCTCACACTCCTAGGCTCAAGGGGTCCTCCAACCTCAGCCTCCCAAGTAGCTGAGATTACAGGTCCCCGCCACCATGCCCAGCTAATTTTTGCATTTTTAGTAGAGATGGGGTTTCATCATGTTGGCCAGGCTGGTCTTAAACTCTTGACCTCAGGTGATTCACCTGCCTTCGCCTCCCAGAGTGTTGGGATTACAGGCGTAAGCCATGGTGCCCAGCCACTCTGATATTATTCATTAGTTGATTGATTCAACAAACATTTATTGGGCACCTACTGTGTGCCTTGTTCAGGCAGAAGAAGAGAACAACATCTGCACTCTTATAGCAGGAGAAAAAGACAAAAGAACCAATAAATGAATACACACAGAGTCGATTCTCTTTATTTGTGGTAGTTCTGTTCTTTAATGTCGCCATGGACACTGAATTAGGGAACACTAAACTGTTGTTCCTGGGGAAATACAAGGTTAGGTTCCTATGAGCCTCCGGTCACAGCATTTTAATCAACTGATCAATACATAACCTTGCTTTATATGTGTTATTTTATTTTATTTTATTGAGACAGAGTCTCGCTCTGTTGCCCAGGCTAGAGTGCAGTGGTGGAGTCTTGGCTCACTGCAACCTCTGTCTCCCAGGCTCAAGTGATTCTCATGCCTCAGCCACCACAATAGCTGGGGCCACAGGTGCACACCACCATGTCTGGCTAATTTTTGTTTTTTTAGTAGAGATGGCATTTTGCCATGTTGGCCAGGCTAGTCTTGCACTCCTGGCCTCAAGTGATCTGCCCACCTTGGCCTCCCAAAGTGCTGGGATTACAGGCGTGTAAGCCATTGCACCCGGCCTTATATGTGTTTATTTATTTTTTAGTTTTTGAGACAGAGTTTCGCTCTTGTTACCCAGGCTGAAGTGCAATGGTGCAATCTCAGCTCACCGCAACCTCTGCCTCCTGGGTTCAAGTGATTCTCCTGCCTCAGCCTCCCGAGTAGCTGGGATTACAGGCGCCTGCCACCGCGCCCAGCTAATTTTGTATTTTTAGTAGAGACGGGGTTTCTCCATGTTGGTCAGGCTGGTCTCGAACTCCTGACCTCATAATCTGCCTTGCCTTGGCCTCCCAAAGTGCTGGGATTACAGGCATGAGCCACAGCATCCGGCCTATATGTGTTTATTTTTAAAGACACCTTATTAAATATATATAGTTGCTTCATTCACATTGAACTCATGGCTAACAGCAAGACCACTCGCGCCTGGATGAAGCTTCTCTAACACACAGATTTTCTCTATGAGACTCATCACAGTCTTCTGTGTACTGTGGTTTGAATGTGTCCCCACAGAAGACGTGTGTTGGAAACTCAGTCCCCAATGTGACAGTGTTGGGAAGTGGGGCATAAAGGGAGGTGTTTAGGTCATGAAGGTTCCACCCTCCTGAATAGATTAGGACCAGTTTGAAAAGGGGTTGCGGGCTGGGTGCAGTGGTTAATGCCTGTAACCCCAGCACTTTGGGAGGCTGAGGCAGGAGGATCCTTTGAGGCCAGGGGTTTGAGACTGGTCTGGGCAACATAGCAAGACCCTGTCTCTACCAAAAAAAAAAAAATTAACTGGGTGTGGTAGGCATGAGTCTGTAGTCCCAGCTATTTGGGAGGCTGAGGCAGGAGGATCACCTGAGCCCAGGGAGGTTGAGGCTGCGGGAGCTGTTATTACATCACTGCATTCCAGCCTGGGCAACAGAGGAAGACTCCATCTCCAATAAAGGGGAGGATTAGGCCGGGCGCGGTGGCTCACGCCTGTAATCCCAGCATTTTGGGTGGCCGAGGCTGGCGGATCACCTGAGGTCGGGAGTTCGAGACCAGCCTGACCAATATGGGGAAATCCCATTTCTACTAAAAAAATACAAAATTAGCTGGGCGTGGTGACGCATGCCTGTAATCCCAGCTACTCGGGAGGCTGAGGCAGGAGAATTGCTGGGAGGTGGAAGTTGCAGTGAGTCGAGATTGCACCATTGTACTCCAGCCTGGGCAACAAGAGCAAAACTCCGTCTCAAAGAAAAAAGGGGAGGATTGAGGCTGTGAGTCTGATTTTTCTTGTTCTCTCACACTCTCTCTTTGCTCTTCCAACACATGAATTTTGGGGGACACATTCAAACCATGGCACCATCTAATGGAGTTGTGGTAAGGACTAGATTAAATACATAATTCTGGCCAGGCGAGGTGGCTCATGCTTGTAATCCCAGTGCTTTGGGAGGCTGAGGCAGGAGGGTTGTTTGGGGCCAGGAGTTTGAGATTAGCCTGGGCAACATAGCGAGGCCCCGTCTCTACAAAAAACCAGAAAAATTAGCCAGGCAGGGTGGCACATGCCTGTAGTCCCAGCTACTTGGGAGGCTGAGGTGGGAGGATCACTGGAGCCAGGGAGGTCGAGGCTGCAGTGAGCCATGATTTCGCCACTGCACTCCAGCCTGGATGACAGAGGGAGACCCTGTCTCTGAAACAAAACACAATAAAACAAAATGGAAAAGTGTGATTTTTCTTTTTGTTTCTTTTCTTTTTTATTTTTTTGAGACAGAGTTTTTGTTCTATTGCCCCAGCTGGGGTACAATGGTGCGATCTCAGCTCACTGCAAACCCTGCCTCCTGGGTTCAAGAGATTCTCCTGCCTCAGCCTCTTGAGTAGCTGGGATTACAAGCATCCACCATCATGCCTGGCTAATTTTTGTATTTTTAGTAGAGACAAGGTTTTACCATGTTGGCCAGGCTGGTCTCGAACTCTTGACCTCAGGTGATCCACCCACCTCGGCCTCCCAAAGTGCTGGGATTGCAGGCATGAGCCACTGTGCCTGGTTTGGAAAAGTAATTTTTCTAAGAAACTTAGCCATGGGATGATGGGACAAGAAGGCCCTTGCCAGGTACAGGCCTCTTGACCTTGGACATCCCAGCCTCCAACTGTAAGAAATAAATCTCTGTTCTTCATAAACTACCCAGTCTATGGAATTCTGTGATGGCAGCACAAAATGAAATAAGACATTGTGTGCAGGAACACAGGACTCCACACCAGCATTGTGCTTGGGGCCAATGTCAACAGCAAAATCACCAACAAAAAGCACAAAAATGAGAAAAAAAAAAAACCCCACAAAAACCCAAAAAACCCCAGCACAACTCAATGGACTCCAAAAGAGCACTTGTTTATATGATGAGAGCTGAGACAGGAAGGCAGAGTGTCGCCTTGTGTGACCTCAGCTGGGGACGGGTGTGTAGCGCCACTCAAAGTTTTTGCTGCTGTGTCTGCACATGACTGAGAATGGCTTTGAGAGCTCCACCAGTACTGATTTTGGGGTTAAATACATTTTAGTGAGCAGGCCAATTGTTTTTTTTTTTTGAGATGCTCTGTTGCCCGGGTTGGAGTGCAATGGTGTGATCTCGGCTCACTGCAACCTCCACCTCCCGAGTTCAAGCGATTCTCCTGTCTCAGCCTCCCAAGCAGCTGGGATTACAGGCACCTGCCACCATGTCCAGCTAATTTTTGTATTTTTAGTAGAGATGGGGTTTCACCATGTTGGCCAGGCTGGTCTTGAACTCTGACCTCGGGCGACCTGCCCGCCTCGGCCTTCCAAATTGTTGGCATTACAAGCATGAGCCACCACACCCAGCCAAGCAGGTCAATTTGTGATGCCAGAATCCATGGATAATGAGCATCAACTGTATCATTTTACAGGTGGAAATGAGTGTTGTGCGGGAAATAAAAGGCTGGGTTGAAAACAGACACGCCTTTAATCCCGTTGCTTTGGGAGGCTGAGGGGGAGGATAGTTTGAGGCTAGGGGTTTGAGACCAGCCTAGGCAACATAGCAAGACCCTGTCTCTGCCAAAATAATGCTCTTAGAAAAATAGCTGGGTGTGGTGGCATGTGACTGTAATCCCATCTACTTGAGAGGCTGAAGCAGGAGAATCGCTTGAGTCCAGGAGTTTGAGGCTGCAGTGAGCTATGATTGCATCACTGCACTCCAGCCTGGGTGACAGAGTAAGACCCTGTCTCTAAAAAGATAAAAACAGGCTGGATGCGGTGGCTCATGCCTGTAATCCCAGCACTTTGGGAGGCCGAGGCTGGCGGATCACCTGAGGTCAGGAGTTGGAAACCAGCCTGGTCAATATGGCAAAACCCTGTTTCTACTAAAAATACAAAAATTAGCCAGGCGTGATGGCGCACACCTGTAATCCCAGCTACTTGGGAGGCTGAGGCAGGAGAATCACTTGAACCCGGGAGGCGGTGGTTGCAGTGAGCCGAGATCGCGCCACTGCACTCCAGCCTGGGCAACAAAAGCCAAACTCGGTCTCAAAAAAAAAAAAAAAAAAAAGAGGGAAATGGCAGGCTTGGTGGCTCATGTCTGTGTAATCACAGCACTCCCAAGTAACTGGGATTACAGGCATCCACCACCACGCCAGGCTAATTTTGTCTTTTTAGTAGAGACGGGGTTTCTCCATGTTGGTTAGGCTGGTCTTGAACTCCTGATCTCAGGTTATCTGCCCACCTTGGCTTCCCAAAGTGCTGGAATTACAGGTATGAGCCACTGTGCCTGGCCATTTCCCTCTTCTTATAAGGACACGAGTCACACTGGATTAGGACCCACCCTAATGCAGGAGGACCTCATCTTAAGTTGATTTCATCTGCAAAGACTGTATTTCCAAATAAAGCCTCATTCACAAGTTCTAGGTGGGCATGAATTTAGGGGACTATTCAACCCAGTCCCGGGGGCTTTTTAGAGAGGGAGTTCATGGAAGCATGGAAGGCTTCTTGGAGGAGGCAATATATGACCAGAGGCCTGACTGAAGTCAAGGGGATCTGGGGCAGAAGCATTCTAAATGGAGGGAACAGCATGCACAAAGGTCCTGATGTTGGGCTGTGCCTGTTTTGTTATCTGTTCTGGCATCATAACAGGGTCTGTGTGTATAGCTGGAAGGAAGTGAGTTGATGGCGGAGAGGTGAGGACAGGAAGGTGACAGGGACAGGTCATGAAGGGCCTTGTGGGCTGCAGGGAGGCCTTGGTCTTTTACCCTGAGGGAGGTGGGAGCCCTGGAGGACTGTGGATAGAGGAGAGACGTGAGACCCCAGGGAAGGACAAGATAGCACACAAGGGCAGGCCAGGGTCTGGGTTCAGTATCTCACAGAATCCCTACAATCTCCTGGTGTTGAACACTTTCTCTCACCCAGATAAAAATACACAAAATGAAAGAAAAGATAAAAATAAATAAAAAGAAAGAAAGGATAGGCCTGGTGCAGTGGCTCATGCCTGTAATCCCAGCACTTTGGGAGGCCGAGTCTGGTGGATCACCTGAGCTCAAGAGTTAGAGACCAGCCTGACCAACATAGTAAAACCCCGTCTCTACTAAAAATACAAAATTAGCCAAGCGTGGTGGCGCATGCCTGTAATCCCAGCTACTTGGGAGACTGAGACAGGAGGATTGCTTGAACCCAGGAGGTGGAGGTTGCAGTGAGCGGAGATCACACCATTGCACTCCAGCCTGGGCAAAAAGAGCAAAACTCCGTCTCAAAAACAAAAGAAAGAAAGAAAGAAAGAAAAGATAAAGGCCAGGCGTGGTGGCTCACGCCTGTAATCCCAGCACTTTGGGAGGCTGAGGCGGGCGGATCACGAGGTCAGGAGATCGAGACCATACTGGCTAATACGGTGAAACCCCGTCTCTACTAAAAAATACAAAAAATTAGCCGGGCGTAGTGGTGGGCACCTGTAGTCCCAGCTACGTGGGAGGCTGAGGCAGGAGAATGGCGTGAACCTGGGAGGCGGAGCTTGCAGAGCCGAGATCGTGCCACTGCACTCCAGCCTGTGCGACAGAGCGAGACTCCATCTCAAAAAAAAAAAAAAAAAAAAAAAAAAAAAAAGATAAAAGTAAATTAAAAAAAGAAAAGAAAACAGGGAGAGAGTGTATGTTAGTTACCTAGGACTGCTGTAACAAAACACTACAAACCTCCAGATGAGGTCTGGTGAGTTTAACTCACTCCCCAGGATCACACAATTGCTCAGTGGTGCACAATTCAAATCCACACTGGTGTGTCCTTCTGGCATCAGGAATAACCTATGAGAGTGTTCATGGTGTCCATGAACATTGTATTCACTAGCTTCAAACTCCTGACACTGATATTTATTTATTTATTTATTTTTGAGTTGGAGTCTCGCACTGTCACCCGGGCTGGAGTGCAATGGCGTGATCTCGGCTCACTGCAACCTCCGCCTCCCCGGTTCAAGCGATTCTCCTGCCTCAGCCTCCTGAGTAGCTGGGGTTATAGGTGCGTGCCACCATGCCTGGCTAATTCTTTGTCTTTTTAGTAGAGACGAGTTTCACTATGTTGGCCAGGCTGGTCTTGAATTCCTGAGCTCATGATCTACCTGCCTGGGTCTCCCAAAGTGCTGGAATTATAGGCGTGAGCCACCACACTCAGCCTATCACTGATATTTATAATGTCACCTCCACGGCACTTTGTTGGTTGACAATACTTGGGATATCTCCATTATAGCCCTGTTCGTGGGCACAGAGTTCTCTGCCATGGCTGGGGACTAGAAGTGGGAAACACAGCTCTGGGGGAACCTGAGGGCTTGGGTGGAAGCCTGGAAAGCCAGGAGGAGCAAGGAGCAGGAAGCAAGGTGGTAAAGGCGAGAGGCTGAGTCCTCCTTCCCATGCTTTCGGTGGGACATTTCTGGTTCTCTGACACAGGAGGGCATGTAGTCCTGGGTTGGGCTCCCCTCACCCCCACACAGGTCCAGTTGGATCAGCTCATTCCCCCTGCAGCTTAACTGCCTCCATCTCCCCTCTGGGATCTCATGATGTGCCTTTAATTGGGGCCTTGGATGCTCGGGTCATGTTGCATGGAACTGTGGCCAAGTGAGGGGATTAAGCAAAGCTGACTAGGATCGTTTCGTGCGGATCTTTTCAGAGCCTTTAATAGACACCTGTGCTTTGCGCAGCGCTCTAAAACTTACTTGCTCCCTTGACATTTTTTTCTTCTGTAGCATTTTGGGGTACCGGGGTTTCTGGATGGGATATAGGAATCATTGCTTTAACTCCAAGAGGGTGCCTGAATGGTGGAATTTCAGGCAGACGCTTCTGGCTAGGCATCAAAGATTTCCTCCTGCTCCTCCCTCTCTGCCTTCCCCTCCCAGGACCCGGGCACTGAGAACAAGGCTGGCACCCCACAGCTCTCTCTGGGGTGGCCCAGTGGGGTTGCAAATTCTAGGCAGGCCAAATTAGGAGCTCACGGGGAGGCTGGAGGGGGTCAGCCCAGGCGGGGCTGGGGGCTGGGCTTGGGATGAACAGGGGAACCGAACCGAGAGGCAGGGTTCTGAACTGTTCTGCCTCTGCCTGGCCCTTGATCTCTGGGGGGTCTGGAGCAGGCGTGTCTTCTGGGAAGGCGGCGGAGTCCCCTGGGACAAAGCCCAGGGATTAGCTCAGTAGACAAACATCTGAGTCTTGGCCCCTTCTTCCCCCTCTTCCAGGGTCACAGTGGGAGGCCGCAGATTGGCCCTGTTCTTCTGAAAGTAAACAGGCCGGGCTGGCCTGGCTTCCCCTCCGTCCAGCCGCCAGGCCTTCATGTCCAGCCCCTTTCTGCGGTGGCTCCAGCCTCTCAGCCTCCTGGTCTTTCACTTTTCTGCCTCCTCTGTCTACACCCGTTGGCCTCTGGAAGCATCTCTAGTGATGGGGACTCGGGGGGCTCGGTCACTCCAGTCCTCACCCTTGCGTGTATGCGTGTGTTTTGTTCGTTTCTTGGAGATGGGGTTTCGCTCTTGTTGCCCAGGCTGGAGTGCAGTGGCTCGATCTCGGCTCACCGCAACCTCTGCCTCCCGGGTTCAAGCAATTCTTTCGCCTCAGCCTCCCCAGTAGCTGGGATTACAGGTGCCTGCTGCCATGCTCGGCTAATTTTTGTACTTTTAGTAGAGATGGGGTTTCACCATATTGTTCAGGCTGGTCTTGAACTCCTGACCTCAGGTGATCCACCTGCCTTGGCCTCTCAAAGTGCTGGGATTACAGGCGTGAGCCACTGCACCTGGCCACCCTTGTGTTTTATTACTGGGGATGTTCTAGAAGAGCCAGAGGGAGGCAGGTTCAGGGCTGACTGCCCTGCCATGCAGTGTGTGTGTGTGTGTGTGTGTGGTGGTGGTGGGGGAGTTATTATTACCGTTGTTTTGTCAGAGGCATGCGAACCAGAGTGACTCCATCTTGAATAAGGGCTGGGTACAATGGGCCTGAGACCTACTGGGCTGCACTCCCAGACAGTTAAGGCATTCTAAGCCACAGGATGAGAGGGGAGGTCGGCACAAGATACAGGTCATGAAGACCTCGCTGATAAAACCAGTTGCAGTAAAGAAGCTGTCCCAAACCCACCAAGACCAAGATGATGACATGAGTGACCTCTGGTTGTCCTCACTGCTACAATCCCACCAGCGGCACGACAGTTTACAAACGCCATGGCAACATCAGGAAGTCACCCTCTATGCTCTAAAAAGGGGAGGCATGAATAATCACCCCTTGTATAGCGCATCATCAAGAAATAACCATAAAAATGGGCAACCAGCAGCCCTCAGGGCTTCTCTGTCTGTGGAGTAACCATTCTTTTATTCCTTTTTGTTTTTTTTGAGACGGAATCTCACTCTGTCACTCAGGCTGGAGTGCAGTGGCACGACCTCGGCTCACTACAACTTCCGCCTCCCAGGTTCAAGCAATTCTTCAGCCTCAGCCTCCCGAGTAGCTGGGATTACAGGCACCCACCACCACGCCCAGCTAATTTTTGTATTTTTAGTAGAGACAGGGTTTCACCATGTTGTCCAGGTGGATCTCAAACTCCTGACCTCAGGTGATCTGCCCGCCTCAGCCTCCCAAAGTGCTGTGATTACAGGTGTGAACCACTGCACTGGCCTTTTTTCTTTTTCTTTTTTTTTTGAGACACAGCCTTGCTCTGTCACTCAGGCTGGAGTGCAGTGGTGAGATCTTGGCTCACTGCACCCTCTGCCTCCTGGGTTCAAGGGATTCTCCTGCCTCAGTCTCCTGACTAGTTGAGATTATAGGTATGCACCACCATGCCCAGCTAATTTTTTGTATTTTCAGTCGAGACGGGGTTTTACCATGTTGGCCAGACTGGTCTTGGACTCCTGACCTCAGGCGATCCACCCACCTCAGCCTCCCAAAGTGCTGGGATTATAGGCGGAAGCCACTGCGACCGGCCTCCTTTACTTCCTTGATAAGTTTGCTTTCACTTTACTCTGTGGACTCACCCTGAATTCTTTCTTGCGTGAGACCTAAGAACCCTCTTTTTGGGTCTGGATCGGGACTCCTTTCCAGTAAAAGTTGGCGTTATTGGCAGTGAGATAGGGAAGCTGCGGCTAAGCTGAGGATGCATGGGGAAGGTGTCTTGACCTTGAACTTGACACCTTGACCTTGGGCTCTTGCCTAGGCTCTGAGGGCAGCTCCTTCCCCTCTCTCTACCCTCCTCCACCTCTGGCTGTTGGAAGTGCACCTGCAGCTGCCGTGGGAGGGGCCCTCCAACCACCCTGAGGATGGTTTCCTGTTTCTCTGAAGACCAGCTTAGCTATGCCCAACTCAGCTCTTGTCCCGGGACAAGACCCGCCGCCTCCTGGTCAAGGGAGCAGGGTCCTGGGGAGGGAGAGACAGATGTCAAGGCCCGACGGAAGGTTGTGGAAGGGGAGGAAGTGGATTTGGGGAATATAGCTGTTTCTTTCTTCCTCAGCTATCATTAGTATAACTTTTCGCCTTTCTTCCCTCCCTCCTTTCTTCCTTCTCTCCTTCCTTCCTTCCCTCCCTCCCTCCCTCCTTCCCTCCTTCCCTCCTTCCCTCTTTCCCTCCTTCCCTCCCTCCCTCCTTCCCTCCTTCCCTCCCTCCTTCCCTCCCTCCCTCCTTCCCTCCTTCCCTCTTCCTTCCTTCCTTCCCTCCTTCCTTCCTACCTTCCTTCCTTCCCTCCCTCCCTCCTTCCCTCCTTCCCTCTTCCTTCCTTCCCTCCCTCCCTCCTTCCCTCCTTCCTTCCTTCCCTCCCTCCCTCCTTCCCTCCCTCCCTCCTTCCCTCCCTCCGTCCTTCCCTCCCTCCCTCCTTCTCTCCCTCCTTCCTTCCCTCCCTCCTTCCCTCCTTCCCTCCCTCCCTCCTTCTCTCCTTCCTTCCTTCCCTCCCTCCTTCCCTCCTTCCCTCCTTCCTTCCCTCCCTCCCTCCCTCCTTCCCTCTTTCCCTCCCTCCTTCCTTCCTTCCCTCCCTCCTTCCCTCCTTCCTTCCCTCCCTCCTTCCCTCCTTCCCTCCTTCCCTTCTTCCCTCCTTTCTTCCTTCCCTCCTTCCTTCCTTCCCTTCTTCTCTCCTTCCCTTCTTCCTCCTTCCTTCCTTCCCTCCCTCCCTCCTTTCCTCCTTCCTTCCCTCCCTCCCTCCTTCCCTCCTTCCCTTCTTCCCTCCTTCCTTCCTTCCCTCCTTCCTTCCTTCCCTCCTTCCTTCCTTCCCTTCTTCCCTCCTTCCCTTCTTCCTCCTTTCCTCCTTCCTTCCTTCCCTTTTTTTTTTTTTTTGTTTTGTTTTTTTGAGATAGAGTCTCGCTCTGTCACCCAGGTTGCAGTACAGTGGCGCCACCTCAGCACATTGCAACCTCCACCTGCCGGGCTCAAGCGATTCTCGTGCTTCAGCCTCCTGAGTAGCTGGGACTACAGGTGTGTGCTATCATGCCCGACTAATTTTTGTATCTTTGGTAGAGAAGGGGTTTCACCATGTTGGCCAGGCTTGTCTTGAACCCCTGGCTTCAAGTGATCCATCCCCTTGGTCTTCCAAAGTGTTGGGATTACAGGCGTGAGCCACCCGCCTGGCCTCTTTGGTTTTCTTCTTGAGTCAGGGTTTCAGTCTGTTGCCCAGGCTGGATTGCAGTGGTGCAATCCTAGCTCACCGCAGCCTTGAATTCCTGGGCTCGAGTAATTCTCCCACATCAGCCTCCTGAGTAGCTGGAACTATAGGCGCATGCCATCACACCCAGCTAATTTTTATCTTTTGTAGAGTTGCGATCTGTCTCAAATTCCTGGCCTCAAGTAATCCTCTTGCCTCAGCCTACCAAAATGCTGGGCCTTGTTATTATAATGTTTCTTCCTTTCATTTAAGTAAAAATTAAAGTGTAATTTACTGACCAGGTGTGGTGGCTCAGGCCTGTAGTCCCAGCACTTTGGGAGGCTGAGATGGGCAGATCACTTGAGCTCAGGAGTTGGAGACCAGCCTGGGCAACACAGTGAGACCTGGTCTCTACAAAAACAACAACAACAACAACAACAACAAAAAAAAAACCCCAGAAAATTAGCTGGGCATAGTGGTATGCACTTGTAGTTCCAGCTAACTGGGAGGCTAAGGTGGGAGGATCTCTTGAATCCAGGAGGTTGAGGCTGCATCAAACCAAGATGGCCCCACTGCATGTTAGCCAAGACCCGATCTCAAAAAAAAAGAGTGTAATTTAGTGACAGTAAAACCCATACATATTAGTATACAGTTCTGTGGTATTTGACAAACCACATAACCATATAACTACAACCTCAATAGAAATACAGAATACTGGCCAGGCGCGGTGCCTCATGCCTATAATCCCAGCACTTTGGGAGGCTGAGGCGTGTGGATCACCTGAGGTCAGGAGTTCGAGACCAGCCTGACCAACATGGTGAAACTCTGTCTGTACTAAAAATACAAAAAATTAGCCGGGCGTGGTGGCAGATGCCTGTAATCCTAACTACCCGGGAGGCTGAGGCAGGAGAATCACCTGAACCAGGGAGGCGGAGGTTGCAGTGAGCCGAGATTGCGCCATGGCACTGCAGCCTGGGCGACAATAGCAAGATTCAAGACTCTGTCTCAAAAAAAAAAAAAAAAAAAAAAAAAAAAAAGGGCCTCCTTGTAGTCCACCTTTCCCCAACACAGGTTGGTGCCAGCATGACCTTGCTGGACCACCTTAATAGAGAAAAGATCAGTAACTGCTATGGGAAGTCAAATTTTCTCAACATTAGAAAATCTTTCCAACACACAGAAAAATGGAAAGAATTGTGCACCGGCACACCCACCCCTAGATTCTACAATGAACTCATTGCCATTTCGCGGTAAACGCTAAGCCAGGCATCACACTGTATGCTGTGCGATGCTAGAATTGCGCACACTTATCCTGTTGGCGGTGGAATTTACACGTGCCTTCATGAGTGTGCACGTGTGTCAGCCGCTGTGTGTATTTGTGGGCGTGTGAAGGGATGCTCCCCGGGGAAAAACCTCACACGGTGGTTAGGAAGCCTGTGCACTTGAAATGTGGGGGCTCCTGTCTTGCTTCTGACACTTAAGGACTGTGGGGCCTTGGGCAAATTGCCCAACTTCTCTCCTGCCCGTTTCCTCTTTCAGTGTGGATTCATTCATTCAACAAATATTTATGGAACGAACACCTCCTGTGTGCCAGGCTTCATTCCAAGCGCTGGGGGTTGCAGCGGCAAACAAAACACACACAAATGCCTGCCCTGGTGGGCCAGGCAGGCAGAAATATAGATGAAGAGTTGGTCAAGTCTGCATATGTCAGAGGGTGGTAGGGCTGCGTTTGTGTACACGGGGAGGAGGTTGCAGCTTTAGAGGTAGGGCCCTCCCCCGCCCCGCCCACTGCCGGGAAAGGTGAGGAGAGGGCAGTGCTTCTAGGGGGATGGAGGGGAGGGGATAGTCTTTCTGACAGAGAGAAAAGCAAGTGCAAAGGCCCTGAAGCAGGAATTTACTTGGCCGTTGCTTTTTTTTTTTTTTCCTGGAGACGGAATCTCGCTCTGTCGCCCAGACTGGAGTGCAGTGGTGCGATCTTGGCTCACTGCAACCTCTGCCTCCCAGGTTCAAGGGATCCTCCTGCCTCAGTCTCCGAATAGCTGGGATTACAGGCGCACGCCACCATGCCCAGCTAATTTTTTGTATTTGTAATAGAGACAGGGTTTCACCATGTTGGCTGGGCTGGTCTCGAACTCCTGGCCTCAAGTGATCTGCCCGCCTCGGCCTCCCAAAGTGGTGGAATTACAGGTGTCAGCCACCACGCCTGGCCTACTTGGCTGTTAAAGGAACAGCGACGAGGTCCATGTGGCTGGAGCAGAGTGATAGAAGGGGTGAGAGGAAGGAGGGGAAAGGCAGGGAAGTGATAGTGGCTGTTGTGGGGAAGGAGAGCTTGCAAGATCTCAAGAGTTACAGGCATGGCAGGCCAGGCATGGTGGCTCACACCTGTAATCCCCACACTTTGGGAGGCTGAGGCAGGAGGATCATTTGAGCCCAGAAGTTTGAGACCAGCTTGGGCAACACAGTAAGACCCCCGCCTCTACAAAAACAAAACAAACAAAACAAAACACGATGATTAACCAAGCTTGGTAGCATGTACCTGTAGTCCCAGCTATGCAGGAGGCTGAGGTGGGAAGATCACTTGAACTCAGGAGTTCGAGGCTGTAGTGAGCTATGATCGCACCACTGCAGTCCAGCCTGGGTCACAGAGCCAGACCCTGTCTCTAAAGAAAATTAAAAGAAGAAGAAGAAGAAGAAAAAAGAGTTGCAGAAAGTACTGACGCTTTTACCCTGGGATGTGTTGAGTTGAGGGAGTCCCCTCTGGCTGCTGGGTGGATGATAATAGCACCTACCCGAAGGATTTGTTGGAAGGACGACATGAATTAATACGTGTAAAGTGATAACCCACTGTGTGGCGTATACCACACACACATGGGGTAAAGATTATTTTTATGTGTGGTGGGCGTGTGTGTGTTGGGTGTGTCTGGGCGGCAGCTGAGCCAGGTGGCCATTAGTGAGTTTGTTGTGAGAGAATCTAACACCATTTAAAAATCCCTGCCGGGTGTTTAAAAGCCCTACTGGGGTTGCCGCGTTTTGGCTGGGTCCCGGCTCTTTTGTGTAACAGATGTTACCCAGATGTCAGCTGGGGTCAATAGAGCCTCAGAGATTTGGCGTCTGCCTCTCTCCCACGACCTGTGGGAAGCCTGGTGCTGTCTGCGAGATGCCTGTGAATCCCCAGGGCCTCTGTTCTCATGGTTGCGTCTTGGCGAGAGTTCCTGCCCGCTGAACTCTTGCTCTCGCCCACCTTCCTGGGGCCAGTGCTTCGCGGGTGAACCCGTCCTGTGTTCTTTGTTTTTCCCCAGATCACTCTTGCACATGGATTGCCTGCAGGTTCCCCCTCAAGATACTGTGCTCTCCCAGTCTGGCCAATGTAGCAAGACCCTATTGATCCTGCTGTAGTTTTTTATTTTTTATTTATTTTATTTTTATTTTCATTTTTATTTTTTTTTACCATTGCTTGAGCTTCTGCATAAGATGTTGCTTGACAAAGCATTCCACTGCCAACAGGAAAAGTTTACACACTTCTTGCATTACACAGCATAGAGCGTGATGACTGGTTTGGAGTTTACCAGGCTGTCGTGTGAAGGGGAGGTTCACTTAGGACACCCGGGGCCAATGGCTGCGAGCAGCAGGAGGTGCCTTTGATGTCAAGCTGCCTTGAATGCTGCTGCTTGCGGGTGGGTAAGAGCCTGCACGGTCCAGAAAAATTGAGACGGTGACACAATGAGAGACAGCAACCCATCCCCAGACAAACCTCAAGAGACCAGAAGCAGCCACGTTGCACCAGACTTCTGGAAAATTAGGCAAGCGTTGGCAACAGAATCTGTTGTGAATTCTTCTCACAGTTTCTGTAATCATTAGCTGCTTTCTCAGGGTGTGGATATTCAAGGACCAGAGGTCAAAGTTATAGCAACAGCACCTTGCATGGGGCAGGGGTGAGGAGAACCTCCTTGGGCAGGTCATGCTGTATGGGATAAGCCCAGAACTGGTTTAGTTCTGAGACAAGGGTGCAGATAGTATTGGAAAGATGCATATCACTCAGGCCTGGAAGAAGACCACGGTTGCACTTAATCTTGACTGCAGTTCAATGCCTCGGTAATATGGACCGAATTGTAGCTAAGACTGTTCTCTGCAAGGTTTGCTTGGTTTCTGTGTCTTTGTAATTGTAGCATTGGTGTTCACTTGAATAGAAGCTTGACCCCTGGAACGGGCCTTTGAGAGCATATTCTCCAGTGTTTCTTTCTCATGGCTCACCACAACCTTGACTTCCCAGACTCAAGTGATCCTCACACCTCAGCCTCGCGAGTACCTGGGAGTACAGTCATGCACCACCATGCCCCACTAATGTTTGTATTTTTTTGTAGAGATGGGGTCTCATTATGTTGCTCAGGCTGGTCTTGGACTCCTGGGCTCAAGCAATCCACTCACCTCAGCCTCCCGAAGTGCTGAGATCACAGGCGTGAGCCATCATGGCTGGCCTCTCCAGTGTTTCTTAAATGTTTCCGGACCACAGACTTGTTTAGGAATTCACCTAAATCTAAAGACCACTGCTGGCCCATTGCCACCATTCCCCCCACTCTAAATATATTTACCCAAAAAGATTTTGCAGATAGTTATATGGCATCATGGTGCTCCAAAATTTTATCCACAGAGTCCATTCCAATTCTGGGTTAATAACCTCTGATCTAGCTTGGTTCTCTTATTTTACACATGGGGAAACTGAGTCAAAAGAGCATTAAAGACTTGCTCAGGGTTATGCAGACACTTCATGACAGACCTTGGTGTCAGAGTAAGAACTAGATGTGAGTTCACTTGTCAGCTGAGATGTCTTCTCTCCGTGCCTCAGTTTCTCTATCTGCAAAGCCAGGATAATAATAGCACTTACTCAGTAGGGATGCTATGAGGATCACATATGTGAAGCATTTAGAACTAATGCCTAAATAAATCATATATATATTTTTTGAGAGAGTCTCACTCTGTTGCCCAGGCTGCTGGAGTGCAGTGGTGCAATCACAGCTCACTGCATCCTCAAACTCCCAGGCTCAAGCCATCCTTCCATCTCAGTTTCCTAAGTAGCTGGGACCACAGATGTGCACCATCATGCCCAGTTAGTTTTTTTTTTTTTTTTTTTTTTACATTTTATGTTTTTTGTAGAGACAGGGTCTTGCTATGTTGGCCACGCTGATCTTGAACTTCTGGGCTCAAGTGATCTTCCTGCCTTAGCCTCCCAAAGTGCTGGGGTTACAGGTGTGAAGCCACCATGCCTGGCCTATGGCTCTTATTTTTATCACTGTTCTCTTTTTTCTTTTTTCTTTTTTAAGTGTAGACCCAAGTTGATTCGTTAGCCTGTAGCAAATGTCAAAGTTTGAACCAAAGAACTCCTGCCACCTAGTGGATCTGTGATGCATAAAGCAGGGTTTGTAGCACTGAAACATGGTGATCACACGCATGTCTTTGCCTGTGTGGTTATTGTTGGGGAATTAGTGGCTGTGTCTCTTTCCAAAGAGAGTGTTCACACATTGTATCTGTTAGCCTTTGCTGTGTAACAAACTACCCTATGGATTGCTACCATAGTCACTTATTAACCCTTGATTCTGTGGGTTCACAACGTGGGCTGAGTTCAGGCAGGCGGTTCTTCTGTCGGTCTTGCTTGGGCCCACTCATGTGGCTACAGTTAGCTGGTGGGTTGGCTGGGGCTGACTATCTTGGATTGCTTCACTCATGAGTCCATTGGCAGGCTGTTTGCTGGGTGCCTTCGTTCTCCTCCATGTGGCCTCTCCAGTGGGCTTGCTCAAGCTCATTTCCATGGTGGTTGCAGAGTTGCTAGGAAAAGCAGAGAAGATAGCCCTAATGTGCAAGTACTTCCCCTTGTGTCACGTTTGGTAATGTCTCATTGGCTAAAACAAGCCATATGGTCAAACCCAGACTCAGGAAGTAAAGAGACAGAATCTATCTCTTGATTGGAGGAAATGACAAATATTTTAAATATTGGGGCTGTTCTTCCCACTCCCTGGTCGCCATACGTTTGCTGGTAAGTGACTGGGTGTTGAGTCATAAGTTTCAACTTAAAGCATTTTGGCTCCTAAAATTTTTTTTTTTTTTGAGATAGAGAACCCTGGAGTGCAGTGTTGTGATCATAGTTTACTGCAGCCTCAGCCTCCTAGGCTCAAGCTATCCCCCCCCCACCTCAGCTTCTTGAGTAGTTGGACCCACAGGCACACACCACCACACCTGGCTAATTTTAAAAGTTTTTGAAGAAATGGGGTCTCGCTGTGTTGCCCAGGCTGGTCTCAAACTCCTGGGCTCAAGTGATCTTCCTGCATGAGCCTCCCAAAGTGCTGGGATCACAGGCCTGAGCCATCGCACCCGGCTAAGGACTTTTGACTCTGAAGACGTGTTTTCATGTGTTTTCACCTCTCAAAAGAAGAGAGTTTATAAGTAGAGACCATAACTTCCAGGCTAGCGCACCAGTCTTATGATGGAAAATGACTTCCTCTCTACGGGATGTGATGGTTAATTTTATGTGTCAACTTGACTGGGCCATAAGACACCCAGATATCTGGGTTAAACATTATTTCTGAGTGTATCTGGGGGGGTGTTTCTGAGAGAGATTAGCATTTGCATTGGTGGACTGAGAAAAGCAGATGGTGCTCCCCAGCGTGGGCGGACCTCATCCAACCTATTGAGGGCCAGAATAGAACAAAAAGGCAGAGAGGAAGGTTGAATTCTCTCTGTGTCAAACTGTTGAGTAGGGGCATTGATCTTCTACCCCTGATGCTCCTGAATCTCAGGCCTTCAGACCTGTCTTGGAATATGCATCATTGGCTCTCAGGCTCTCCAACCTTTGAACCGTACCACGAATCTTCCTGGGCCTTCAGCTTGCAGAAAGCAGGTCATAGGATGTCTCAGCCTCCATGATCACATGAGCCCTGTAGTTATATATTCCTTATAATAAATCTCACGCTAGATCTCTGTCTCTTTCTGTTGCTGTCTCTCTCTCTCCATCTTTCTGATCACCTATTGATTTTGTTTCTCAGGAGAACTCTGACTAATTCACAGGACATTTCCATTTCTTTGTTTATTGCGGGGTTCTCTTTCTCAGCCATTTGCATTCTCCCAACACCGCCTTCCCGCATTATGGATTGAATTGTTCCACCCCTAAATGCATGTATTGAAGCCCCAAGCCCCAGCGTGACTGAATTTGGAGATACGGCATTGATTGATTGATTGATTGAGATGGAGTCCTGCTCTGTCATCCAGGCAGGAGTGCAGTGGTACGGTCTTGGCTCACTGCAGCCTCCACTTCCTGGGTTCAAGTGACTCTCTCATGCCTCAGTCTCCCAAGTAGCTGGGATTACAGGCGCTTGCTACCATGCCCAACTAACTTTTGTATTTTTAGTAGAGATGGAGTTTCACCATGTTGGCCAGGCTGGTATCCAACTCCTGACCTCAAATGATCCACCCACCTCAGTCTCCGAAATTGCTGGGATTACAGGCATGAGCCACCACAGCCTGTAATAGGGTCAACTTGCACATGTATTTCAACTAATTTCCAGCAGAGGTCAGTCAAGAGTCTCATTCTATTAAAGTCAGTCTCTGCGACCACTTTGAAGTCTGTTGCCCAGGCTGACTGCAGTGGAGACGATGGCTCACTGCAGCCTCAACCTCCCGTGCTCAAGAGATCCT
The DNA here is from genome assembly GCF_043159975.1 of Macaca nemestrina. Lineage (NCBI taxonomy): Eukaryota > Metazoa > Chordata > Mammalia > Primates > Cercopithecidae > Macaca > Macaca nemestrina. Next base: position 8,243,871 of record NC_092144.1, read on the forward strand.
TCTGCCTCAGCCTCCCAAGTAGCTGGGACCACAAGTGTATGCTACCATGGCAGGTTATTAAATTTTTTTTTTTTTTTTTGTAGAGATGGGGGTCTCACCATGTTGCCCAGACTGGTCTTGAACTCCTGGGCTCAAACGATCCTCCTGCCTTGGCCTCCTTAAGTGCTGAGATTACACGCTTAAGCCACCATGTCCAGCCAGATGACTTTTTTTTTTTTTTTGAGACTGAGTTTCGCTCTTGTTGCCCAGGCTGGAGTGCAATGGTGTGATCTTGGCTCACCACAACCTCTGCCTCCCTGGTTCAGAGGATCCTCCTGCCTCAGCCTCCTGAGTAGCTGGGATGACAGGCAAATGCCACCATGCCTGGCTAATTTTGTATTTTTAGTAGAGACAGGGTTTCACCATGTTGGTCAGGCTGGTCTTGAACTCCTGACCTCAGGCGATCAACCTGCCTTGGCCTCCCAAAGTGCTGGGATTATAGGCGTGAGCCACTGCACCTGGCCAACTTTCCATTTTCTTACTTATCAATTATCTCACTGTATGCGATACAATTTCCTTAATTCTATTTTATTTTTAGAGACAGGGTCTCCTCTGTCACCCAGGCAGGAGTGCAGTGGCACCATCATAGCTCACTGCAGCCTCAAACTCCTGGGCTCAAGTGATCCTCCCACCTCAGCCTCCCGAATAGCTGGGACCTTATGTTTCCACCACCACATCTGGGTGAATTTTTTTTTTTTTTTTTTTTTTTAAGATATGGTGGTCTAGCCGTGTTGCCCAGGCTGGTCTTCACCTCCTGGCTGTAAGCTAATCCTCCTGCCTAGGCCTCCCAAAGTGCTGGGATTATAGGCATGAGCCACAGTGTCTGGCTCCTGCATTACTTTTTCTGATCATGTTGTCCCCAGCCTCAGCTGTGATTGGCTGCAAACCCCAGCTTCCAGCCAACACCTCATCTTTCAGTTACAGTGATTGGCTCAGGAGTGAGTGTGTAACACAACCAGAGCCAATGAGAGGCAAGGACACTTGTTGGGGATTCTGGGAAAGTACATTTCCCTTTTTCTTTCTTGGGAGCAACTGAAAGAGACCCCTGAGCTGGCCCTAAAGGGTGTGGGTAGGAGAATGGGAGAAATGGCGGTGACTGCTTTGTAGACTACTGGGGAAGGATTGGGGCCTTAGCTGCCATGTGGAGCCTGAACATAAACCCTGGGCAGCCAGTGATGGCAGAGGAAAGGCATGAGAGCCTTGGTGAGGTCTAGTGGGTGCCTGGATGAAGCCTCACCTGAAACAGTGAGATTTTCAGTTATGTGGGTCCATATTTACTGTGAAAATGAAGATGATATTAAGTTGGTGCAAAAGTAATTGTGGTTTTTGCCATTAAAAGTAACTGCAAAACCATAGTTATTTTTATACCAACCTAAATAATATGTGACATTGTGTAGCTCCTACTGTCAGACCCTTACATTTTTTCTTTTTTTGGGAGGATGGACTCTTGCTGTGTTGCTCAGGCTGGAGTCCAGTGGCGCAATCTTGGCTCACTACAACCTCTGCCTCCTGGGTTCAAGTGATTCTCCTGCCTCAGCCTCCTGAGTAGCTGGGATTACAGGCATGTGCCACCACACTCAACTAAGTTTTATACTTTTAGTAGAGATGGGGTTTCACCATGTTGGCTAGGCTGGTCTCTGTTGCGGGAAGTCAGGGACCCTGAATGGAGGGACTGGCTGAAGCCACGGCAGAAGAACATACATTGTGAAGATTTCATGGACATTTTATTAGTTCCCCAAATTAATACTTTGATAATTTCTTACGCCTGTCTTTACTGCAATCTCTGAACATAAATTGTGAAGATTTCATTTACATTTATCACTTCCCCAATCAATACTCTTATAATTTCCTATGCCTGTCTTTACTTTAATCTCTGAATCCCGTCATCTTTGTAAGCTGAGGATGTATGTCACCTCAGGACCCTGTGAAGATTGCGTTATCTGTACAGATTGTTTGTAAAACATGTGTGTTTAAACAATATGAAATCTGGGCATCCTAAAAGAAGAGGATAACAGCGATTTTCAGGGAATAAGAGAGATAACCATAAGGTCTGACTGCCTGCGTGGCTGGGCAGAACAGAGTCATATTTCTCTTCTTGCAAAAGCAAATAGGAGAAATATCGCTGAATTCTTTTTCTCAGCAAGGAACAGCCCTGGGAAAAGAATGCATTCCCAGGGGGAGGTCTCCAAAATGGCTGCTCTGGGAGTGTCGTCTTATGCAGTGGTAGATAAGGGATGAAATAAACTCTGGTCTCCTGCAGTGCCCCCAGGCTTGCTAGGATTGGGAAATTCCAGCCTGGCAAAATTCTAGTCAGACGAGTTGTCTGCTCTTGAACCCTGTTTCCTGTTAAGATGTTTATCATTGACAGTACATGCACAGTGGGATGTGAAACCTCATCAACAATTCTAATTTTGCCCTGGACTTATGATCTCACTCTGCCCCCATTTGCTTGTGATATTTTATTGCCTTTGAAGCATGTGGTCTCTGTGACCCACACCCTATTCATACACTGCCTCCCCTTTGAAAATTACTAATAAAAACTTCCTGGGTTTGCAGCTCGGGAGCATCACAGAACCTGCTGACATGTGATGTCACCCCTGGAGACCCAGCTGCAAAATTTCTCTGTTTTGTACTCTTTCTCTTTATTTCTCATACTGGTTGACACTTAGGGAAAATAGAAAAGAACCTATGTTGAAATATTGGGGGCTGGTTCCCCCGATAGGTCTCGAACTCCTGACCTGTAGTGATCTGCCCACTTCGGCCTCCCAAAGTGCTGGGATTACAGGCACTGCACCCAGTCTAACCACTTAACTTGTATTAATCTCTGTTGCATAGATGAGGAAGCTGGGGCACAGAGAAGTAAAGCAATTTGTCCAAGGCCACACAGCTGGGGTGGCCAGAACTAGGATGCCTGGACCCCTCACCTTGTGTTCAGTTCTGCTATGGGCTTCTGTTTTTACACCCAAAGGAGTTCTGACTGCTTCCCGGTAATGCCAGAGGCTGCACAACTGGAGAGAGGAAATAAGAGCCACTCTTCCTTTGCCTAGAACCGTCAGTGGCTCCCTGAGGCCCCTGGGCTAAAGACCACAATCCCTGCTGTGGCCAGCAAGCCCTGCACAATGCAGTTACCTCTGTCATTTCCTGTCCTGTCTCCCACTGCTGTCCTCATGTCACTCAGCCCTAACCAAGCTCCTCTTTGTCCCTCCAATTTGCCAAACACCTCAGGACCTTTGCCTGTGCTGTTCCCTCTGTCTAAAATGCCCTTCCTCTGCTGCTCCTCCTAAAGCCATAGCAAATGTCTATCCTCAGAGAAGTGACCCCTCATGGCCTTCCTCCTGACCCTGATCTAGGCCAGGAAAAACCAGGCAGGAAGAACACAGGCCCTGAGGCAGCTGGCCCCAGTTCAAATCTGATTCCATCATTGCCTTGCTGTGTAACCTTGGGCGGAAACCTTGACCTTTCTGTGCCTCAGTTACCTCATCTGTGAAACAGGATGTTAATAGTACCTGCCTCATAGGTTTGGGTGAGGATCAGAGGAGGCTATCATGTGGAATGTGATTAGAATAATGCTGGACTCTTAGTCATGCAGGCAGCTAATAACAGTAGTGTAAAGGGAAGGATTGGTACACAATTCACAATAGCAAAGACATGGAATCCACCCAAATGCCCATCACTGATAGATTGGATAAAGAAAATGTGGTACATACACACCATAGAATACTATGCAGCCATAAAAAAGAATGAGATCCGCCGGGTGCAGTGGCTCACACTTGTAATCCCAGCATTTTGGGAGGCCAAGGTGGGTGGATCACCTGAGGTCAGGAGTTTGAGGCCAGCCTGGCCCACATGTTGAAACCACATGTTGAAATCTACTAAAAATACAAAAATTAGCCAGGTGTGGTGGTGGGCGCCTGTAATCCCAGCTACTCAGCAGACTGAGGCCGGAGAATCACTTGAACTGGGGAGGTGGAGGTTGCAGTGAGCCGAGATTGCACCACTGCACTCCAGCCTGCACGGGACAAGAGGGAAACTCCGTCTCAAAAAAAAAAAAAAAAAAAAAAAAAGAATGAGATCATGTTCTTTGTAGGGACGTGGATAGAGCTGGAAGCCATCATTCTCAGCAAGTTAAACCAGGAACAGAAAACCAAATACTGCATGTTCTCACTTGTAAGTGGGCACTGAACAATGAGAACACATGGACACAGGGAGGGGAACATCACACACACACACACACACACACACACACACACACACACACACACACACAAACTGGGACCTGTTGCGGGAGGGCAGGGGAGGGGAGAACATCAGGAAAAATAGGGAATGCATGCCGGGCTTAATACCTAGGCGATGGGTTGACAGGTGCAGCAAACCCCCATGACACACGGTTACTTATGTCACAAACCTGCATGTCACGCACATGTACCCTGGAACTTAAAAAAAAAAAAAAAAAGACATAAAGGGAAGTAAAGAATGGGAAATTAGGGTTTAATGGGTGTGCTGTTTTGGTTTTGCAAGACGAGGCGTTCTGGAGGCAGATGGTGGTGATGGTTGCACAACGGGAGTGTGCTTAATGCCACTGAACTGTACGGATGCTGAGAAATGATTAAAACGGTCAGTTTTATATTATGTATATATTACTGCAATAAAAAAGGCAGACGTGGCTGGGCGCGGTGGTTCACGCCTGTAATCCCAGCGCTTTGGGAGGCTGAGGTGGGCAGATCACCTGAGGTCAGGGGTTCAAGACCAGCCTGGCCAACATGGTGAAACCCCGTCCCTGTTAAAAATACAAATCAATCAAACAAACAAACAAACAAACAAACAAAAAACCCAAAACTAGCCAGGCGTGGTGGTACACGCCTGTAATCCCAGCTACTTGGGAGACTGAGGACAGGAGAATGGTTTGAACCTGGGAGGTGGAGGTTGCAGTGAGTCAAGACCGTGTCATTGCACTCCAGTCTGGGCAACAGAGCGAGATTCTGCCTTAAAAAAAAAAAAAAAAGGCAGATGTAAAAAAAAGTAAAATTGTGATTTCAGGAAGCCTTTGTCTTTTCTTTCAAGGCCCTTATCTCACCCTATAATTAAGCATTTTTATGTATTGTTATTTATTTAGTTTTGAGACATGATCTTGCTGTGTCGCCCAGGCTGGAATGCCGTGGCATGATCATGGTTCACTGCCGCCTCAGACTCCTGGGCTCAAGTGATCCTTCCACCTCAGTCTGCTGAGTGGCTGGGACCACAGGCAGGCACCGCCACACCTGGCTGACTTTTGCTTTTTTTTTTTTGGAGAGATGGGGTCTTGCCACATTGCCCAGGCTGGTGTTGAACTCCTGGGTTCAAGCAATCCTCCCACATTGGCCTCCCAAAGTGCTGGGATTACAGGGGTGAGCCACCACACCCAGCAATTAAGCAATATATATTTTTGGAGAGAAAGTCTCGCTCTGTCTCCCAGGCTGGAGTGCTGTGGTGTGATCTTGGCTCACTGCAACCTCCACCTCCCAGGTTCAAGCGATTCTTCTACCTCAGCCTCCTGAGTAGCTGGGATTACAGGTACGTGCCACCATGCCTGGCTAATTTTTTGTATTTTCAGTAGAGACGGGATTTCACCATGTTGGCCAGGCTGGTCTTGAACTCCTGACCTCAGGCGATCCACCTGCCTTGGCCTCCCAAAGTGCTGGGATTACAGGCGTGAGCCACCGTGTCCGGCCTAATTAAGCATTTTCAAAGCATAATTTTTCCATGAGTGCCTGTCTTGCCCACTGTGCTGTATGGGTACTTTGTGTCTTCTTGGCCCAGATCAGTCCCTGGGCAGGATGGGGAAAGCAGGTTGCCTCACAACATTGTCTGCAGAGAATTGAAAAGCAAGAATAAAAATCACCAGAAGGCAGTCTGCTTTTGTCATTCACATATGCCCACAATTCTAAAGAATGTTAGTAATAAAATACCCTGAAAAAAAAAAAATCTTTTGGCCTGGCGTGGTAGCTCATGCCTGTAATTCCAGCACTTTGGGAGGCTGAGAAGGGCGGATCACCTGAGGTCAGGAGTTCAACACCAGTCTGCCTAATGTGGTGAAACCCTGTCTCTACTAAAAATACAAAAATCAGCCGGCGTGGTGGTGGGCACCTGTAATCCCAGCTACTTGGGAGGCTGAAGCAGGAGAATGGCTTGAACCCGGGAGGTGGAGGTTGCAGTGAGCCAAGATCATGCCACTGCGCTCCAGCCTAGCTGACTGAGCAAGACTTCGTCTCAAAAAAAAAAAAAAAAAAAAAAAAAAAAAAAAAAAATTGGTTTCAAAAAATTGCTGTGCTTACAGCTGAGTTTTTTTTTTTTTCTTTGTGGTTGTTTGTTTTGATAACTTTTACATTTTGAAATAGTTTAAGACTTACAAGAAGTTGCAAAAATAGCACAGAGCTCTCATGTCCCCTGCACCCAGCTTCCTCTAACAAGATCTTACATGACCACAGTCCAGTATCAAGATCAACACATTGCATGAGTGAGTTAGCCCTGCAAGGAGGGGTATAAAGAAATTAATAGAGGCCGCGCGCGGTGGCTCAGGCCTGTAATCCCAGCACTTTGGGAGGCCGAGGCAGTTGGATCTTCTGAGGTCAGGAGTTTGAGACCAGCCTGGCCAACATGGCAAAACCCCGTCTCTATTAAAGATACAAAAATTAGCTGGGTGTAGTGGCAGGCTCCTGTAATCCCAGCTACTGGGGAGGCTGAGGCAGGAGAATCGCTTGAACCCAGGAGGTGGAGGTTGCAGTGAGCGGAGATTGAACCACCGCACTCCGGCCTGCGAGATGGAGCGAGATTCCGTCTCAAAAAAAAAAAAAAAAAAAAAAAAAGGCCGGACGCGGTGGCTCACGCCTGTAATCCCAGCACTTTGGAAGGCCAAGGCGGGTGGATCACGAGGTCAGGAGATCGAGACCATCCTGGCTAACACGGCGAAACCCCATCTCTACTTAAAAAATACAAAAAAATCAGCCGGGCTTGGTGGCGGGTGCCTGTAGTCCCAGCCAGCGGGAGGCTGAGGCAGGAGAACTGTGTGAACCCGGGAGGCGGAGCTTGCAGTGAGCCGAGATTGCGCCACTGCACTCCAGCCTGGGCGAGGAGCCAGACTCCATCTCAAAAAAAAAAAAAAAAAAGAAAAATTGAAAAAATAGAAATAAAAGGAAACTCATGTTAAAAAAATGATCAGGACATTGATGCTGATAGAATATGACTGATTCCTTACAGTACAGAATTTACTTGGATTTCTCTAGTTACAGTTTATTTTCATGATTTATGTACTTATTTATTTTGAGGTTTCGTAATATATTTGTAAACTTCGACTCAGCGCATTTTAATCATTTATTCTTCGTGAACTTTGTGTTCTCCATGGAAATTAATTCAGAGAACTTCCCATGTACAGGGGCAGTCCAGACAAAAGTGGATTCAATTATTCACTTTCTTTTTTTTTAAAATTTATTTTTAGTTATTGTGGAACCATAATAGGTGTACATATTTATGGGACATATGCGATATTTTGATACAAACATACAATGTGTCATGGTCAAATCAGCGTAACTGGGACATCCGTTACCCCAAACATTTCTTTGTATTAGGAACTTTTCAATTACACTTGTTTAATTATTTCAAAATATATAATAAGCTTTTTTTTTTTTTTTTCCCCTTAGATGGAATCTCGCTCTGTTGCCTAGGCTGGAGTACAGTGGTTCAATTTCAACTCACTGCAACCTCCGACTCCCGGGTTCAAGCGATTCTCCTGCCTCAGCCTCCTGAGTAGCTGGGATTACAGGTGCCCACCACTATGCCTGGATAATTTTTGTATTTTTAGTAGAGACGGGGCTTCACCATGTCGGCCAGGCTGGTCTCAAACTCCTGACCTCAAGTGATACACTTGCTTCAGCCTCCCAAAGTGCTGAGATTACAGGCGTGAGCCACCATGCCCTGCCTTCGATAAGTTATCGTTAACCATGGGTGCCCTATTGTGCTACGGAACACTAGGTATTATTTCTTCTATCTAACTTTTTTCTTTCTTTAGAGACAGGGTCTCACTCTGTTGCCCAGGCTGGAGTGCAGTGGGGAGATCACAGCTCATTCCAGCTTTAAATTCCTGGGCTCAAGCCATCCTCCTACCTCAGCCTCCTGAGTAGCTGGGACCACAGGAATGTGCCCCCATGCCTGGCTAATTTTTAAACTCTTAATAGAGATGGGGGTCTCACTATGTTTCCCAGGCTGGTCTCGAACTCCTGGCCTCGAGTGATCCTCCCTCTCCAGCCTCCTGAAGTGCTGGGATCACAGGTGTGAACCACTGTGCCCGGCCTCTAACTGTATTTTGGACCCATTAAACATCCCTTCTCCCTCTTCCTCCTCACTACCCTTCCTGGCCTCTGGCAACCATCATTCAACTATCTACTTTCATTTGGAGAAACACAATGGTTTGTGTTTGGAATGGCTTGAGTGTCTCTAAACCTCATGATAGTATAATACATCTACATCTTCCTGAATTTAGATTAGAAAGAAATAATAAAAGATGATTTAAAGATGAAAACACAGAACTTGAATGACTTCGATTCTGTGAATGACTTTACTGTGACCACTGGGAGATTTTATTTGTATTGAAACTGCAAACCGTTATGTATATTTGTTTGCAAGTGTAAATTTTAGTTCATACATTAACTCTAGTGCTGAATTCGACTGATATCTTTAAAATGGAAACTTACGCTTTAAAATTTGTTCATTGTTTTCACGTTAAAAAGAATGAGGCAAGAAAATAAAATGTTACGTTATTTTACATCATTCTTTACACCATTGATTTAATGACTCGCTGGAATTGCACTGCTTGCAGATATTTCGGTTTTATTAAAGTTCCCTTAGTTACCGGACAATTATTTACATAAAATATGATTATATCGGACATTAACCAAATTTTCAGTGTCTGCATTTTCTTTCTTTCTTTCTTTCTTTCTTTCTTTCTTTCTTTCTTTCTTTCTTTCTTTCTTTCTTTCTTTCTTTCTTTCTTTCTTTCTTTCTTTCTTTTTCTTTCTTTCTTTCTCTTTCTTTCTTTCCTTTCTTTCTTTCCTTTCTTTCCTTTCTTTCTTTTCTTTCTTCCTTCCTTCCCTTCTTCCCTTCCCTTCCCTTTCCTTCCTTCCTTCTTTCCCTCCCTCCCTCCTTTCTTTTCTTTTCTTTTCTTTTCTTTTCTTTTCTTTTCTTTTCTTTTCTTTTCTTTTCTTTTCTTTTCTTTCTTCTTGGCAGGGTTTTGCTCTGTTGCCCAGGCTGGAGTGCAATGGCATGATCTTGGCTCACTGCAACCTCTGCCTCCTGGGTTCAAGTGATTCTCCTGCCTCAGCCTCCTGAGTAGCTGGGATTATAGGCATGCACCACCACACCCAGCTAATCTTTGCATTTTTAGTAGAGACAGGGTTTCGCCATGTTGGCCAGTCTGGTCTCGAACTCCTGATCTCAGTTGATCTGCCTGCCTCATCCTCCCAAAGTGCTGGGATTACAGGCGTGAGCTACTGCACCTGACCTGCATTTATTTCATGATTATTGCTGAAGATGAGCCTATTTCATAGAGAGGAGAAATTGAAAAATGATCCCAGCTGGTGTCAAATACTCCAGGAACACTGCTCGAGATAAATGTTCACCTGTACGCATGTGTTTTGTGCAGCACAACTCACAATTGCAAAGATATGGAACTAACCGGTGTGCCCATCAATCAATGAGTGGATAAAGAAAACGTGGTATATATACATCATGGAATATTATTCAGCCATGAAAAAAGTGAAATAATGTTTTTTTTACAGCAATTTGGGTGGAACTAGGGGCCATTATTCTAAGTGAAGTAATTCTGGAATGGAAAACCAAATATCATGTGTTCTCACTTGTAAGTGGGAGCTAAGCTATGAGGATGCAAACACATAGAATGATATCATGGACTTCAGGCCCTTGGGGTGGGAAAGGTTGGGAGGGGGATGAGGGATAAAAGGTTACATATGGGGTACAGTGTACATTTCCAGGTGACGGGTGCACCAACATCTCAGACTTCACCGCTAAACAATTCATCCATGTAATCAAAACCAGGCCAGGCGTGGTGGCTCACGCTTGTAATCCCAGCACTTTGGGAGGTCAAAGCAGGTGGATCACCTGAGGTCAGGGGTTTGAGACCAGCCTGGCCAGCATGGTGAAACCCCGTTTCTACTAAAAACACAAAATAATTAGCTGAGCACGGTGGCAAGTGCCTGTAGTCCCAGCTTATCTGGAGGCTGAGGCAGGAGAATTGCTTGAACCTGGGTGGTAGAGGTTGCAGTGAGCTGAGGTCGTCCCATTGCACTCCAGCCTGGGCAACAAGAGTGAAACTCCATCTGAAAACAAACAAACAAACAAACAAACTAAAAACAAAAAAAGAAAACCACTTTTACCCCAAAAGCTATTGAAATTAAAAAAAATATTTATGGCTGGCCATGGTGGCACATGCCTGTAATCCCAGCACTTTGGGAGGCCAAGGCGGGAGGACTGTTTGAGCCCAGGAGTTCGAGACCAGCCTGGGCAACATGGCGAGACCCCATCTCTACAAACCAGAAAATTAGCCAGGCGTTGTGGCACGCATCTGTAATCCCAGTTACTAGGGAGGCTGATGTGGGAGGATCTCTTGAGCCCAGGAGGTCGAGGCTGCAGTGAGCTGTGTTGGCGCCACTGCACTCCAGCCTGGGTGACAGAGAAAGCGAGTCCTGCCACAGAAATATTTATTAAAAAAGAGAGAAGAATAAAAAAGAAAAAAAGAAAAAGAAAAAGAAAGAAACATCTGTTGAATCAACCAATGAAGGGGGGTGAAGTTCCACACAGCGCCCACCAGGCGCCGCTGTTCCCAAGCCTAGGCTCGCTCAGCGACTCCGCAGGGCGAATCTCAAGTCCAGCCCCGCCTCAGGGTCGCATCTCACGTCTTCTCTTCCAATCTGCAGCGTGGCTCTGCCTCCTCCCTCATCGCAAGGCTCCCACTCTGCCCCTGGAGTCCAGTCAACCCCGCAGCCACTTCTAGAAATTTTCCTATCAGCAGTTCTGACCACCTTCCTCCACTTCCTGTTGGGTTCCCAGGACAGGTTCATGATGACGCTTACCTCTGGGCCTTTGCTGCCCCCTCTGCCTGGAATGCCCTTTCATTAGAAAATTCATGTAGTACTTAGCTCCACTTCTTCCTGGGGGCATACCACTTAATTACTCCATGCCTCAGTTTCCCCTGATGCAGAGGCTGGACAGAGAGGCTTTGTCCGAGAATAGTTCAGGGCCAGGAATTGGAAAATCTGAAAGGCAATGGGGAGCCATAGAGGGTGTTTGAGCAGGAGAGTGTCCTCAGATGTAAAGAAGGACAGAGTCTCTTTCCCTTTGCCCCTGGATCTTTCTAGAAAGGTCTTAGGGGGTTGGAATGAGAGACTCTAGCTGTGGCCAGCTCAGACCCCACTTGCTGGGCTCCCGGGGGCTGGACAAGCAGGTCCCCCTCCCCCTGTACCCTCCTGGTGGGGCTGTTTGCTCTCCAGTGTTGTCTCTGAGTCTGGGGCAGCCCACAGCACCTGCTCCCTTGGCAGACACAGGTGCTGGGACACCCCTGGAGGGAAAGCCACAAGCTGCAGGCTGGGGGCCCGGGTGTCACCTTTACGGAAGCGCCGGTGACTACCTTCACCGCGGGAGGTTCCACACGGCTGATGAGGCTCACGTGGGACTCACCGGGGAGACAGCGTCCAGAGCAGGTGAGGACGGCATGCAGGTGGATGACCAGCTGGGCTGGCCCATTCAGGGGGCTGGAAGATACTCAGGGACCCCGCACCCAACCGCCGCCCCCTGCCTATCTCAGGCCCTCTCTCTGACTCTGTCTCCCCATCTCTGTCTCCTCCACCCTCTCAACTCTGTCCTTTCTCTCCGGCGCTGCCTCTCTCTGGGTCTTGTTCGCTGTCTCGGAGCTCTCCCTGCTCTGTCTCTTTCTCTCTCTGTGTCTCCCCATGTCTCTGTAGCTCTGGCCCTCTCTCTCCCTGGGTCTCTGGTTCAGGGGGGTCTCCGTCTCTGTCTGAATCTCTGTCTCTCTCTCTGTGTCTTTGCCTGTCCCTGTCTCTGCTGCCCCATCCAAGCCCTGCTCTCAGGGTGGGGAGAACAGGTTCTACCCTCTCTGAGGTTCTCCTCTCGCTCATCGGCTTCCTCTGACCCGGTCCCTAAGGGGGAGCACCAGGCACTGCCCAGGAAGGAGGAGGGAGCACCAGGCTGCAGACCCCCATGCGGCCTCCATCCCAGAAGGCCCTCCTGAGTTGCCTTCTCCCCACAGCCCGCCTTCTGCAGCCCACCTGCTCCTGCAGCCCACCTCCTCCCTGAAGCCCACCTCCTCCCTGAAGCCCACCTCCTCCCTGAAGCCCACCTCCTCTCTGAAGCCCACCTCCTCCCTGAAGTCCACTTTCTCCCACAGCTCACCTCCTCCCTGAAGCCCACCTTCTCCCTGAAGCCCACCTCCTCCCTGAAGCCCACCTCCTCCCTGAAGCCCACCTCCTCTCTGAAGCCCACCTCCTCCCTGAAGCCCACCTCCTCCCTGAAGTCCACCTTCTTCCACAGCCCACCTCCTCCCTGAAGCCCACCTTCTTCCACAGCTCACCTCCTCCCTGAAGCCCACCTTCTCTCTGAAACCCACCTCCTCCCTGAAGCCAACCTTCTCTCTGAAGCCCGCCTTCTCCTGCAGCCCATCTTCTCTCTGAAGCTCCCCTTCTCCCTGCTTGTTTTCCTACCTGGCTCCAACCTCTTGTCCTGCCTTTTTACTTCTACGGGTGCAGCCCCCGCCCCTGGCCCTGCTCCCCACACAGCACAGCTGCTGCCGCCCAGTGTTTCCCTGCTGCGCCCAGGCCTGTGCTGGGTGAAAGGAAGAGCATGGCCTCCTCGCACCTCTGCAAAGCAGCTAATCCCGGGCCCCTATGGGTGGCGACACCTGTGCGTGTGTAGGGGGAATGAAGGCGGGTCTGGAGGTCTCCAAAGATGATGCCTGGTGGTCCACGGAGGGTCCGGCTCTCGTGCGGCTGTAGGGGTGGTTATTCTTGGGATCTGCTGTAGGGGAGGTGGGGGGTCCAGCTGGGCTCTGTGAATCTGGTGGTTAGGTGGGTCCAGTCGCCGTGCTGAGGGTCTTTGTCCTGGGGGTTGTCCGTGGTTGGCGTTTGACTATTGAGGGGATCCAGTTGTTGTAAAAATTTGGGGTGCAGTATTCTGGGGGCTCTGCTGTTGGAAGGAGTCTCGTTCCTGTGCCTGTCTGGGGTGGTTTTGTGGAGGGGGCGGTTTTCAGCCCGGTGGGAGGTCTAAATCTGTGGAGACTGGCGATTGCTTATTTATTTATTTATTTATTTATTTACTTATTTATTTATTTTCGGGACGGAGTCTCACTCTGTCCCCAGGCTGGAGTGCAGTGGTGCGATCTTGGCTCCCTGTAACCTCCGACTCCCTGGTTCAAGCGATTCTCCTGCCTCAGCCTCAAGAGTAGCAGGGACTACAGTCACGCGCCACTGCACCCAGCTCATATATATATATTTTTTTGTATTTTTAGTAGAGACGGGGTTTCATCATGTTGGCCAGGATGGTCTTGATCTCCTGACCTCGTGATCCACCCGTCTCGGCCTCCCCAAAGTACTGGGATTACAATGTGAGCCACTGCGCCGGCCTGGCGATTGCTTTTGTCTGCAGGGGGTCGTTGGTGACTCTGGCTGCTGCGGGGTCCTGTTGCTTTAAGGTTGATGGTTATGGGAGCGTGACTGCTGTAAATTACAGTTGCTAAGGGGTTGCGAATATTTGTTGCAGGCAAGTTAGGGACACAGACCTCCAGCTGTTGTCCGCTGGAGCCTGATTGCTGTGTGTGGGATTGTAGTTAGTGGGTGAGTGACAGTCCTCTCTCCCTGTAAATCTCTCTCCATCTCTGTCCCTCCACACCGTGCTTTCATTCAAAGATTTGTTGAGGAATCATTGAAATAATTACCATGAGGCCAGCGTCTGACTGCACCAGGTTTCTGGGGGGGCTCTCAGCCCTGCTCAGAGGGGCAGAGGAGGCAGGACACCCCTCATTTTCCCCACCACCTGTGATCGGCCCTGGGGGTGGGAATCACTGGTTCACATGAGCCTAAAGAACTACATGTTTGGGTCTCAGAGACCACACCCCATTCCGATGTTGTTCCCCAAACTTCCAGGCTGAGGCTGAGGGGCTGGGTGGGTTTGGCAGGACTGGGGGTATTGGGTGAGTGTAGCGATTCTCCCTGGTGAGGGGAGGAGAACAGAGACGGTTACAGGCATTGGAAGAGAGGACCAGCCATGCAGATATCTGGCGGGAGCATTCCAGGTGGAGGGCACAGCCGGTGTGTGCAAAGGCCCTGAGGCAGGGCAGTGCCTGGTATGTTGGAGGAAGAGCGAGGAGGCCTGCGTGCCTGAAACAGAATGATCGAGAGGTAGCAGGGTGATTTGGTGTTACAACCACCACTTCCGAGCCAGGAGCTCCTGGTCCCAAGCCTATTTGGGGTGCACCTCTTCCTAACAGGCTCAGCTATGGGCACTTCCTCTACAGCAGGGGTTCTCCACCACGCCCTATTGTCATTTGGGTCCAGGCAGTCTTTTGTCTTGGGGGGCTGTGTTGTGCATTGTGGGATATTTAACAGCAGCCCTGGTCTCTACCCACCAGGTACCCGTAACACCTCCCAGGTTGGGATAACAAAAAATATCTCCAGACATTGACAAATTTCCCCTGGGTTTAGAACCATTGTCCTAAAGTTGGAAGTGGGGCGGGGAGTGGGAGGCTGCCTGGCGGGACTGGGGTGGGATCTGCACAGGACAAGTGAGGATTTCTGGTGTGATCTTAAGTGAACAAGCTTCATTCTCCTCATCTATCAAATCAGAATCTGGGGTGATGAGAGGATTCAATTCATTCATTCAATCAACAAGTATTTATCAAGCACCTACTATATTGCCAATGAGGATACACCACGAAGAAGAAAGACAGGCAGTGGCATCATGAAAGAAAGAGAGATGTTAGTTGCTGGGCGTAGTGGCTCATGCCTATACTCCCAGCTATTCAGGAGGCTGAGGTGGGAGGATTGTTTGAGCCCAGGAGGTCGAGGCTGCAGTGAGCTATGATTGCACCACTGCACTCCAGCCTGGGTGACAGAGCAAGACCCTCTCTCTAAAAAAGTTTAAAGCCCAGGTGTGGTGCCTCATGCCTGTAATCCAAGCACTTTGGGAGGCCAAGGTGGGTGGATCACCTGAGGTCAGGAGTTCAAGACCAGCCTGGCCAACGTGGTAAAACCCTGTCTCTATTAAAGATACAAAAAATTAGCTGGGCGTGGTGGTGTGCACCTGTGATCCCAGCTACTCGGGAGGCTGAGGCAGGAGAATCACTTCATCTGAGAAGGCGGAGATGGCGGTGAGCCGAGATCGCGCCACTGCACTCCAGCCTGGCTGACAGAGTAAGACTCCTTCTGAAAAAAAAAAAAAAAGTAAAAATTTTTTTTTAAAGGAAAGAGACATGAATCAAATAATTACATAAATACCTGTAAAATCACAACAATACTAAATGCTGAGAAGCAGAAGCACCTGCAGTCAGAAGCAGAGGCACCTGACAGTCTGGTAGGTTGGAGAGGGCTTCCCAGAGAATTTGTGATCAGAGGAGGGGGATAAGGGAACTAACTAGGGGAAGGGAGGAAGAGTGTTGCAGGCGCTGGGGCTGCAGGTGCTGAGGCCCTGTGGTGACTCGGAATGGCGGGAAGGCCAGTGTGGCTGGAGTAGGGCCGGGATACGCTCCCTCTGGATCTCCCAGGCCCTGTAGGTGGGGGAAGGGAGTGCAGTCTTGATCTGTTAAAGGTTTGAAGCAGGAAAGTGGCATAATCTGATTTGCATGGTGAAAAGATCCTTCCAGCAGATAGTGTCTGTAAAGTGCTTAGCTTAGGCAGTGTGAGGGACTCAGAAAGGACTTGGATGACGCCAGCGGGTATTTTGGGGACCCAGAGGGGTCACAGGCTCCAGTTCGTGCCCTCTGAGTCCCCAGGGATGAAGCTCTGGCCTGTTTCCAGGAGCCCATGGCATATTCCAGGCTTGGGAAGAATGTCCCTGTTTTCAGCATAGTTTCAGAGATGGGGGAGGGACGGCCACCTCTAGGGTGGCGGGGGGAGGGCTCCAAGGGCCGGAAGACACTTCTTTCAGTGAACTCCCGGGCCCATTTCACAGAAGGGCGACTGAGGCCCTGGGGCCTCATGAGCCCCCAGTCCTGACCTACAATACCGGCCACTGCCCCGTAGGAGGTCCCAGAGGAGCTGCGTCTTGGCATCGAAG
This sequence comes from Macaca nemestrina, assembly GCF_043159975.1. NCBI lineage: Eukaryota > Metazoa > Chordata > Mammalia > Primates > Cercopithecidae > Macaca > Macaca nemestrina. Next base: position 8,260,236 of record NC_092144.1, read on the forward strand.
GCTGCTTTTGGGACCTGCTCACAGTTCAGGCCACATCTCAGGCTTGGCAGGGTAGGCTCTGGGCTCCAGCTGCTCAGGCAGCAAACCCAGCTGTGTGACCCTGGGCAAGTTGGTGCACCTCTCTGGGCCTCCAGGGAAAAAAGAGATGTGGGGCCTCCCAGGGGTGTTGTGAGAATTAAACAACATTGTCTACACTCATTCAACAAACAGTTATTAAGCACCTACTGTGTGTCAGGTGCTGTTCTGGGCACTGGGGACATAGACGGGGAACGGTCTCTGTTCTTGGGGGCTGGTGTTGGGCAGAGACATACACCAAGCAAATACACCATCGCTAATGATAAAGTAAGGAAGTTCATCCACGTCTCAGATGACAGGATTTTCCTTGCTTTTCAAGGCTAAGTAGTATTGAATTGCATATACATATCACATTTCCTTCCCTCCCTCCCTCCCTCCCTCCCTCCCTCCCTCCCTCCCTCCCTCCCTCCTTCCTTCCTTCCTTCCTTCCTTCCTTCCTTCCTTCCTTCCTTCCTTCCTTCCTTCCTTCCTTCCTTCCTTCTTTCCTTCCTTCCTTCCTTTCCTTCCTTCCCTCCCTCCCTCCGTTTTTTTTTTTTTTTTTTTTTTTTTTTTTGAGATGGAGTTTCACTCTTGTTGCCCAGGCTGGAGTTCAATGCTGCAATCTTGGCTCACTGCAACCTCCACCTCCCGGGTTCAAGCGATTCTCTTGCCTCAGCCTCCCTAGTAGCTGGGATTACAGGTGCCCCCCACCTGTAATTACAGGCGCCCGCCACCATGCCTGGTTAGTTTTTTTGTATTTTTAGCAGAGACAGGGTTTCACCATATTGGCCAGGCTGGTCTTGATCTCTTGACCTCAGGTTACCCGCCCTCCTCAGCCTCCCAAAGTGCTGGGATTACAGGCGTGAGCCACCGCACCTGCCCTCCTTCCTTCTTCCCTCCCTCCTTTCTTGCTTTCTTTCCCTCCCTTTCCCTTTCCCTTTCCCTTTCCCTTTCCCTTTCCCTTTCCCTTTCCCTTCCCTTCCCTTCTTCCTCCCTCCCTCCCTTCCCTTCCCCCCTCCCTCCCTTCCCTCCCCCTAACTCCCTCCTTCCTTCCTCCCTCCCTCCCTCCTTCCGTCCTGTCCTTCCTTCCCTCCCTCCCTCCCTTCTTTCTTCCTTTTTCCATTCCCTTCTCTCTCTCTCTCTCTTTTTTTTTTTCTTTCTTCCTTTGTTTTGCTCTGTCACCCAGGCTGCAGTGCAGTGGTGCAATCATAGCTCACTGCAGCCTTGACTTCCTGGGTTCAAGCAATCCTCCCACCTCAGCCTCCCAAGTAGTTGGAACTACAGGCATGCACCACCATGCCTGGCTAGTTTTTGTATTTTTTGTAGAGATGGGTTTCGCCCAGGCTTATACCACATTTTCTTTATCACTTCATCCATCCATGGTCACTTAAGTTGCTTCCATATCTGTGCTATTGTGAATAGTACCTGGAGTGCTGGTACCTCTTCATGCTGATTTCAATAAGTGTATGAGATGATGGGTTTGTTAATGAGCCTGGTTTAATCATTCCACACGGTACACATACATCAAAGCCTCACATCGTACTGCTATAAATATCTGAAATTATTATTTGTCAATAAAAAATAAGAAACCAGGGCACAGTGGCTCAAGCCTGTAATCCCAACACTTCAGGAGGCCGAGGAGGGTGGATCATTTGAGGTCAGGAGTTCGAGACCAGCCTGGCTGACATGGTGAAACCTTGTCTCTACTAAAAATACAAAAATTAACCGGGCATGGTAGTGTGTGTCTGTAATCCCAGCTACCTTGGAGGCTGAGGCAGAAGAATCACTTGAACCCAGAGGTTGCAGTGAGCAGAGATTGCACCACTGTACTCCAGCCTGGGCGACAGAGTGAAATTCTGTCTCAAAAAACAAACAAACAAAAGATACAGTAAAATAGGCCAGGCGAGATGGCTCACACCTGTAATCCCAGTGCTTTGGGAAACTGAGGCAGGAGGATCCACTGAGGCCAGGAATTGGAGAGCAGCCTGGGCAACATAGCAAGACCCAGTCTCCACAAAATAAAAATTAAAAAAACTGGCCAGGTGTGGTGGCACATGCCTGTAGTTCCGGCTACTTGGAAGGCTGAGACGGGAGGATTGCTTAAACACAGGAGGTTGAGGCTGCAATGAGCCATGATTGCATCACTACACTCAGGCCTGGGTGACAGAGCAAGACCCTGTCTCAAAAAAAAAAAAAAAAAGGTGAAAAAATAAAGGAGGAGAGTGAAAGTGTCTGGAATAAGCAGAATGAGGAGAGAAAGTGAGTGTGTGTGTGTGAGTGTGTGAGTGTATAAGTGTGTGACTGTGTGAATGTGTGGGTGGCTGTTTAGCTTGGGGGTCGGGGAGGCCTTGCTGAGGAGGTGACATTGGAGGAGAAAGACCTAAAGGAGGTGAGGGAGGAGCTATGTGAGTGTCTGGGGAACAGCATTCCTGGCACAGGGAACAGCCTGTGCAAAGGCCCTGAGGCAGGACTGCAATGGGCTGTTGGAGGAACAGGGAGGCGGCCCATGTGACTGGAGTGGAGTGAGTGAGTGTGGGAGGGGAGGTTGCAGTTGTCCAGTTGCGTGAGGAGGAGAGTCCAAGAGAGGTGGCAGGTGGAAGGATCTTAGATGAAATTTTCCTTTTCTTTCTTTTCGTTTTTTTTTTTTTTTTTGAGATGGAGTCTTGCTCTGTTGCCAGACTAGTGTGCAGTGGCATGATCTTGGCTTGCTGCAACCTCTGCCTCCTGGGTTCAAGCAATTCTCCTGCCTCAGCTTCCTGAGTAGCTGGGATTACAGGCGCCTGCCACCACGCCCAGCTAATTTTTGTATTTTTAGTAGAGATGGGGTTTCACTGTGTTGGCCAGGCTGGTCTTGAATTCCCGACCTCATGATCTGTCTGCCTCCCAACGTGCTGGGATTACAGGCGTGAGCCACGGCGCCTGGCCTAAATTTTTTTCTTTCTTTCTTTCTTTCTTTCTTTCTTTCTTTCTTTCTTTCTTTCTTTCTTTCTTTCTTTCTTTCTTTCTTTCTTTCTTTCTTTCTTTCTTTCTTTCTTTTCTTTCTTTCTTTCTTTCTTTCTTTCTTTCTTTCTTTCTTTCTTTCTTTCTTTCTTTCTTTCTTTCTTTCTTTCTCTCTCTCTCTCTCTTTCTTTCTTTCTTTCTTTCTTTCTCTCTCTCTCTTTCCCTTCCTTCCTTCCTTCCTTCCTTCCTTCCTTCCTTCCTTCCTTCCTTCCTTCCTTCCTTCCTTCCTTCCTTCCTTCCTTCCTTCCTTCCTTCCTTCTTTCCTTCCTTCCTTCCTTTCTCTCTCTCTCTCTCGATCTCTCGCTCTCTCTCTCTTTCTTTCTTTCGTTTTTTGAGACAGGGTCTTACTTTGTTGCCAGGGCTGGAGTGCAGTGGTGAGATTATAGCTCACTGCAACTTTGACCTCCTGGGCTCAAGCAATCCTCTCGTCTCAGCCTCCCAAGTAGCTGGGACTACAGGCATGTGTCACCATGCCTGGCTTTTTTTTTTTTTTTTTTGAGATGAGGTCTTTCTATGTTGCTCAGGCTGGTCTTCAACTCCTGGCCCTAAGTGATCCTCTAGTCTTGGCCTTCCAAAGTGCTGGGATTACAAGCATGATCCACTGTGCCTGGCCTCTATGACAATTTTTGAAGGTGAAGCCAGTAGTTTCCTGACTTGGGCTCAGATTTGGGGGTGAGAGAAAAAGAGGAGCAGAGGACAAAAGTAGGGGTTTGGGCCTGAGCACTTGCAGGGCTGGTGGCGGTGGGGGATAGAACTGCCATGAACTGAGATGGGGAAGGTGGAGGGGGAGCTGGTGGTGGGGAACATCACTCGCTGGGTTTTGGCCACGTTGAGTATTTGATGCTCGCGGGAGCTAGGAGGTAAATGTCCCACGAGTGCTGAGTTTGGGGCGAAGCCAGCCAGGAGTCACGATCTCGTGGGCTCAGCATAGAATTAAGGTGTGCCGTGTGTGTGTGTGTGTGTGTGTGTGTGTGTGTAGGTGTGTGTGTGTGTTGTGGGGGGTACTTGGTGGCTTGAGTGGGGTCCAGCCACCTGCTCTGGGGAATGTAGGGACTCAGGTGCCTGGAAGAGAGACCCTCCTGGCTGGAGTTTTAATGGGAACTGGGGCTTGGCCTGGAATGGACGCGGGGTGCCTCTGAGCTTCCTTCCTTTGGCGCTGTGTGGTGACCGGGGCCAGTGCCCTGCAGAGAGGAAAAGGCAGAACCTGAGGGCCCCGTTGGGCCAGAGGCTGAGGGCTCCAAGCCCGAGATGAATTTCGCTGGGAGTGAGTTTCAGGAATTGAATTTCCACTGCACGGCACCCATTGCATGACACAGTCCTGACGTCACATCGGACCCCGTGAGCCCTGGGGAGCCTCCATTGGAGCTTGGGTGTCCGAGAACTGAATATCTGTTATGTTGGTGAACAACGTATGTACCGGATTACCTGTTCAGCCTTTGCCGCAAACCTGTGCCCATTTGACAGTTGAAAGAACTGAGGCTCAGGAAAGAGAAGTGGAGTCACTTGTCCAAGTGTGTCGTTGGCAGAGCAGGGACTGGGTCCTTGGCCTCACTGGCTCTGGACACCCCTGCCCACCCCCACTTCCTGCCCATCAGCCTGGCACGCGGGACCCTAGATGGGCTTGTGGGCTGGGCCCAGGAGATACCAACGGCTTCCGGCCTCTTCCCCTGAGGCTCAGGAGGGGCCAGGGGAGGGGGAGGGCGGGCCACGGGTCCCAGCGTGCCTTGCATTTTCCCCTTGAAAACTGAGTTCCCACAGAAGCGTCTCGGTTTTAGAGATCGGTTTCGCTGGGGGCTTTTATGAGGCAGGGGCTCCATCAGATTGAGAGTGCAGGGCCCCAAAGTTCCACCGGGCTCCCTGAACCCCATGAAAATATGGCCCTTCCGAGAAACCTGGGCTGGGCTGCCCAGGGCCGTGGGAACAGCCTCTGTGGGTCCCTGGTTCTCCTTGGGCAGACTTTTGAGTCAGAGGAAAGCCAGCTTCGGGAGGAAAGCAACTCCTTCATCTCAGGCCCCCCGAGTCTGGGCAGGAGGGGTGGAGAAGGCAGAGAGCTGGACCTGGAGAAGTAGTCTCCCTGCTTGCACACCTCCTGTGACGGGCAGCTCATTACCTATCAAGGCAACCTTGCTTAGTGAGCTGGAATTCCTACAAAATCCTTTCAGATGCTGGTTCAAAACTGCGCCTTCATCCCCCTCTCTGTGGTCCTTACTTCACTTTCTGGACCACATACAGCACACCCCCTTCTGGAAATATCTCACACCTCTTATATTTATTCGACTGTCTGTTCAGGAGATCTGTGGACACAGGGCCAGACCCAGAGAGATTGCTGCAGCAATGGTGGAATCTCACTGGGTCCTGGGAACCTAGGAGGCGCTTCTGGCCTATCTGAGAGGAATCAATCTGGTGGGCTTCCTGAAGGAGGTAGCATCTAAGCTGTGTCTTAAAGGACAAATACGATTTGGCTTAGGGAAGAGGTGAGGGAATAATGCTTCAGGCAGAAGAAACATTATGTGGAGGTGAGGGACCATTCTTTCATGTAGTAAAAAGTGGTCTACGTGGCTGGAGTGGTGTGTTTGAGGAGGGCTAAGGGGGTACTAAGGTCAGAAAAGGAATAGAGAAAAGCCTGGAGCAGTGACCCAGGTAGGAGAAAAATAATACCCTCATTCTTCAAACAAGGTATGAGTCCAAATTTGTTTTGTATTTCTTAAACTTTTTTTTTTTTTTTGAGAGATGGGGTCTTGCTATGTTGCCCAGCCTGGTCTCCAACTCCTGGTTTCAAGTGATCCTCTCACCTCAGCCTCCCAAAGTGCTGGAATTACAGGCATGAGCCTTCATGCCTGGCTCATTTCACATTTCTCAATTACTTTGCCAGGAAGCAATGTATACTTTCTGGGTACACAAGGGCCCATCTTACTGCATCCTTGCTAGCATTAGGTTTTATCATTTAAAAAAAAATCTTTGCCAATTTTGGCAGGAAAAATTGGTATCTCATGTAAATGAAAACAAATGAGTATTTCCCTGTAAGCGACATGCCTAAACAATTTCTCCAGATGTGCGTTGGTCTCGCAGATGCTACATTTTGCCTGAGTGTTAAGAAATCTTACACCCACTGGAGAGTTTGCAGTCATTTTTAGCTCCTCTCTTAGAGCAAAAGAAAAGCTTGTGGGCTACCCTCTGGCCACATGGGTGGGGAATTTGTGAGGCAACCTCCTACCTTCTCCTTTGATTCATCTTTTCTTTTTCTCACCTTTTTTTTTTTTGTCCTTTCAAAGTTTTAAACTTCTCTCTCCTCTGTTGGCCTCTGAGTCTCCTAGTAACTGTAGCTTCATCTTCATCTGGGGTGTCTTCGGGCTTGAAAAAAAGGGTGGGCAAACCACAGGAAGACTCCCCAAGTCTTCATAGGAGACTATGCTGATATGTTGAGTATCTTAATCTTATTATTATTGTTGAGACAGGGTGTCACTCTTAGCATCCAGGCGGGAACGCAGTGGTGCCGTCACAGCTCATTGCAACCTTGATCTCCTGGGTTCAAGCAACCTCCTGCTTCATTATTTTTTATTTTTTATTTTTTGTAGAGACAAGGTCTCACTATGTTGCAGAGGCTGGTCTTGAACTCCTAGGCTCAAGCGATCCACCTGTCTCAGCCTCCCAAAGTGCTGAGATGTCAGGTGTGTGCCACCGTGCCCAGCCTATGCCAGGTATCTTATATCTTATAGACACAGCTTTCCATTTTAATTCTCACGACATCTGCATATGATGATAACCTTGAACCCATTTTATAGATGAGGAGCTGAGGCTTAGAGAGGTTAAGTCACTAAGTTAGTATCCCATGGCCAATATTGGCTGTTTCTCTTAGTTTCACTCAATCAACTACTATTTTGACATTAAGATATTATTATATTCTAATTTAGGAGGAGAGGGTAGGCCATTTCTCTCTCTCTTTCTGTCAATCTCTCTCTCTCTTTTTTGAGACAGAGTCTCACTCTATTGCCCAGGCTGGAGTGCAGTGGTGTGATTACAGTTCACTGCAGCCTCGACCTCCCCAGGCTCGGGTAATCCTCCCACCTCAGCTTCCCAAGTAGCTGGGACCAGAGGCCCACACCACCATGCCCGGCTAATTTTTGAAAACTTTCTTTCTTTTTTTTCTTTTTTGTAGAGAGAGGGTTTCGTCACATTGCCCAGGCTGGTCTCGGACTCTAAGTTCAAGTGATCCTCCCGCCTTGGCCTCCCAAAGTGTTGGCATTACAGGTGTGAGCCACCGTGCTTGGCTGTTGGCCATTTCTCTCTACCTACTGTCCAACCCTGCCTTGTCGGGGGATGGAAGCCCCATTCTTCATCAGGGAGGGACTGTGGAGTCCAGCTCAGCACCAGCCTTACAATGCAAGGAAAGAAAAGAAAACAGGAAAGAGGGAGGGGAAACCACAAACAGCCCTTAGAGAGCCACAAGTGGCCCCAGGGCTCAGTTCCTGAGTTAGACCTCAGTTCTGGGCTGCTAAATTCTGAGCTCCAAGTTCTAGTTCCATCTCTGCCACTAAAACCCCATATGATCTTGAGAAATTCTTTACCAGCTTTGGGTCTCAGTTTTTCCGTTTACAAGTCGACCCATCTCTTGGATTTTCTAGGAACTGCAGTCATCCCTTGATATCTGGGGGGGATTCGTTCTGGAGTCTCCCTTGGATATTAAAATCCGTGGATGCTCAAGTTTCTGATCTAACATGGTGTAATATTTGCATATAACCTATGCATATCCTCCCAAATATTTATTTATTTATTTATATTTTTATTTATTTATGTATATTTTTATTTTTTGGGATGGGGTCTCGCTCTATTGCTCAGGCTGGAGTGCAGTGATACGATCTTGGCTCACTGCAACCTCCGCCTCTTGGGTTCAAGTGATTCTTCTGCCTCAGCCTCCCAAGTAGCTGGGATTACAGGTGTCCACCACCACACCCGGCTAATTTTTGTATTTTTAGTACAGATGAGGTTTCGCCATGTTGGCCAGGCTAGTCTCGAACACCTGACCTCAAGTGATCTGCCCACCTTGGCCTCCCAAAGTACTGGGATTATAGGCGTGAGCCACGGTGTTCCACCCTCCCATATACTTTAAATCATCTCTAGATTACTTATGATAACTAGTACAGTGCAAATGCTCTGTAAATAGTTGTTATACTATATGTGTATTTTTTATTTTATTTTTATGTATGTATGTATGTATTTATTTATTTTTTGAGACAGAGTCTTGCTCTGTCACCCAGGCTGGAGTGCAGTGGCATGATCTCGACTTATTGCAGCCTCCACCTCCCAGGCTCAAGTGATTCTCATGCTTTAGCCTCTCCAGTAGCTGGGATTACAGGCATGTGCCACCACACCCAGTTAATTTTTGTATTTTTAGTAGAGACAGGGTTTTACCATGTTGGCTAGACTGGTCTCCAGCTCCTGGCCTCAAGTGATCTACCTGCCTTGGCCTCCCAAAGTGCTGGGATTATAGGCCTGAGCGACTGTGCCCAGCATATATATATAAAATTTTAAATTTGCTTTATTTTTATTGTTGTTTTGTTATTTTTTTCAAATACTGTATTTTCAATCTGCAGTTGGTTGAATCCATGGATATGGAACTTGAGGATACAGAGGAATGATGGTATACTTTTCACATCTGAGCTCTAACTGGTTCTTTTTATATCTACCTGTTTTTGTTTCATAACCTCCTGTTCTTGTTTGACAGTTGTCATTCCTTCCTTTATCTTTCTGAGTCACCTAACATATTCATTGTATAGCTCTTTCAAGATTAAGCTGATATTTTCTATTTCCTCAGATGCAATCAAGATGTAATATCTTCTAGTTGGGGTTTGTGGGAATTTCATGAAGTGGCCACAGATTCATTATCTTCTTCAGGTTATTTCTCCCTGCTCTGGGACTTCTGCAAGTGTATGCTTTTGAGCTTATATATTAGGGGACTCTGCACTTCCATGCCTGGGAGACTTTTATCCTTGTCATTGGGCACCTCTGCTTTGGTCTCTGGTTCAAGTTAGCATTTTCCCACCATTTCTCAGTGTCTGGGAGGAATGGGGAGGTTTTGGTGAGTATTTGGTCTTGAATGGATGGTCATTTTGCCATCTGTAAACAGATACAGTTGTGTTGGGTAATGTCTGAAGGTTCTCAGAGATATTTTCAACACAGATAGTACAGAGTGTGGCAGGAGAAATCCAGTGAGAGAGGATTCTTTTTCTTTTTCTTTTTTTTTTTTAAGATGGAGTCTCATTCTGTCACCCAGACTGGAGTGCAGGGGTGCAATCTCGGCTCACTACAACCTCCATCTCCAGGCTCAAGTGATTCTGCCTCAGCCTCCCGAGTAGCTGGGACTACAGGCATGCACTACTGTGTCCGGCTAATTTTTGTATTTTTTAGTAGAGACAGGGTTTCGCCACGTTGGCGAGGCTGGTGTCGAACTCCCCACTTCAGGTGATCTGCCCACCTCAGCCTCCCAAAGTGCTGGGAGTACAAGCATGAACCACTACACCTGGCCAAAAGTGGATTCTAACAACAACAAATGAAAAATAGCTATGTGGGTTATTTATTATTATCAGGTACCAGCTCTTAACACAGCTTACCTTATCTATTCCTTATACAACCAATGAGAGAGGTACTACTATTATTCCCCTTTTGCAGATGAGACATTGGAAGCTCATAGAGGTGACCCAACTTGCCCAGGCACACTTAGCTAGGCGGGGGGAATTTGAACCCAGTTAAAGCAGGTGTTCTTAATCCTGCCTACTCCATTGCATCCTGACAGCATGGATGCTAATCTCAGCCTTGCCGTATTGTTAACTGTGTAGTTTCTTGACCCTTTTGTTCCTCTGTGGAAACCAACCTCTACCCTTCAGAGGTGCTATGCATACTCAAAACTGTGCCCTCACTGAAACAAGTGAAAGCATCTGGGGACGTTTAACCTGGTACATTAGGAAAGGTTTGGGTACTGGATCCCGTTTTACCTGGATTCTGGCTGTATGACCTCAGGCAGGTCACTTGACCTCTCGGAGCTTTGCTTTCCTCATCTGTCAAATCAGGACGATAGCTATGCTTTACTTTCCTCTCTGGGTAGTGGTGAGCGAAAAGTGAGATGTTGCGTGTACCTGGCATACAGTAGGTGCTCAATGCACAAGAACTGTTTTCCCTGGAGGAGAGCAGGCTGGTGTGGGAATAGGGAAATGTCAGTGTCAATTCCTCAAACCCCCAAAGGGTTCTAGGGTCCAGAGGAAGGGGAGATTCTCCACGGACATAAGGGAAGAATGAATTCTAGCAGGGATGGGTCCAGCAAAGGTGGCTTCTAGCTCTACTCGAGGAAAACTTTTTGGACCACGAGAGCTCACCTAGTCTGACAGGTGACTTTTTTTTTCTTTTTCTTTTTCTTTTTTTTTTGAGACGGAGTCTCGCTCTGTCACCCAGGCTGGAGTGCAGTGGCCGGATCTCGGCTCACTGCAAGCTCCGCCTCCCGGGTTTATGCCATTCTCCTGCCTCAGCCTCCCGAGTAGCTGGGACTACAGGCGCCCACCACCTCGCCCGGCTAGTTTTTTGTATTTTTTAGTAGAGACGAGGTTTCACCGTGTTTGCCAGGATGGTCTCGATCTCCTGACCTCGTGATCCGCCCGTCTCGGCCTCCCAAAGTGCTGGGATTACAGGCTTGAGCCACCGCGCCAGGCCTCTTTTTTTTTTTTTTTTGAGACAGGGTCTGACTCTGATGCCCAGGCTGGAGTGCAGTGGTACATCACCGGTCACTGCAGCCTTGACTTCCTGAGCTCAGGTGATTCTTCCACTTAAGCCTCCTGGATAGCTGGGACTACAGGTAGAAACCACCACACCTGGCTAATTTTTGTATTTTTTGTAGAGACATGGTTTCGCCATGTTGCCCAGGCTGGTCTTGAACTCCTAGGCTCAAATGATCCACCTACCTTGGCCTCCCAAAGTGTTGGGATTGTGGGTGTGAGCCATTGCACCCGGCCCCATATTTTTTTTTTTTTTGAGACGGAGTCTCACGCTGTTGCCCAGGCTGGAGTGCAGTGGCGCGATCTCGGCTCACTGCAAGCTCCGCCTCCTGGGTTCCCGCCATTCTCCTGCCTCAGCCTCCTGAGTAGCTGGGACTACAGGCGCCCGCCACCGCGCCCGGCTAATTTTTTGTATTTTTAGTAGAGACGGGGTTTCACTGTGGTCTCGATCTCCTGACCTTGTGATCCGCCCGCCTCGGCCTCCCAAAGTGCTGGGATTACAGGCTTGAGCCACCGCGCCCGGCCACCCGGCCCCATATTTTTAAAAATAAACCATTAAACATATGAATATTTTGGGAATGAACCAATAAATGCATGAATAGTTGAATAAATTAAAGAATGAGTGAAATGTGAGTGAGTGAATGAATGAATGAGCAGATGAAATAATACTCAAAAGGCAGGGGCCATGAGAGTGGAATACAGAGTCTGATTGGATCCTCTCTTTCCCAAAGGAGTGGGTGCCGGAGACCTTCTAGGAGTTCTTGCTGGTTTGGGTGACTATAGAAGCCCACAAGACTTTTACTGTATATTTTCTGAGCCCAGTCAAGATTTTCAGACATGGCCAGGCGCAGTGGCTCACGCCTGTAATTTCAGCACTTTGGGAGGCTGAGGCAGGCGGATCACCTGAGGTCAGGAGTTTGAGACCAGCCTGGTCAACATGGCAAAACCCCGTCTCTACTAAAAATACAAAAATTAGCCAGGCGTGGTGGCGAGTGCCTGCAATCCCAGATACTTGGGAGGCTGAGGCGGGAGAATGGCTTGAACCTGGGAGGCGGAGGTTGCAGTGAGCTGAGATTGCACCGCTGCACTCCAGCCTGTGTGACAGAGCGAGACTCCGTCTCAAAAAAAAAAAAAAAAAAAAGATTTCCAGACATGGGAACCTCTTGTACACATGAACAGGCCACATGGTGTGGCAGAACATTCTCTCTAGTGACTTTTGAGGGGGATGAGCTCCCTGTTACAGAAGAGGACCAAGTAGAGCTTTGATTGTCACTGGTCAAGGCAGCTGCGGAGGCTGCTGGGCTGGGTGGGACTGGCCTGCCATGGGGCCGTCTCTGAGGCAGACCCTTTTCCTGTTTCTTCATCCCCCTCCGGCCACTTTGCAAGGAGTGCTGCCTGTCTTGCCACCCTATGTTAGCACTTCCTCTGCGACCACAGGAAGGCCCAGCCCAGCTCTTACTGTGTTTTCTCTAAATAAACTTGGGCAGCAGAACTATCAGCTGCCTCATCTCCCTCTGGGTTCCTGTGGAGGTGTAGGGGGCGGTGGTTAGGGGGGTTCAGGCCAAGCCACAGACAGGAGGGACTCAGACCACAGTGATAACAAATTTTCCTTTATCTCAGTCGTGTGGCCTGAGAGCTGACTGCTCAGAGTTACTCTGGCCTGTCCTTTCTTTATGTGACTACCAGCGCACACTCACTTCTCTTCCTTGGGCATTGCCGATTCTGGTGTGGCTCTTGGGGACCCCTGGGCTGTGTTCCTCTTCCTTTCCAGCCCAGCTGTGGTCATCTCAGGACTTGCCTACCACTTCTGTCTTCTCTCCTAGAGCCAAGGTGGTACTTTCTAGATGCTGGCCTCAGAGCTCTGCGATGTGCTGTACACCTCTACACAGATGTTCATCAATTCCTGGGCTCTGGTCAACATCCCTTGAAGTTGGAATGGTTGTTGGGACATCCTCTGATGCCTCCCACCAAGACAGGGCCAGGAAGGTGGCAGGGGAATTCTGTGGCTAGTGGGGGACCCCGAGTGAGGGCTCGTCTGGGGCTCAGGTGAGCTGTCTGGGCAGTGGAAGACCCAGGCCCAGCCCTTTGTGGGGAGAGAGGACCCACACTGTCATAGGTTCTACCCTTTGAGTAGTCCTTCCTCTGCTCATTCATTCATTTACCCACACTTCACTCAATTTTAGTTTATTCAAATATCCATGCACTTATTAGTTCATTCCAAAAAAATTCATGCATTTATCAGTTCATTCAAAAAACTCCCTGCATGTATTAGTTCAGGCCAAAAAAATCCATGCATTTATTAGTTCATTCAAAAATATTCATGCATTTATTCGTTCATTCCAAAAATATTTATGCATTGAATAGTTTATTCCAAAAAATATTCATATATTTATTAGTTTATTCCGATAAATGCTCATGCAGGGCTTTCCTTCTTCATTCCTGATCCTGCGCTGGAGGTGGAGGTGAATTGAGGAACATGTGAGCACTGTTTTCAGGAGTCTAAGATGCTTATACTTTCATAAGCACACCCCAGAGGCTTTTAAGCAGAGGATAAATGGAATTTTAAAAAGGCGCCTCTGGGCTCATGGTGGGTTTGCGGGGGACAAGGATGGAGGCTGGTGGGGGTCCAGGTGGGACAGAAAATGCTCGGGCTGGGACCAGGGCTGTCGGGAGTGGAGAGAGGGGCAGATGCAACAGTGGAGGATGCATTAGTGGGAGGTGGCATGAATGGGGCCAGGGGAGAAGGATTTGAGGGGTGTCAGTGGCAGCTTTGGGGCCAGGGTTGGTGGTGGTACTCACGATGCTGGGAGAAGAATGCTGCTTACTTTTGGAATCTCTGACTGTCCCTGGGCCAGCCACTTGACCCTTCCTGAGCCTCAGCTGCATGGTCTGTAAGTGGGGGTGATATGCTCCTGATAGGGGTATGGTAGCCCTAGGTGTCTGTAAGGGTTCAGGGAACTTGGACACCTGAGCAGGGTTATGTTATTAGCCTGGCTGCTGGGAACAAAGCTCGGAGACAGCTGCAGGAGATTGCAAACCCAGGGTGTCCCACCTGGCACTTGTGGACCAGAGTCCACCTAATTGCAGCTGCTTCCCCAGCCCATGTGATGTGGGCAGGTGTGGAGCTGCCTACCACTACAGCAAGTGGCAACAGGTGGAGAGATGGCCCAGATGTCTTTCGGCTTCAGAGTGGGTCCTGGGCTTGGGTGTTGGAGTCTCCCCAGTGACTAGGATTTCTCAGAGGAGTACCCGGGCATGGGCCCTGGAGTCCCTCCTGTGACTTGGGGTCCTGGGCATGAGTGCTGGAGACCTTCCAGTAACTAGGAGTTCTTGTTGACTTGGGCGACTGCAGAACCCCACAAGGCATTGATTGACTGATTGAGACAGAGTCTTACTCTGTCGCCCAGGCTGGAGTGCAGTGGCGCGATCTCGGCTTACTGCAACTTCCGCCTCCTGGATTCAAGTGATTCTCCTGTTTCAGCCTCCTGAGTAGCTGGGACTACAGGCACGTGCCACCATGCCTGGCTCATTTTTTGTATGTTTAGTAGAGACAGGGTTTCACCGTGTTAGCCAGGATGGTCTCGCTCTCCTGACCTTGTGATCCGCCTGCCTTGGCCTCCCAAAGTGCAGGGATTACAGGCATGAGCCACCGTGCTTGGCCTTATTTTTTATTCTCCAAGCCCAACCAAGATTTCCAGACATAGCGGCCTCCTGAGCACATGGGCAGGTCACATGGTGTGACAGAACAGACTCACACATTAGACAGATTTGAGTTTAAAACCTAGTCCTGCCACTGACTTACTGTGTGATGTGAGCAGATGAAAGAGCTTCTCTAGACATATTTTCTTCTTTATTATAATTTCACTCGACCTTTCCATGAGACTGGGAGATTTGTGAAGGCTGGGAGGCAGTTTGATTTTCTTCTTTTGTCTACCTTACAACCTGGCACAGTGAATGAATGAATGAATATGGACCTCAAATTGTTTTGTGAAGTATAATAAGCATTTCTTGGGCAAATAAATTTGAAAGCCTCTAAGTCAAACAAAACTAAACTTTTTTTTTTTTTTTTGCAGGACTTCTCAGAGCCTTCAATGTACTTTGTGATTCTCCTAACCTACCTAAGGAATAAGGTATGCAATATTTCTCAAACATTTTTGCATTCTCTTTTTGAGGGCACGCCATCATTGGCACTGGGGTTCCTAGGAACATACTTTGGGAAATGTGCACTTAGGATCATTATCAGAGTTCCTAGGAATGTTGCTATTTGGCTGGTTGTATATTCCTTTATCCTCTGTCAAACATGACCTGAATTATGTCACATAACCATGTAGCCACAGAAGCTAAGGCCAAGGGCTGTTAATGAAGAATAAAAGACTAAATTAGAATGTTGGGGAAGAAGAATCTATACTCCCAATTTAGGAAAGTTATTACAATTTATCTGAAAACTCAACACTGAGTTTCAGCCGGAGCAAACAGAAAAATGTGGTGTGTTTTCATGGTTTCTTGGGTGGGAGTTCAGCAAGGGGGTTAAATGCTCTCCAGCTGTGAACAAGGTTGTTTTCATTCATGTGTTCATTCATGAATTCATTAATTCATTCAACAAGTGTTTATTTACCACCTACTATTTACAAGCACAAGGCGAGGTACCAGGGATACAACAGTAGACAAAAAAAGACATACACGTGCCCTTATGGAGATGACAGTCATCGGTTTTCAGAACAAAGATGATCGATTTTCAGCCCTCAGTGCCCCTTCTTTCCTGAAGTTTGTCCTGAATTTTTAGACAGAATCCTTCCACCTTGCTGTGGTTTTTCTCTGCACCTGTTTTGTATACGAATCACAGAAGGTGATGACATCCCCCAGGTGGTTGGAGTCTTTGTGTTAGAGTCTTCATGAAAACCAATGTGAGAAACTAGGCTGAGGCAAAGGAGCTATATAAGGAGTCCCATCCTTGCTATATCTCTGGGACACTGGGCATCTTTTCTGGGCTCCACCCTAGGAGTTGGGAATCTAATACCTTTGACTTTTTTCTCTGCCCTCAATTACCAACACTCTAATTCTTCAACACTAGGCACATGGGAATTGCATTTTGTTTTCATACCTGGGCAACAAAGTGAGACCATGTCCCTACAGAAAATTTAAAAATAGCTGAGCATAATGGCATATACTTGTAGTCCCAGCTACTTGGGAAGCTGAGGCATGATGATTGCCTGAGCCCAACAGTTCAAGGCTGCAGTGAACTATGATCCCATCACTGCACTCCAGCTTGGGTGACGGAGTGAGACCTTGCCTCTAAAAGAATTGCTTTTTTGTTGGTTGGATGAATGAATGGACCTATGGATGAATATACAGATGAATGAATGGATTTGTAGAAGAGCGACTGACACACAGGAGGGATATTTGGATGAATGAAAGAATGGAGGAATAGACAGGTGGATGGTTGAGACCAATGAATGAATATATGGATGAAAAGATACCTAGTGAAGGCACAATATGATTTTAAAAAATGAATCTATCAGTGAATCAATGGACGTTTGGATGGATGGGTGGATGAGTAAGTGGTAGATGTGATGGAGAGTTGCACAATGAGATGGGGAGATGGGTTTGAGTGAATGGATGGTGAGTGAGTGAATGAATAGGTAAATGGATAGATGGTGAGTTGGGTAGAGGGATGGACAAATGGACAGTTGAGTGAATGGGTGAGTGATTGGATTATCCGATGAATGGGTGGGTAGTTGGATGGATGGATGGGCAGGTAAAAAATGCTGGCCACAAATTGAAGCGATCTTGGGGTATAATCTGGGCACAGTTTAGGTGAATAGCAGCTTATTTTTTGATCTCGACTTGGCTCTGTTTACCTCCATGGATACATAGTCTCTATTTCTAGGTTCAGTCATCCTTCTATCTCCCTCTGGGTTTCCAAGAATCTTGCCTTGGAACTCCAGCTGAACTGAGCCCTGGGCTTGTCTACTGACCTTCTCAACGGTAAGGAGAAAACCCCGGAAGAGCATGTGTTCTTCTGAGGGTACAGGGTTGAACCAGCTCTTCATGATGACTGTGGTCTGCTCTTAAGCCTTTCTAGCGGTTTCTTGTTTTGTGGCCTCACCCAATCTTCCTTGGGCATCAAACCAATGCAGATCAAACCTTGGTCTCCAGCTCATTTCCAACTCCACCTGCCCCTTCCGTGGGTGATGGTGGAGAAACAGGATAAATTAGAGAAAGGGGTCATCCAGGTCCACCTCCTGCCTTTACTCCAAGATCTCTTTCCTCTTTCCCAGGTTCTCCAAGCAGCCATGGATGTGGGTTTCTTGGGCCTGTCAGATGTGTCTCAGAGTCATAGCAAGACCTTGTGGGGGGCTCGGGGCAGGGGCCCCACCATACGTCGCCAGCGGGAGTTCATGCCAGAAGAGAAGAAGGACACAGTTTACTGGGAGAAGCGGAGAAAGAACAATGAGGCAGCCAAGAGATCCAGGGAAAAGCGACGTCTCAATGATGCAGCCATTGAGGGCAGGTTGGCTGCACTGATGGAGGAGAATGCCCTGCTCAGGGGTGAGCTGAAGGCACTCAAGCTTCGCTTTGGCCTCCTGCCCCTGACTGGTGGGCCCCGGGCCTTGCCCCTGCAGGCCCTGCTATGGGAAGCCCCCTGGACTGGGGACCCCCGGCCTGGGGCTGAAGCACTGTCATCCTTGTCTGGCTCTCACAATTGCCTTTTAAGGCCATGTTCCCTGGATGCTGGGATTCCAGGATGTCGGGGCTGCCTGCTGGCCCCCAGATGGACTGGCTTGGCCACTTCTCCTAGGTCCCCCCAAGAGTCTGCACCTCCTACCCTCAACAGAATTGACATGGCCTTGCAGACTGGCCTCCCACCTGCCCTCTTCAGCTGTCACCTCTTGGATGGGCATGTAGGGTCCAGACCAGAGCTCAGACCCTGCTGGGGGCTGTGGTCACCAATGCCCTCTGGATGCCGGGCTTCAGGGCCATCAGATGTGTTGCTGACGTCCACTGCTGATCCCATGGGTCTGTCTCCTGGGGTGACTTGCCCTGTCCCAGGAAACAGTCATGAGGGTCTGGGTCAGCCCTCTCTGCCCCACAAACTGCGCATCAAATCCCGAGCCTCAGGCAGGGTACCTTGTGGCTGGGAGGGTGGTCAGGCCCCCCTCTGAGGGCTTCCTCTGGTAAGGGCTAGGCTTGCAAGGGAGTGTTTGGGGGCTGAATATAGGTTGGTCTGAGGGATGAGTAGCTTGGTCTTGATCAGCAATCTGGGAAGGCCTGTAGGAAGTAGGGGCGCCCTGGCTTGGAGGGTCTACTTCACAGCTTCCATACCAGGCCTCCTAGGGGAGGAGAGTGGGAGCCCATCTTGGATTCTACTATGGCTCTTGCCTTGCCCTAACATCTATGCTTTGGGTTGTCACTTTTCCCTTTCTTCCTCCTTTCCATTTATCCATTCTTCCCTGTATCCATCCATCCATTCATTCATTCATCCTCATTTATTCATCCATTCATTCATTCATCAATCCTCATCCATCCATCCATTAGTCCCTCCATCCTTATCCATCCATCCATCCATCCACCCATCTATTCATCCATCCATCAATCCATCCATCCATTCCTTCCATCTATCTATTCATTAGTTTATCCATCCTCACCCATCCATCCATTCATCTATCCATCCTTCCATCCATTCATCCACTTGTCCATCCATCCATCCATCCATCCATCCATCCATTCATCTATCCATCCTCCATTTATCCATGCATCTATTCTCATTCATCCATGCATTGGTTCTTCCTTCTTCCTTCTTTCTATCCATCCATCCTCACCCATCCCTCCATCCATCCATCTATCCATCCATCCATCCATCCATTCATTCATCCACCCATGCACCTGTCTATGCATGCATCATCCATCCATCCTCATCCACTCATCCACCTATCCTCACCTATCCATCCACCCACCCATTCTTTCTTGCTTCCATCCATTTTTCCATCCATCCACCTATCCATTCATCCATTCATACATCCATTTATTCTTCCATCCATCCATCCATCCATCCATCCATCCATCCATCCATCCTCATCCATTCCCATTCATCTATCCATCCTGTCTTCCTTCCTTGCATCCACTCATCCTCATCCATTCACCCATCCGTCTATCCATCCTCACCCATTCATCTACACATCCTTCCTTTCATCCATCCATCCATCTACTCACCCACCCATCCATCCTTTCATTCATTTATTCATTTAGTCACTCATTTATGTGCTAACTTGTTTATTCATTCATTCTCTTACTCATTAATTTACTTATAATTCACTTGTCCCCTCACCGACACACTCATGATCTTTGGACCTTCCTTTTATGCCCAGTTAGTGACAAGTGAGAAGACACTTTTCTGGCCTTGGGTTTCCTGTCCTGGGGTGGGGATGGGGGTTTGGGAAGAAACATACTGAAGACCAGACTGAAGGAGGAGGTAATATCTAAGGTGTCTGAATCCCCCTTCTTGGTGTCCCCTGGGGGGCTTGCTTACCACCCAGTTTGAGGGTCAGACATATTGGCTTCCTCTGTGTCTTGGATCAGGGCCTCGAGCTGCTGGAACAGAAGCAACTGTGTGGGGGTGTCAGTATCCTCTCTCTCCCTGGCTGCCCCCTGGCCCCTGAGAACCAGGTATACACACTCCCACCCAGGTGGAAGGGGTCATTCTGCAGGGAAGGTCTTCCAGGGACCTGGAGCCCAAGGATTTATCAAAACTCCCTCCTCAGTTTCTCACTCAGCCCCTCTCCCATTATTATTATTGTTATTACCTCAGGGATTTTGTTAGATTCTGGATGAAAATACTCAAACTCCAATCATGGGGAGAGCTCATGGGATGAGGCGCTCATCTGGACTGGTACTGTCACTGAGAACAAGATACCCCTGGCCAACTGGATCATTTGGACTCAGGTGCATTCCCTGCCCCCATCAGATGTGGGGGCTGGGCTAGTTCTTGGCTACTCCAAGTTTATCACAGCCACAAATGTGTGCAGGGTGAGGACATACAAAGTGCCTCTCTCTCACTAGTATAACAGGTGGGCAGTATCACCGAACAGGCCAAGAGCTCCCCTGTGACTGGGCCTCCCTAAGATCCTGCACATCACAGCTAGGCCCTCCTCTACCTGCTCAGCCTTTGGTTCTGGTCCAGGGCAGGGATTGGGCAAGACCAGCCCTCCTCCTTCCCTCCATGCCTGACCTTCCAGCAGCTGGCTTTGCTCATGTCACTGAGCCTCCCTTACACATCTATAAATGTTTACCTATAAATAAGCCCTTTCCCAGAAATATATTAAATAAGAGGCAGTAAATATATTGTCTGGCATAGGGGCTTCTCTGGAAACTGGACTGTTTTATCTTCATAAATAATGTGAATTCTGGCGGGCAAGGTGGCTCATGCCTGTAATCCCAGCATTTTGGGAGGTCAAGGCAGATGGATCACTTGAGGTCAGGAGTATGAGACCAGCCTGGGCAACACGACGAAACCCTGTCTCTAGTAAAAATACAAAAATTAGCCAGGCATGGTAGCGAGCGCCTGTAATCTCAGCTACTTGGGAGGCTGAGGCATGAAAATCACTTGAACCTGGGAAGTGGAGGCTGCAGTGAGCTGAGATCGCACCACTGCGGTCCAGCCTGGGCGACAGAGTGAAACTCCATCTCAAAAATAAAATAAAATAAAATAAAGAATGTAACTAATCCTGTTTCTCTTTTTGCTTTGTCCACCAAGGAGCTCAGGGCCGAACTTGTGGCTCAGTTATAACAGCATTTCCATTCATTCATTCATTCATTCATTTTTTACTCATTTGCTCATTTAGCAAATTTTCTTGATCATAAGCTTCTCATTGTTTCATTTTTTTCAAGGCATGTTTTGTTGTAAAAAGTCTGAAAATCATATGCAGCCAAGTTGGCAATCTTTTCTTTTGTGGTTTGTACATTTTTGTCATGTTTAAGACAACTTCCATGTCTCAAGGTCATAAAGATAGTCTCCTATCTTTATGTTCCAGGCACTGGGGAAAGAGAAGTGAACACAATAGATGTGATTCCTGCCTCTATGGTACTGATAACCCAGGGAGGGAGATAGATTAAGAAGTAAGAAAAGTATATACTAGGACCAATGATGATAGATGTCATGGAGAAAAAAGAAAGGCTTGGGAAAGGTAGGTGTGGGTATATTGTAATAATTGAAATAGGGAGATTAGGATTGAAATAGGAGGATCTTAACCTTGCTGAGAAAGTGACATTTGAACAAAGACTTGAGAGAGATGAAGTGGGGAGTCATGCATGTATCAGAGGAAGAGCATTTCCTAGTCGGAAAAAACAGCCTGTGCAAAGGCCCTGAGGTGGGATCATGCCTAGTGTTTTGAGGAAGATTGAGGAGGCCCATGTGGCTAGAGTGGAGTGAGTAAGGAGGAGAGAAGGAGGAGGTGAGGGTGGGGAAGTGATGGAAGCAGGTTGTGGAGGGCTTTGTGGGCCAAGGTGAGGACTTTGGCTTCCTTTATGAGTGATATGGGCATGATGGGGACGTTTCCGAGTATATTTCTGTTGTAATTCTCCCCTTACGTCCATCCTGTGGTGTGTAAGGCTGAGTGAAAATAAACCCACCACATAAGTGTAGGAGAGCTGGCTCGTTGTCTGGGGTGGGGATAGGTGGCGACTGACCACAGTGTTGCTGTGACTCATGTCCCCCTAAACGGCCACATGCTCCCTGCCCTCAGAGCCAGGGTGCTCATCCCATCCCTGCTTCTAAATTTCTCTGACATATGAGGGGCAGGGCAGGTAAAGCTGCTCTATGAGGCAGAATCACGGAAGAAAAACACAGATGGTTCTTTTTTTTTCTTTATGAAGCTGTCTTCCACTAAATAATTATTTCTGACAAGTGTGGGAGAAAGGGGAATCAGATGCATGTGGGGGATGCTGGAAAGGCAAAAGGATGGCTGAGGTGGGAGGCAAGTCAGTGAGGAAGTGGCCAGGACTAGTCCTCGAGGCACTGTATGGTAGGTAAAGAGCCCAGGCAAATAGGAAGAGCCGGAGATCAGTTGGAGATGAACTGGTGAATCTGGGGAGGAAGGCCAGGGAGTGGAAAGGAAGTAAAGGCTTCAACTTGCCCTGCAAATACCATGACTCTGGAGGGTCTGTCACCTATGACAAGTGGACTCATTTCTTGACTGCCTAGTCTGGGCCAGTGGTTGTGGTGGTGACTTATCCTAGATTTGTTTGACCCTCTGAAAAAGGCTTCATTATTATGATCTCCATTAACAGATGGGGAAACTGTGACTCAGAGCAGTTATATACCTTGCCTAATATTACTTAGTTGGTGACTGGGCTATTTTCCGCCTCATCACTGCACCAGGGTCATTGGCTAACTTTCTGTTCCTTGAGGTTCTTTCCTGCCTCAGGTCTTTGCATTTGCTGTTCCCTCTGCCTGGAATTTTTCCCTTAGTCTTTAAATGACTGTCTTTTTTCCATCTTCAGGTCTCAGTTCCAGTGCCACCTCCTCAGAAAGGTCCTCCCTGTACACTCAGTCTAAATAAGAACCCCAGTTACTTCTGTTGAGCACCTACACATAGTAGGTGTTCAATAAATACTTGTTGAACCAATCAATGAAGTGAATAGGATCAGATGAGCCTCTTAGTAAAAGCTTCCATTGTAGCTCTTACTTAATTCAAGAGTTAGATCCTGTGTCACCAGGTTTTATGATTTGGAGGGTGAGGATAGGGATTATTCTGTTGCATTCACCCAAAAAGCTTTTGTATTTTGGACAGAGCCTGTCAAGCAGGTGTGTAAGAAATACTGTTGAATTGAATCTGAGGTTTGATAAGGAAACAGGAGCCATGTTATGGGGCAGAGGGAGACAAAGGAGGGTGTCACATAGGTCTCTCCTTCATTCATTCACTCACTCATCCATCCACTTATTCACCCACTCACTCATTTATTCTTGCACTCATCCACTCGCTCATTGACTTACTCATCATTCATTGATTCACTCACTAATTTATTCATTCACCCACTCATCCATTCACCCACTCATCCATTCACCCCCTCATTCTTTCACTCACTCATCCATTCACCCACTCATCCATTCATCCACTCATCCATTCACCCACTCATTCTTTCACCCAGTCATCCATTCACCCACTAATCCATTCACCCACTCATCCATTCACTCACTCATCCATTCACCCACTCATCCATTCACCCACTCATTCTTTTACTCACCCATCCATTCACCCACCCACTCATCCATTCACCCACCCATCCATTCACCCACTCATCCATTCACCCCACTCATCCATTCACCCCACTCATCCATTCACCCCCTCATCCATTCACCCCACTCATGCATTCACCTACTCATTCTTTCACCCACTCATTCTTTCACTCACTCATCCATTCACCCACTCATTCATTCACTCACTCATTCATTCCCTATTCACTCACCCACTCATCCATTCACCCACTCATTCATTCACCCACTCATTCATTCACTCACTCATTCGCTCACCCACTAATTCACTCCCTCCTTCCCTCATTCATTCATTCATGCAGTCATTTATTCATTCATGCACTCCATTCTCTCACTCATTCATCCACTCACTCATTCATTCATTCATGCATCTACTCAGTAATTCATTCATTCATCCACTCACTAATTCATTCATCCACTCGCTCACTAATTCATTCATCCACTCACTCACTAATTCATTCATTCATCCACTCACTCACTAATTCATTCATTCACTCACTCACTAATTCATTCATTCATTCACTCACTCGTTTTTTCACTCTCTCATTCACTCACTCATTCATGCATTCACTAACCCACCCATCCATCCATGCGTTCATGCATCCTTCCATCCATCTATTTATTTATTCACTCCCAACCTTCCAGAAAGAATGAATAAGGAATAGATTTTAAAGGGCAGCCCTTTCAGAACCCGCCCTGAGATGGACAACCTTCAGGTGAACAAATAGACAATCAGTACTATGTCAGATGCTACTGAGGGCTGTGAGCTTATGGCTGGGGTATTCAGCGACTGGGCAGGTCTGGGAAGGTCCCTCTGAGGAGGCGACATTTGAACCAAGACCTAAAAAATATTAGTAAGTGAAAGAAACCAGCCACAAAAGGACGTATGTTGTTTGACTTCATTTGTATGAAATATTTGAAACATGATCCATAGAGACAATAAGCAGATTTGTGGTTGCCAGGGGCTGGGGGAGAGGCAGGAATGGGGGGTGACTGCTAATGGGGATGGGATTTCTTTGAGGATGATGAAAATGTTTTGGCTGGAGGCGCTCACTGTACACCATTGTGGCAGGCGAGAATTCTACCACCAAACCACTGATGCCTGACTGCACACCATTGTGAAGGCACTAAAGGCCACATTGGATTGGATGCTTTAAAATGATTAATTTTATGTTATGTAAATTTCACCTCAATTAAAAAATGCGAATGAGGCCGAGTGCCTATAATCCCAGCACTTTGAGAGGCCGAGACAAGTGGATCACTTGAGGCCAGGAGTTCAAGACCATCCTGGCTGACATGATGAAACCCTGTCTCTACTAAAAATACAAAAATTAGTCGGGCGTGGTGGTGGGTGCCTGTAATTCCAGCTACTTAGGAGGCTGAGACATGAGAATCGCTTGAACCTGGGAGGCGGAGGTTGCAATGAGCCAAGATCGTGCCACTGCACTTCAGCCTGGGTGACAGAGCAAGACTCTGTTTCAAAAAAAAAAAAAAAAAAAAAGTAAGTCTTCCATGCCCAGAGGAAGGCCTGCTCCTGAGATCAAAAGGGACAGAGAGATCAGGGAACAGGTGCAGAGTATGAGGATATGGGAGGAGAATCACCCCTCGTTGGCCCCCCCTTGGAGATGGGGGTGTGGGAGCCCTGCCAGCCCTGGCTTTGTGGGTGTGCCAGGGTGACTGGGTGTGAAGCGCCTAGACCTGTCTGGGTAGGGAAGTAGGTCACATGCACACACACTCCAGCCCCTTTTTGCATGGGAGACACAGCACATGCGTGTTCACATGTGTGCTTGGATCAGGGTGTGTAGATGTGGACCTGATGCCTACATGTATACACATGTGTGCTTGAGCCTGGGGATGAAGGTCCATATGCACCCCCCTCATGCAGTGTTGTGGGGCTGAAGACTTGCAGAGGAGGTAGGGGATGGGGGAGAGTTGAGCCCTTCCCCTAAGGCCACTGGCGTGCCTCTCCCCCATCGTCCCATCTCTTCCAGCTACGAAGGACCTGGGGGCAGCCCCAGCCTCCTCTCTTCCCCATACTGTAAATTCTGAGAAATCCTGTCCTGTGGTTTGGCCTGGGCCGTCCTCGCCCGCCCTCGTCCCCAGCAGGGCTGCCCTGGCCACTGTCTTCCTGTCTTGGGGCCCGGGTTTGGGGTCATGGGGAAAGACTAAGAAACCCCGTCCCAGACTGGGTTCTTAGACAGAGCGAAGAGGGCTCTGCCCTGCTTCTCACGACTTTGCTTTGCCTCTCTGGGCCTCAGTTTCTTCTTCTACAGAATGGAGATAATCGTAGTTCCTACCCCCTGAGGGCTGAGGGAGAAGTCACGGAGATGACATCCCCGGGGCGGTGAGAGCTGAGTCTGGCAGGTCCTAACGCACCTGCTGCATGTTGGCTATCCCTGTTATTCACTTCCTGCATCTTGCTTTACTCCAGACTCCATACTTTTATCCTCGCTGTTCCCTTACACAGAATGTCCTCATCCCTCTCCTCCTTGGCAAACCCAGGAATAATCCAAATCCTAATTCAAATTCCATTTCCTCCGGAAACAGGGGAGGGTGGTGAGATGAGCTGGATCTGGCAGGCAGGAAACCTGGGTTCTCAACTCTGCCACGGACATGCTGGATGGCCTTGAGCAGGCCACTGTGCTGCTCCGTGACTCAGTTTCCCCATTTGATCTCTGATGCTCCAGGTTTTTTTTTTTAGTCTCTCTCTCCCTTTTTTTTTTTTTTGAGATGGAGTCTCGCTCTGTTCCCAGGCTAGAGTAGAGTGGCATGACCTCGGCTCACTGCAACCTCCACCTCCCAGGTTCAAGTAATTCTCTTGCCTCAGCTTCCTGAGTAGCTGGGATTATCGGTGTGCACCACCATGCCTGGCTAATTTTTGTATTTTTAGTAGAGATGGGCTTTCACCTTGTTGGCCAGGCTGGTCTCGAACTCCTGACCTCAGGTCATCTGCCCACTTTAAAAATTTATGGTCAGCCGGGTGCAGTGGCTCACACCTGTAATCCCAGCACTTTGGAAGGCTGAGGCGGGCGGATCACGAGGTCAGGAGATTGAGACATCCTGGCTAATACGGTGAAACCCTGTCTCTACTAAAAATACAAAAAAATTAGCCGGGTGCGGTGGCGGGCGCCTGTAGTCCCAGCTACTGGGGAGGCCGAGGCAGGAGAATGGCGTGAATCTGGGAGGCGGAGCTTGCAGTGAGCCGAGATCGCGCCACTGCACTCCAGCCTGGGTGACAGAGTGAGACTCCATCTCAAAAAAAAAAAAAAAAAAGAAAAGTATATATATATATATATATACACACACTCATGGCCAGGCATGGTGGCTCACATCTGTAATCCCAGAACTTTGGGAGGCTGAGGCAGGAGGACTGCTGGAGCCGAGGAATTTGAAACCAGCCTGGGCAACATAGTGAGACCCTATCTCTACAAAAAATTAAATAAAAAAAAAAAAGCCAGATGTGGGGGCGTGTGCCTGTAGTGCCAGCTACTCAGAGGGCTGAGATGGGAGGATGGCTTGAGCTGAGTTGGAGGAGGTTATAACCATGGCTGCAGTGAACTGTGATTGTGCCACTATATTCCAGCCTGGGCAACAGCGTGAGACCCTATCTCAAAAAAATATATGTATTACATATTTATATTCACATGGCTCAAAATTTAAATACTTCAGTTAAGCAGCTATGCAATATATCCATCATCTTAAACTTTCATGGCAGGGGAGGAACTAGGAAAAAGATGTTTAAAAAGGCTCCTCACGGGGCAATAATGAAATGTAGGCTGAGAAACACTGGCACGGAAGCTGCCACTGTTCAGTTTTTCTTTTTGTGATCTTTGAAATAGTTTTTATTTTTTTTCAGCTTTTCTTTTTGTGATATTTGAGATGGACATTTTATTTTTTGCTTTATCTTTTGATTAATTTTTTTTTTTTTTGAGATGGAGTCTCACTCTGTCACCAGGCTGGAGTGCAGTGGTACGATCTCGGCTCACTGCAACGTCCACCTCCCGGGTTCAAGCGATTCCCGTGCCTCAGCTTCCCGAATAGCTGGGACTACAGGCACGTGCCACCATGCTGGGTTAAATTTTTGTAGTTTAGTAGAAGATGGGATTTCACCATGTTGGCCAAGATGGTCTTGATCTCCTAACCACGTGATCTGTTTGCCTTGGCCTCCCAAAGTGTTGGGATTACAGGCATGAGCCACTGCACCCGGCCTAAAAATTTTTTTTTAACTAAAAACATTTTTAAACATTTGTTTTGTAGAGATGTGTTCCCATTTCGTTGCCCAAGCTGGTCTCGAATTCTAGGCTCAAGTGACCGTCTCGCCTCAGCCTCCCACAATTTACAGGTGTGAGCCACCACTCCCAGCCTATTCTAGACATTTTTTTTTTTTTGAATTGAGACAGGGTCTTGCTCTGTTGCCCAGGCTGGAGTGCAGAGGTATGATCATGGCTCACTGCAGCCTCAACCTCCTGGGCTCAAGCCATCCTCCTGCCACAGACTCCTGAGTAGCTGGGATTACAGACGTGCACCACCACTCCTGGCTAATTTTTGTATTTTTGTAGAGACTGAGGTCCCACTACGTTGCCCAGGCTGGTCTCGAACTCCTGGCCTCAAGCAGTCTTCTGGCTTCTGCCTCCCAAAATGCTGGGACTACAGGTGTGAGCCACTGTGCCTGATCTATACTAGACATTTTCTTTCTTTTTTAAATCTTGCTCCAGGCTGGGCGTGGTGGCTCACGCCTGTAATCCCAGCACTTTGGGAGGCCGAGGTGGGTGGATCACAAGGTCAGGAGATTGAGACCATCCTGGCTGACACAGTGAAACCCTGTCTCTACTGAAAATACAAAAAATTAGCCGGCCGTGGTGGCGCGCACCTGTAATCCCAGCTACTCGGGAGGCTGAGGCAGGAGGATGGCATGAACCTGGGAGGCAGAGCTTGCAGTGAGCCGAAATCACGCCACTGCATTCCAGCCTGGGTGACACAGCGAGACTCCCTCTCAAAACAACCAAAAAAAACAAAACAGAACAAAAAAACTTGCTCAAAACCTCAGAATATTCTAGACATTTTAAAGCCAACACCCACATCTCCTTTTATTCCTCTTTTTATGTTAATGATAACGTACTGTTCTGGGCTGTATTTTTTCCCAAACTATATCTTGGGGATCACTCCATGTCAGAACACAGCTTGCTCAATTCTTTTAAAGCCCGTGTAGTATTTCTCTTGTGTTGGAATACAATTTATTTAACTGGTTTGTATGGATGGTCGCGTATCTCGTTTCCAGTGTTTTGCGGCCAGAAAGCACCGTGTCACAGATGACGGATAACTACATTGACGTCATTTCGCATACAAGTTGATTGTATCAGAAGGAGACATTCCTGGAAGTGCCATAGCTGGGCCAGGTGTGTGTAGCTGCAATATGTCCTGCATAGGGTTGTGCCAATTTCCCTCCCCACTTTCAAGGTAAAACAGTGCTAGTTTCCCCAGAGCCTCACCAACGGTGAGTGTTATCAAATCTTTTGATCACCAATCTGATGGGTTAAAAACGACATCGCAGTATAGGTGTAATGTTCATTTCCCTTATGAAATTGAACATCTTCTCCTGTGTCTAAAAACGGTTTGTCTTTCTTTCTTGATGAGCTCCGTGTTCATATCCTTTGTTAACTTTTTCACATACCCTTGTGGTATTTTTCCTGTTGATTCTTTCTGAGAGCTCCTTATATATGAGAGACGTTATTCCTTTCTGTTGGGAGTTCCAAGTATTTTTTCCATTTGTCATTACAAACTATTATTATTATTATTATTATTATTTTTGAGACAGAGTCTTGCTCTGTTGCCCAGGCTGGAGTGCAATGGCTTGATCTCAGCTCACTGCAACCTCCGCCTCCCAGGTCCAAGTGATTCCCCTGCCTCAGCCTCCTGAGTAGCTGGGATTACAGGCACCCACCACCACGCCTGGCTAATTTTTGTATTTTTAGTAGACACAAGGTTTCACCATGTTGGCCAGGCTGGTCTCGAACTCCTGACATCGTGATCCACCCACCTCAGCCTCCCAAAGTGCTGGGATTACAGACATGAGCCACCGCCCCTGACCTATTTATTATTTTTAAATGGTCATTTGTCTTTTGACTTGGATGGGGGTGATTTTGACCTTGCAGATTTTTGGGGATTGTTTTGAATGAAGTCAACTGTTGTAATCATTTCTTTTGTGGCAGCTGAGATTTGTGGGGCTACCTTTGATAAGATGGAGAGAGAGAGAGATTGAGATTAATTTATTTTTTATTTTAATTTTTTTTCAGTGCTTTTCGAACCTTATTTATTTATTTTTTTAAACAGAGTCCCACTCTGTCACCCAGGCTGGAATGCAGTGGCAACCTCCGCCTCCCAGGTTCAAGCGATTCTCTTGCCTCAGCCTCCTGGGTAGCTGGGACTATAGGCACCGGCCACCATGCCCAGCTAATTTTTGTCTTTTTAATAGAGATGGGGTTTTGCCATGTTGGCCGGGCTGGATTTGAACTCCTGACCTCAAGCGATCCGCCCACCTTGGGCTCCCAAAGTGCTGGGATTACAGGTGTGAGCCACCACGCCTGGCCGCTTTTCAAACTTTAATGTGCTGAGGAGAGGAATCCCCTGTGGATTTTGTTAAAATGACTCAGTGGGTCTTGAGTAGGATCTGAGATTCCCTTTTTATTTGCTTCTTTTCTTTTCTTTTCTATTCTTTCTTTCCAGGGTCTTTCTCTGTCACCCAAGCTGGAGTGCAATGGTATGATTATAGCTCCCTGTAGCCTCCAACTCCTGGGCTCAAGAAATCTTCCCACCTCAGCCTCCTGAGTAGCTGGGACTACAGGTGCCCACCACCACATCTGGCTAGTATTTTTATTTTGGTAGAGATAGGATCTCACTATGTTGCCTAAACTGGTCTTGAACTCCTGGCTCAAGTGATCCTCCCACCTCAGCCTCCCAAAGTACTGGGATTACAGGCACGAGCCACCATACCTGGCCTAATAAACCTTATGTTACATGATAAGAGAAGGGATAAGACAAAGATATTTTATATGCATGTAAACATATTCATAGCAAATTAAGGAAGAAATATTGTTGACAGCTACAGTCCTCATTTCTGTAACTGGTCACGTGGTTATAGCTGTTTTTTTTTTTAACTAACTTTAGAACAACTCTTGGTATCAAAGTTTGTGTTCGTTTGCTCAGGCTGTAAAGTATCCCAGACTGGGTGACTTAAACAACATAGAACTGTATTGTCTCACAGTTCTGGAGGCTGGAAGTCCAAGTTCAAGGTATCAACTGGGTTGATTCCTTCTGAGGCCTCTCTCCTTGTAGATGACTGTCTTCTCCTGGTGTCTTCACATGTTTGTCCCTCTGTGTGTGTCTGTGTCCCAATCTCTCCTTCCTTCCTTCTTTCCTTCCTTCCTTCCTTCCTTTCCTTCCTTTCTTCTTTCCTTTCTTTTTCTCTCTCCTTCCTCCCTCCCTCCCTTCTTTCCTTCCTTCCCTCCCTCCTCTTTTCTTTCTTTCTTTCTTTTCTTCTTTCTTTCTCTTTCTCTCTCTCTTTCTTTCTTTCTTTCTTTCTTTCTTTCTTTCTTTCTTTCTTTCTTTCTTTCTTTCCTTCTCCTTCCTTCCCTCCTTTCTTTCTTCCCTCCCTCCCTATTTTCCTTCTTTCTTTCTCTCTCCTTCCTTCCCTCCTTTCTTTCTTCCCTCCTTTCTTTCTTTTTCTTTCTTTCCCTTTCTTTCTTTTTCTTTCTCTCTCCTTCCTTCCTTCTTTCCTTCCTTCCTTCCTTCTTTCCTTTCTTTCTCTCTCTCCTTCCTCCCTCTCTTCCTTCCTTCCATTCCCTCCCTCCCTCCCTCCCTCTCTTCCTTCCTTCCCTTCTTTCTTTCTTTCTTTCTTTCTTTCTTTCTTTCTTTCTTTCTTTCTTTCTTTCTTTCTTTCTTTCTTTCTTTCTTTCCTTCCTTCCTTCCTTCCTTTCTCTCTCTCTCTCTCTTTTGTTCATTCTTTCTTACTTTCGAGATGGAGTCTCATTCTGTAACCCACGCTGGAGTGCAGTGGCACAATCTCAGCTCACTGCAACCTCCGCCTCCTGGGTTCAAGTGACTCTCCTGTCTCAGCCTCCTGAGTAGCTGGGATTACAGGCACGCACCACCACACCCGACTAATTTTTTTTCTGTATTTTTAATAGAGACGGGGTTTCACCTTGTTGGCCAGGCTGGTCTTGAACTCCTGACTTCAAGTGATCCACCCGTCTCAGCCTCTCACAGTGCTGGGATTACAGGCACGAGCCATCGTGCCTGGCTCCATCTCTTCTGATGTCCAATCAGTCATATTGGATGAGGCTGCACCCTAAAGATTTCATTTTAACTTAATTATTACTTTAAAGTTCTAATCTCCAAATACAGTCCCATTCTCAGGTACTGGGGACTGGGCTTTCAACATAAGAATTTTGGTGGGACATGGTGCATCCCGTAACTGGAAGAGAAAGGCAGCCAGTGTGGCTGGGGGTGAAGGGGATCAGGAGGGATGCCAAGGAGAGGTTTAGAGAGATCAGCAGAGAGTTCAGGGCCATAGGAAGACCTTGGTTTATTTGCACGAAATGAAAAGGCACAGGCTGGCTGAGCATGGTAGATCATGCCTGTAATCCCAGCACTCTGGGAGGCCGAAGCAGGAGGATTGCTCAAGCCCAGGAGTTTGACAAGAGCCTGGGCAACATAGTGGGACTCCATCTCTACAAAATAAAATAAAATAAAATAAAATAAAATAAAATAAAATAAAATAAATAGCTGCTTGTGGTAGTGCACACCTGTAGCCCCAGCTACTCCAGAGGCTGAGGTGGGAGGGGTACTTAAGCCCAGGAGTTCAAGGTTACAGTCAGCTACGACTGTGCCACTGCACTCTAGCCTGGGTAACAGAATGAGACCCTGTTTCGGAAAAAAAGAAAAGAAAAGGAAGAAAGGAATGAGGGAAAGAAGGAAGGAAGGAAGAAAGGGAGAAAAGCCACTACGATATTTTGAGCAGGAAATAACATGTTCTGAGCTATGTTTTGCAAAAGCCCTATGCATGCAAGGGTCTTCCGGGAAAGTGACCGGGACACCAAGGGGAAGGCACCCTCAGTCATTTAGCTGATCCTTGGGCTGGGATCAGAAGGATAGAGAGAGGTGGATGGTTCTGGGGCCATTGACAAGGAAAGGACTTATGGATCGGTGTGCAAAACAGATATGAACCAGCTGGAAGTTCGTGATGGAAGAAACGTGTCTATACAAGTGAAGTGACGAATCTACCTTCTCAGGTTAAACCCTTCAAGGAGGATCTGGTGGGCAGAGACATCATTTCTTTTTCTTTTATTTTGAGACAAGGTCTTGCTCTGTTGCTCAAGCTGCAGTGCAGTGGCACGATCATGGCTCACTGCAGCCTCAAACTCCTGGGCTCAAGGGATCCTCCTACCTCTGCCAAGTAGCTGGGACTAAGGTGCTGCCACGCTTGGCTAATTTTTTTCTTTTCTTTTTTTTTTTTTTTTTTTTTTTGAGACGGAGTCTCGCTCTGTCACCCAGACTGGAGTTGCGGTGACGTGATCTCAGCTCATTGCAACCTCCACTTCCCGGGTTTAAGCGATTCTCGTGCCTCAGCCTCCTGAGTAGCTGGGATTACAGGCAGCCATCACTATGCCCAGCTAATTCTTGTATTTTTAGTAGAGACGGGGCTTCACCATGTTGGCTTGGCTGGTTTCGAACTCCTGACCTCAGGTGATCCACGTGCCTCGGCCTCCCACAGTGCTGGGATTATAGGCGTGAGTCACTGCGCCTTGCCTAGTGTTTTGGATTGTTAGTAGAGATGAGGTCTGGCTGTGTTTCCCAGGCTAGTCTTGAATTCCTGAGTGCAAGTGATCCTCCCACCTTTGCCAAGTGGCTGGGACTAAGGTGCCACCATGCTTGGCAAATCTTTTTGAGTTTTAGTAGAGATGAGATCTGGCTATGCTGCCCAGTCTGGTCTTGAACTCCTGAGCTCAAGCAATCCTCTTGCCTCAGCCTTTCAAAGTGCTGGCATTACAGGAGTGAGCCACCATACCTGGCCCCATTTCTTGTTTGCTGTGGTTTCCTTAGATTTGGGCGCATAGGAGTGATCAATGAATGTTTGTGGGATCAATGTATGAATGACTTGAATCAGAATTGAAGAAATTGGGGACCTGGGAGGCTGAGGCAAGAGAAAATTGGGGAATTGGGAGGCTGAGGCGAGAGAATCATTTGAGCTCGGGAGTTCAAGACCAGCCTGGGCAACATAGCCAGATCTCATGTCTACTAAAAATCAAAACGATTAGCCAAGCATGGTGGCAGACCCTGAGGGTGTGTGTGGGCCTGGAGGGGGTGGTGGTCAGGGTCTTGAGTTCTTGGTGCTCAGGGTTGGGGGCAGGTGGCAGGTGGAGGCTTACCTATGAGTCACAGGAGGAAGTGAGATTTCTAACAACAGCTTTGAGGTAGTGAGCTCCCCAATTATGGGAGTGTGTAAATGGGAAGGACACTTGTCCGGAGGGTTGTAGAGCAAATTTCTGCCCCAGGGAAGGTCTGGAGCTGAGGGAACAGGGAACCTTGGTCTGATCTAAATGAGGATTCACTGGGTTTCCCAGGAGTCCAGGGGTGACAGGGTTTCTGCATCTCCCTCACTTCCTGTGGCATCTGAGACTCATCCTGTCTCACATACCTTCTGTGCCTTGTGGCTGGAGCTTGAAGTGGGTCTTACTTGGGGTCTGGGTGTCTGTCTTGCTCCAGGCATCATGGTTCTGAATTTCATGCCTTTGGGCTTGGAGGTGCTGCCCCCTGGTGTGGAGGAGAAGAAATGTCTCCTCAACACCCCATGACCTCCTGGTAGGGGGTTCTGTTCATTCCATAGGTTGAGCCTGCCTTGGGGAGAGCCCGGTTGAGTCAGAGGGGGTCCAACCCGGAATATTTGTGACCTGGGGATCTTGACCTGTCAGTGGGGGCCCCTCACCCCCAAGCTGAGGATCTCACACTAACCCAGGGTGAGCCTGGAGCCGCAGCCTCATCTCCAGGACCCAGTGGGACAGGGTGGGTGGGGAGTGTCTCACGGCAGACTTGGAGGGTAGGTGAGGTCACCTCACTGCTCCACAAATAAATGCATTTCCACTCTGGAAAATTCCATGCATAGGCATGGTTCTTACAGGTGAGTCAGACGGAGAAGGAGAGAAAGAGACAGAGGGGAGAGAGAGAGAGGTAGAGACAGAGACACACACACTGGTTCAGGGAGAAAGAAACACATCAAGTGAGGTCAGGTGTGGTGGCTCATGCCTGGAATTCCAGCACTTTGGGAGGCAGAGGTGGGTGGATCGCCTAAGCCCAGGAGTTGGAGAGCAGCCTGAGCAACATGGCGAAATCCCATCTCTACTAAAACTACAAAAAAGTAGCCAGATGTGGTGGCATGCACCTGTAGTCCCAGCTGTTCAGGAGACTGAGGTGGGAGGATCACCTGAGCTGGGGGAGGCTGAGGCTGCGGTGAGTCATGATCCTGCCGCTGCACTCCAGCTGGGGTGACAGAGTGAGACCCTGTCTCAAAAACCAACCAACCAACCAACCAACATAGCAAGTGAGCACAAAACTCCCGAAAAGTTAGCAATGCACAGAAAGACACAGCAGGAGCCTAC
This sequence comes from Macaca nemestrina, assembly GCF_043159975.1. Classification (NCBI taxonomy): domain Eukaryota; kingdom Metazoa; phylum Chordata; class Mammalia; order Primates; family Cercopithecidae; genus Macaca; species Macaca nemestrina. Next base: position 8,294,969 of record NC_092144.1, read on the forward strand.
AGAGCCTGTGATGGTGCTCCCTAAATAGTGACTGGCTGAAAGAATGAATGAATGAGTGAATGAATGATTTCTTGGGCTGAGCAAAAAGTGGACTTGACACAGACTTGGATGACCTCCAGCAGCTCCTGTCTACTATGTTGATAAACTGGGGGATGTGTCCAGACTGCTGGCTGGAGGTCCGGATGTCCCTCGGGCTGGGCTAGGGAGCATGGAGACAGAGGGTCCTACCTCCAGAGGGGACCCAGGACGCTCTGTAGGGAGAAAGTCCAGCCTCCCCATCCTGAGAGGCTGGATTCCCCCTCCCGACCCTGGCAGGGACAGGGTGGGGCGGGAGAGGCCTCCTTGAGCATCCCCAGTGCATGTCCCAGGGAAAGCTCATGGGGACTCAGAGGAACAGGCTGAGAGATGGACTTTTAATGGAATGGAGGGAGATGGGGATGCATAGCCTGGGACACACGGGCCCTGGGAACCTGCTGGGGCAAGTGAGAGAGCCAGTGTCCAGGTGAAGCTCCTTGCCTGGAGTATCTGCCCCAGGGTTGCAGTGGATTGGGAGACCCTTAGGAGTGTCACTACCCACTGATGTCCAAGTCTTGCTTGATAGTATGGGGTCCAGGGAATGGTCTCGGGGAGTGAGTTCTGGAGAGCCTGTGAGAGTTCCAGGGTGGGGTGTCCACCATGGGGTGCCTGGGAGGGTATCTTTGGGGGAGTCTGTGTAAGAGGGAGTTGGGAGGTGTCGGAACACAGAGGAGGGCCTAGGGTCTAGTGGGGTCGTTATAGGATGCTCTTGGGGACCAGAGCATGACATTTGGGAGGCTGGCTCTTTCCTAGGAGGAGTTGGGGGCTAAGGAAGGGGATCAGGAAGTGTCCTGTGAAAGAGAACATTTGGGAGTATTTCGGGCGGAGACGCAGTGCAAGTAAGTGGTCTTAGAGCAACAGGGGTCCACCTTGGGGTTTCGGGGGCGGATCTCCGAATGATGTGTTTTGGGAGGATGGATGGGGGATGGGTGATGGGAGCACCTGGTCGGTGGGGCCAAGGGAGGTCTGGGGGAAAAATCCTGACGGGGAGGGGAGAGTTCAGCAGGAATGATGGATGCCAGGGGCATTCCCTGGTGGGACCATTGTAGGAAAGACCCTTGAAAGTCAGAATCCAGGTCTCTGTGATCGATTTGGGGTGTTAGCACTTGTAGGGGGCATCCTAGGGGAAACCAACGAAGAGGTGGATTTGGGATGCTGAGAACCAGGGGTATCTTGACAAGTGGAATTTAGGGCTGTGTTTGAGGGGATTAGAAATAAGGGGCAGATTATGGGGGTGCACCTAGGGGTTGGAGCACTCATGGGAAGATTCCGGGAGGAGGTTGGAGCATTCTGGGGTAGACAGTGGGTGGGTGGGGTCCCTGAGGAGCATATTAAGGGTTTGGAGGGTTTGGAGCCCAGGGGTATTTTGGGGTGCTATATCAAAAGCAATATATAATGGGGTGAGATTACGGAGTCAGAATTTGAGCATGTCTTGACCACTTAGTGGGTAATTAATGAATGTGTGTGGAATCAAGGCATGAATCACTTAAACTAGAAATGGAAGGAATTGGGTACGTGGCTTGGGTATGTGGCACACCCTAGGGGTGTGTGTGGGCATGGAGTGGGTGGTCAGAGCCTTTCATATTCTTCATGTTTGGGTTTGGGGGCAGGTGCCAGGTGGAGGCTTACCTATGACTCATAGGAGGAGGTGATATTTCTAACAATAGCCTTGAGGTAGTGAGCTCCCCATCTCTGGGAGTGTGTAAATGGGAAGGGCATTTGTCAGAGGTGGTCTGGGGTGGGAGTGTCCCAACCCAAGGGTGCCTGGGGAGGGGCACAGACCACAGGAGGATGGGTTGACAGGATTGGAATTTAGTGGTCTGTTGGGAGTTGTTCATGGGGAAGGTGGGTTTAGGGGGTCAGGATTTGGGTGTCCCAGGGCACACATCATAGCAGACGAGTTAGATCAGCCTGCGGGGCGGGGTGTCCAGAAGTGGATGGGGCAAGCCCTGGAGGAACGACAGGACAGAGCCGGCTGTAGCAGAGGCTTTACTGCCCCCACACCCTCCCCAGCTCCACCCTGGTCAGTAGCATTTGCGGTACACAATATAGGGACCCTGTTCCTCGTACTGCTCCCGCAGGACCCAGCAGGACTGGAAGGCGCGCAGGGAGGCCAGGATGGAGCCTCCGATCCACACGGAGAAATTCCTGGTGGGCTGGGCAGCCACCACCACGTGGGTCTCGGGAGGTAGAGCGCGCAGCAGCTCTGCCTGGAAGCGACCCTCGAAGCCGGCGAAGAGCGAGGACCCCCCGCAGAGAAGCACGTTCTGGGTCAAGTTCGTGCGCATCTCCAGGGACACCTTGCGGAGACTCTGCTTGGCCATGGTGGAGAGGCCGACGGGGGACAGCCCCGGGACCTCTGGGGGGTTGAACAGCAGCTCCGGACACTGGAACAGCTCTTTGCCCAGGGTGACCATGCGCCCGTCGGGCAGCTTCAGGGTCCGCTTGTACTCCTGCTCTGGCCGGGCCTGCTCCTTCTGAAAGTCAGAGGCCACATAGCAATAGTGGTGCTTAATGTTCTCCACCAGGTCCAGGTCCTGCTGTCCCAGGGGCAGGCCGGCCTGGAGCAGCATCTCCGCCAGGAAGGCGGTCAGGTGGTTGCCCGCCAGGTCCAGACGCTCCGTGGCGTGGGGCAGGTTGTAGCCCTGGAAGACGGGCACCGTGTAGGTGACCCCGTGTCCCGTGTCCACCACCAGCCCGCTGACACGGCCGTGGGCGTAGACAGACAGCACCGACTGCGATGCCACATACATGGCTGGGGAGCGCAGCGACTCGAAGGCCACCTCCACTAGCTTCTCACGGTTGGTGGCCGGGCTGAAGGGTGGGTCGGAGAACAGCAGCGGGTGGTCGTGGGTGGCCACTCGGAGGTCGTGCTCCAGCAGGTGGCGCCAGATGAGCTCGGCGGCATCCCAGTCCACTACGATACCGCTGCGCAGGGGTTGCACCAGCGTCAGCTCCGGGCGCAGGCGGGCTGCCTCGCCGATGAACGTCTGTAGCCCCGACTGCCCCGAGGTGGCGGGGTTCTTAGGCTGGCAGCCCAGGATGGTGGCCACGGTGTAGGTGGGGCTGGCCTGCCCAGCAAAACCTACCTTACAGGTGCCTGTGCCCATGTCAATAACCACCGCGCCTGTCTTTGGTGGCAGCCTGTCGGCCACCATGCTGGAGGAGTCCCGCTGCAGGTGCATGTTCACTACGTTGGGACTGGCGTTTGGGCCGGGCCTGGGGGCTTCCAGGGAGGACTGGGATTCTGAGGGCTTGGGTGGACGTGCATCCATGGTTGCAGGACCCCAGGTGAGGGGGCTTTTCCTCTGGGGTTGGGGTTGTGGGGAGAAGAGGTTGAGGCCCGGCCAGTAGCGAGGGCAGGCAGAGAGGAGGAGGGGGCGAGCCCACAATCTATGACGTCACGGTGCACCCTCAGCCTTCTTAAGACATCACAATGTAGCCAAGAGGATGGGTCCTTGCCCAGCCCTGCCTGCCCCAAGGCTGTCATCTCTTCTCCGAAGAGCCAAATTTGGAGGAGGAGATGAGCGTATCAGAGCAGGGCCCTCTGACACATTTCTGCCGGATGCGCTAGAAGCTAATGCGATGGCACCTGGTTTTTGAGAAAAGACAAGCTTTTTGTTGCAGGTCGGCCCACTGGGAGCTAGGAATCCAGCTCAAATCTGTTTCTTGGCTGGCTTTAAGGCAGTAATTTTACTAGAAAAGTTTTGAGGCCCGGCGCTGTGGCTTACACCTGTAATCCCAGCACTTTGGGAAGCGGAGGCGGGTGGATCGCCTGAAGTCAGGAGTTTGAGACCAGCCTGACCAACATGGAGAAACCCCGTCTCTACTAAAAATACAAAAATTAGCCAGATGTGGTGGCGCTTGCCTGTAGCACCAGCTACTCGGGAGGCTGAAGCAGGAGAATCGCTTGAACCCGTGAGGCGGAGGTTGTGGTGAGCGGAGATCACACCATTGCACTCCAGCCTGGGCAACAAGAGCGACACTCCATCTCAAGAAAGAAAGAAAGGAAAGAAAGGAAAGAAAGAAAAGGTTTGGATGGGGGTGGGTTCTGGGATAAGCAGGTGATTGGTGGAAGGAAAGGGGAGGTCTGGGAAGTCCTGGGGCATGCGCAGGTATCTTCATAGGCCGCATGTGCATATTTACAGGGAGTGAAACATGCAGGGGAAATTCGTGGTGTGATGTCAGCAAGCTCTTTCTGCATCAACTCCAGTTGGCTATATTGGTTCCAGCAGATTTCAGCCAGTCAAAACCTCATAAGTGGGGCCGAGCATAGTGGCTCACACCTGTAATCCCAGCACTCTGGGAGGCCGAGGCAGGAGATCACCTGAGGTCAGGAGTTCGAGACCAGCCTGGTCAACATGGTGAAACCTGTCTCTACCAAAAAATACAAAAATTAGCCTGGCATGGTGGCGCATGCCTGTGGTCCCAGCTATTAGGGAGGCTGAGGCAGGAGAATCACTTGAATCCTTGACTACAGGCATGTGCCACCACACCCAGATAATTTTGTTCATTTTTTGTAGAGATGGGGACTCACTGTGTTGCCCAGGCTGGTCTTGAATTCCTGGACTCAAGCAATCCTCCCATCTCGGCCTCCCAAAGTGCTGGGATTACAGATGTGAGCCACCGTACCCAAAAAGTATATTATTTCTGTAACAATGTGCCCCCCATTTATTTTTTTTTTGAGATGGAGTCTCATTCTGTCATCTAGGCTGGAGTGCAGTGGTACAATCTCGGCTCACTGCAAACTCCACCTCCCGGGTTCAAGCAATCTTCCCGCCTCAACCTCTCAAGTAGCTGGGATTACAAGCGTGCACCACCATGCCTAAGTTTTGTATTTTTAGTAGGGAGGGGGTTTCACCATGTTGGCCAGGCCGACCTCAAACTCCTGTCTTCAAGTAATCTGCCCTCCTTGGCCTCCCAAAGTGTTGGGATTACAGGTGTGAGCCACTGCGCCTGGCCAGAAATATTAATATATTATAAAGCTAATATTTAAACATTATAAAGCTAACAAAACTCTGAAGAAGTGTCAGCCCCAAAGCTGGTCCTGAGAAGAAAACAGAAAATAAATCAGGAGCAACTTGATATTTTATTAAAATATGTGTATTTATAGTGTCTATCAGGTGATAAGTAAAATACACAAATTAATTAAAAACATACAAGGAGCTCCAACAACTCATTAGGACAAAATCTTTTTTTTTTTTTTTTGAGACAGTCTCACTCTGTTGTCCAGGCTGGAGTGCAATGGCTCGATCTTGGCTCACCGAAACCTCCACCTTCCAGGTTCAAGCAATTCTCCTACCTCAGCCTCCTGAGTGGCTGGGATTACAGGTGCCTGCCACTACCCCTGGCTAATTTGTGTATTTTTAGTAGAGATGGGATTTCATCATGTTGGCCAGGCTGGTCTCGAACTCCTGACCTCATGTGATCCGCCTGCCTGGGCCTCCCAGAGTACTGGGATTACAGGTGTGAGCCACCACAAATCCTCACCCTGAATCCCCACAAATTCACTCCACTTCCTCACCTTTCATTCAAGGTCACAGACTCATTATCCACTTCCTGTGAGACCGGCTCCCAATCTGTCTTAACTCCCAGCTGTTCTTGTTCTCACCCCATCTACCTGTGGTGGTGTGGTGGCTCGTGACTATAGTCCTAGCACTTCGGGAGGCCAAGGTGGGTAGATCCCTTGAGGTCAAGAGTTCGAGACCAGCCTGGCCAACATGGCGAAATCGCATCTCTGCTAAAAATACAAAAGTTAGCTGGGTGTGGTAGTGGGCACCTGTAATCCCAGCTACTCAGGAGGCTGAGGCAGGAGAATTGCTTGAGCCCAGGAGGCAGAGGTTGTAGTGAGCCAAGATGGTACCACTGCACTCCAGCCTGGGTGACAGAGTGAGACCCTGTCTCAAAATAAAAAAACTTACAAACACAGAATCACCACACAACCCAACCATTCCGCTCCTTGGTGTATACCCAAAAGAAGTATGCTTGAATTCTTGCTCATGCATTCTCACAGCAACCTACCTCTACAGCCAAAGGTGGAAAAAACCCAAAACCCAAGCATCCACTAATGGACAAATGCATAAACAGAATGCAATATATCAATATCATGGAATATTACTTGGTCATAAAAAGGAATGAAGGACTGGCTGTGGTGGCTTGCTCCTGTAATCCTAGTATTTTGGGAGGCCAAAGCAAGAGGATTACTTGAGGCCAGGAGCTTGAAACCAGCCTGCTCAACATAGTGAAACTCCAACTCTACAGAAAGTAAAAAAAAAAAAAAAAAAAAAAAAAAAAAAATTCCAGGCTCTGGTGGCATGCACCTGTAGTCCTAGCTGCTTGGGAGGCTAAGGCAGGAGAATCACTTGAGCCCGGGAAGCAGAGTTTGCAGTGAGCCAAGATCGCACCACTGCATTCCAGCCTGGGTGACAGAGTGAGACCCTGTCTCGAAACAAACAAACAAAAAGTAAAGAAAAGAAAAGCAAAAAAGATATCTGCTACCATGTAGATGAACCTTGAAAATATTCTACTAAATGAAAGAAGCCTGCCACAGTAGAGAGCATGTGGTATAAATTCGTTTATATAAAGTATCTGGAATAGTTAAATCCATAGAAAGAGAAAGCAGATTGATGATGGCTGGTTGTGGTGGCTCATGCCTGTAATGCCAGGAGACCGAGGTGGGTGGATCACCTGAGGTCAGGGGTTCGAGACCAGCCTGGCCAACATGGAGAAACCTTGTCTCTCCTACAAATAAAAAAATACAAAAATTAGCCGGGCATGGTGGTGCATGCCTGTACTCCCAGCTACTCGGGAATCTCAAGAGAATCACTTGAACTGGGAGGCGGAGGTTGCAGGGAGCCGAGATCACGCCATTGCACTGCAGCCTGGGTGACAGAGTCAGGCTCTGTCTAAAAAAAGAAAGAAAGCAGATTGATGGCTGTATGATCTTAGAGGTGGGTGCAGAGGGGATTTGGGGTTGATTACTTAATGGGCAAGAGTCTGATTTTGGGTGGCAAAAATGGCTTGGAACTAGAGAGAGGTGACAGCTGAGGCATCACTTCATGAATGTACCAGATGCCGCTGATTTGTTCACTTTAAAATAATTAATTTTTTATTATGTCAATTCCACCTCAATACAAAACATTATTTGATATTAGAAAAATAAAACTTAGAGCAAAAGCAGTAACACAAAGCAGTAAATTGATGGAGGAACATTTGTTTTTAGAATCATTTCTCTCCCGAAAACCTAGTGTGTGATAAGGATAGAATTTCAAAACAGCTCAACAATGATGATTTAATAAGAGGCTTGTGGACAATAGATCACACATGTGTAAAAGAATTTTGCTCAACTAACTTTTGCGTTTAGGAAAACTCCTAAATATATTAGAAATATTAATATATCATCAAGCTAATATTTAAACATTATAAAACTAACAAAACTCTGAGGAAGCAAGAAGAAAACAGAAACTAAATCATGGGCAACTTAGATATTTGATCAAAATATGCACATTTACAGTGTCTATCAAGTGATAAGTAAAATATAGAAATTAATTCAAAATACAGAAGGAGCTCAAACAACTCATTAGGACACAATCTTTTTTTTTTCTTTTTTGTGAGACTGAATCTGTTGCCCAGGCTGGAGTGCAGTGGCACAATCTCGGCTCACCCCAATCGCCACCTCCCAGGTTCAATTGATTCTCCTGCCTTAGCCTCTCGAGTAGCTGGAACTACAAGCACCTGCCACCATGCCCGGCTATTTGTGTATTTTTAGTAGAGACAGAGTTTCGCCATGTTGGCCAGGCTGGTCTTAGACTCCTGACCTCAGGTAATCTGCCCACCTCAGCCCCGCAAAGTGCTAGGATTACAGGTTTACAACACTGTGCTTGGCCCAATAGGACAAAATCTAATAATCTTATTTTTTAAGTGGGCAAAAGATCTGAATAGACCTTTTTTTTTTTTTTTTTTTTTTTGAGATGGAGTCTCACTCTGTCACCCAGGCTGGAATGCAATGGCACGATCTCAGCTCACTGCAAACTTCGCCTCCCAGGTTAAAGTAATTCTCCTGCCTCAGCCTCCCAAGTGGATAGGATTACAGGCACCCACCACCATGCCCGACTAATTTTTGTACTTTTAGTAGAGACCTGATTTCGCCATGTTGGCCAGGCTGATCTCAAACTCCTGACCTCAGGTGATCCACCCACCTCGGCCTCCCAAAGTGCTGGGATTACAGACACGAGCCACTGTGCCCAGCCTCTGAATAGATATTTTTCAAAACAAGACATACAAATGGCAAACGGGCATGTGAAAAGGTGCTCAACTTCATTGATCATCAGAGAAATGCAAATCAAAACTATGATGAGCTATCATCTTACCCCAGTTAAAACAGCTTACATCCAAAAGACAGGCAATAATACCTGCTGGCGAGGATGTGGAGAAAATGGAACGCTTGTACAGTATTGGTGGGAATGTGAGTTAGTTCAACCACTATGGAGAGCAGTAAGGGCCACATAGTGAGACACTGTTTCTAAAAAAAGAATTTAAAAAAGAAGCCTGGCGCCATGGCTCACACCTGTAATCCCAGCACTTTGGGAGGCACAGGCAGGAAGATCTCCTGAGCTCAAGTGTTCAAAACCAGCCTGGGCAACTTGGCGAAACTGAGTCTCTATTACAGCTAATGTAATATACAAACATTAGCTGAGTGTGGTGGAGCACGCCTGTAATCCCAGCTACTTGGGTGGCTGAGGCACACGAATCGCTTGAGCCTGGGTTGCCGAGGTTGTAGAGAGTCAAGATCGCACCACTGCACTGCAGCCTGGGTGCCAGGGTGAGACTGTGTGTAAAAAAAATAAATAAATAAAAAAATTGGTGAATAGAAGAATAATTGAATAACTGCCTCAGACATTTATACAGTTCTCATCTCATTCTGGCCACACAGAAGACCCTGCTGGCCTCATCTCCTTGATTTTAAAAGTAGCCATACTAAAATCAAGGAGACTAGATGTATCACTCCTAGGCCAAATCATGAAAGAAAATGTGTAAGAGTTTCATGTGCGGGTCGTCTCTGTGATCCGAATTGAAGAAGGCATGAGTTTTAGATGCTGCATCAGTGAGATCGTGGTGATTCCATCATCGTTACCTTTATAACTTGTGAGCATTTTTACTGCCAGTAATCATTATTAGATATACAATCTGAGATAGGAATTAATATTTACTGTTTTAATATCCTGGGCTGGGAGTGGTGGCTCATGCCTGTAATCCCAGTGCTTTGGGAGGCAGAGGCAGGAGACTCACTTGAGCCCAGTTTGAGACCAGCCAGGACAACATAGCGAGACCCCTATCTCTACAAAAAATTTAAAAAATCAGCCAAGTGTGGTGGTAAGTGCCTGTAGTCCCAGCTATTTGGGAGACTGAGGTGGAAGGATGGTTTGAGCCCAGGATTTCAAGGCTGCAGTGAGCTGAGATTGTGCCACTGAACTTCAGCCTGGGCAACAGATCAAGACTCTGTCTCAAAAATAAAATGTTTTTTCCTTTAGGCTTAAATTCTAACCCTCAAACCTCCAATGTGAAGGTGTTAGGAGGTGGGGCCTTGGGAGATGATGAGGTTACAAAGGTGGAACCCTTGCAGATGGGATTAGTGGCCTTCTGAAAGTGACAGAAGAGAGCTCGCCAGCACCTTCCATGTGAGGAGACAGGGAGGATATGCCAGTCTCCAACCTGGAAGAGGGTCCTCATCAGACCGGGATCATGCTGGCACCCTCGTCTTGGACTTCCAGCCTCCAGAACTGTGATAAACAAATGTCTGTTCTTAAAAAAAAAAAAAAAAAAAATGTGTGGAAAGCAATGTTAATGTTCCCAATCACTTTTAGTACATTCTTTCCTTAACTATGTCTTAATGCATAGTTGTGTTGGATGGCCTAGTTTGTAATGTTAGAATATGCATGTTAGTGAATTAATAAATACAGCAGTAAAGAATACTGTTCAGGTCGGGGGTGGTGGCTCACGCCTGTAACCCCAGCACTTTGGGAGGCCGAGGCGGGCCAATCACCTGAAGTCAGGAGTTCGAGACCAGCCTGACCAACATGGAGAAACCCCGACTCTACTAAAAACACAAATCAGCCGGTCGTAGTGGCACATGCCTTTAATCCTGGCTACTCAGAAGGCAGAGGCAGGAGAATCACTTGAACCTGGGAGGCAGAGGTTGTGGTGAACCGAGATCATGCTATTGCACTCCAGCCTGGGCAACAAAAGCTAAACTCCATCTCAAAAAATTAAAAAAAAAAAAAAAAAAAAGAATGCTGTTTGTTGACCATTTGATAGACTAGTCTTGGTGCTTCCTGGTGGGCGAGGTGAGCCCTGCCCCACCCTCCACCCCTTCCAGTAGACATGGCATAAGAGCGATTCTCACTTTCTGCTATAGCCTTTTATCCATTGGCTGAAATGATTTTTGTTTATGTCTTATAAATGTTTCCATAGTAAAAAAATGAATTGACTTTTATAGTGACTCTTTTGGGGATTGTTACCCATAATTTGTCTGAACTCCTAAAAAATGGAAGTAGGCCAAGCACAGTGGCTCATGCCTGTAATCCCAGCACTTTGGGAGGCCGAGGCGGGTGGATCACCTGATGTCAGGAGTTCAAGACCAGCCTGACCAATGTGGTGAGACCCCAACTCTACTAAAAATACAAAAATTAGCTGAGCACGGTGGTATACACCTGTAGTCCCAGCTACTTGGGAGGCTGAGACAGGATAATTGCTTGAACCCAGGAGGCAGAAGTTGCAGTGAGCTGAGATGGTGCCATTGCACTCTAACCTGGATGACATAGGGAAAGTCTGTCTCAAAAAATAAATAAATAAATAAATAAATAAAAGGAAGTGAAGGTAAATATGCAAGATGTTGTGAGAGAGTTTCTAATTGTGATTCCTCCATAATTGTCCAGACAGACCACCCCTGGGGGTCTATTCACAAAAGACTCTTTAGAAGTTCTAACTCATGCATTTGAGAAACACTGAGGGAAATTTGAAGATGACCTGTTGTGGGGGTATAAATGGATTCGTAAATGTGTTTTGTTATTGTGTGGGTCTGTGTGTGTGTGTGTGTGTGTGTGTGCTGTCATCTGTGGAGTGGGGGATACTCTTTTGCCTTAAGAAAGCTCATGTCTATCCACTTAGTGTGAGCTGTACCATCTGTGCCTTTTACCCAATAGAAATAAAACAATGTGCTGTAGAAATGGAGTTTTATTTTATTTTACTTTATTTTTTATTATTATTATTTTTAGACCGGGTCTCACTCTGTCACTCAGGCTGGAGTGCAATAGCACGATCTCAGATCATGGCAACCTCTGCCTCCTGGACTCAAGCCATCCTCCCACCTCAGCCTCTCGAGTGGGGAGATCCCACGTCTGCCTAATTTTTGCATTTTTTCTAGAGATGGCGTTTCCTCATGCTGCCCAGGCTGGTTTCCAACTCCTGGGCTCAAGTGATCCACTGGCCTCAAGCCTCCTAAAAAGCTGGGATTACAGGTGTGACCAATACTGCCAGGAGGAAATGGAGATTTCTTTTCTTTTCTTTTTTTTTTTTTTTTTGAGATGGAGTCTTGCAATGTCACCCAGGCTGGAGTGCAAGCCTCAGCTCACTGCAAGCTCTGCCTCCTGGGTTTACACCATTCTCCTGCCTCCCGAGTAGCTGGGACTACAGGCGCCTGCCACCACGGCCAGCGAATTTTTTTTTTTTTTTTTTTTTCAGTACAGACAGGGTTTCACTGTGTTAGCCAGGATGGTCTCGATCTCCTGACCTCATGATCCACCCACCTCGGCCTCCCAAAGTGCTGGGATTATAGGCATAAGCCACCAGGCAAGACCCAGAAATGGAGATTTTTGAGCAAACACATTAAAGAAAATAAACACAAATAGATGAAACTCATTTTAACATGTTTATTTCACCCAAGAAATACAGATATAATCAACACCAATACAATCTACATCACAATGATGAATAAGATACATGCTACAATGCTTCATTCTCAGTTGCAAAATCTAGTATGTGTTTTACAGCAAACCTCAATTGGAAACTGAATTTTGATCACACATGCTTGACGTACATGTCAATTTCATGAGAGTTACAATCTCAGGATAAGTCTCACATAGCCTAAGAGTCCAAACATACCTTCAAGTGTTGCAACAACTTATTCACTACTTATTCTTAGAACTGAATTTACAAACAAAAATCCCATCCCATTTATTGCTGAATTGCATCCCATTGAAAGAATGGGTCACAGTTTCTGTTTCTGTTCATAGTTGAATGAGGTTAAAGTCCCATCCATCTATTGGCGATGGTGAGGACAGATGCTAGAAGCCTCTGACCTCAGCCTTGTCAACATGAGTTCTAATTTCTTTAGAACAATTATCTCAGGGTGGGAAAGATGGTTCCAATGCTAAGTGCCTATTGTATTGATTATGAATCAATGAAACTCTCCTGGAGGTTGTCCCATTTGGATTCCAACCAGCACTGTCAGAGTGTTCCAGCTTCTCCACAAGCTCTGCAACCCTTGGGATGGTCAGTCATTGTCATGGTGGCTTTTCTAAGAGCTTCCTGGTTGTATTTCAAGGTGTATTTGATGTCTATTTCCCCAGTGGAGGGATGTTGAACACTTTTTGAAGTGGTTCTTTACATCCCCTTGGAGGAAATGTCTGTTCAAGTCTTTTGCTGGGTTTTGAACAGAATCATTTGTTTGTTCTCTTGGAGTTTTGACAGCTCTTTGTGTATTCTGAGTATGAGCAGTCCTTGCATGTATATGAGATTTGCAAATATTTTCTGCCCCAGTCTCAAGGTTGCTCTTCTATAGAAATCAAGAGCATCTGAGGCAGAGCAAAGGTTCAGGTGGAGGACGGAGCATTTCTCCACCTGTCCAGCATGCACAGCGCCTCTCTCCTCGGAGGTGCAGGGACGTCTGTGCAGGGAGACACCCTGAAAAAGCAGGTGTGCTTAATTCTGAACAGAGCATCTCTGATTTCCGTCTGGCGCCTGAGGGTTCATGGCCCATCAGCCTTAGAAGAGACGTCTTCGGGCCTTGCACATTGGCCTCCATAGAACCTTGTGGCAAATTCTGGGCTCTGGACTGGGTGAGGGAGGTAGAGGTCTGAGGGCAGAGCTGGGCAGGGGCTCCAGGACATGGAGATCCAACTTGAATTCTTCAGGCAGAGCCTGTCTCCAGGAATCAGGCTTGGGCATCTGGGATGAGCCCTGGGGGACAGCCGCTCTGTAGTAAGGTTTGAGGTAGAGGATGCGCCAGGAAGAAGGGCTGATTCCATGCACGAGGTTGGATGGGGGTCCCATCAGGGGCAGGAAGCCTTGGGGAGCCTCACCCTCTTGTACTGAAGGCGCCACGCACACATTCTCTGCTCTCTGGGCTCTCACAGATCCATTTCCAATGTCAATCTCCCAGACAGTCTCTGTACTCGTGAGCAGGAGCCAGCGGGCATGGGCAGGGAACAAGAGATCCTTCAAGGACATCAAGACTTGCTCAGGGACCACCAGGAGGAGCACATTCAGGAGGCTGAGTCGCAGGGCTCCCTGTGGATCCAGCACCAGGACCTCCTCTCCCAGGCGCAGGTACAGGACCATTCCTGGTTCCAACACCATGATGATCACCTTCGTCTGGGGAAGCTGTGGGTCCTGGGGGAGAAAAGCCATGGGTCAGTCATTGTCCTGTCAGGGAGGCTCCAACAGGGACAGACCAAGGCAGGGAGCTGCCAGCAACTTCCCCAAGCATAAATTAAACTCTGCAGGGACACCCAGAATTTGCACTTGTATTGACACCCCTTGGGACAGTCATTTCCTGGAAGTCCCCTAGGGCCTGGAGCTCAGGCAGACCTGTCTCCCCCACGCCCACCTAGGTGGTGTCATCTTACCTGGGGCAGCTCCAGGGGCAGCTGTGCAGGGTGGTGGGGACCTGGCTGCGCTCGAGCTGGTTCTGCACCTGTGGAGAGAGCAGAGTGTGCAGGTGAAAGCCCTTGTCATGCAGGATGCCCTCGAGGGTTAAAGGTGCCACCGTGAAAAGACCAAATGCAGAAGAAGCCAGGTACAGGACACCTGCCCACGGGGCTGCAGGAGGAAGCTCCAGACACTCTGGACAGCACAGCTGCTCGTCTCATGATGTGATGGGACACTGGCTTCCTAGCAGGGGACTCAGGATGAAAAAGACAAGATGCCTCACCTGGCTGAGGACCCAGCTCCTCCACTTTCTGGCGTTTTGGGGCATTTGATTGCGTGCTGGTGGAGCTGTAAGACAGAGGGACACAGTCAGATTTCGGGCAGTTACCTAATGTCCAATTCCCCGAATCCCCACAAATTCACTCCACTTCCCCCCGTTTCATTCAAGGTCACAGACTAGTCATCCACTTCCTGTGAGACCTGCTCCTAATCCGTTCTAACTCCCAGCTGTTCTTGCTCTCACCCCATCTACCTGAGCTTCCCTGGGTGAGAAAAAGGCAGGGAATGAGGGTCGGTGCCCTCAGGGACCAGTTTACCCTTTCAGGAGTTCATGCAGATGAGAGTTAGAAACCTCTCCTTGAGTGTGAGGACTTGGAGAAAGATGTTGAGATGCCAGAAATGTGGCACCTCTGTCTATACAGGTTAACATAGGAATGGGGTCTTAGGATTCTAATTAAAGCAAGAAAAAAGGAAGGAATTTGTCAGGTGTGGTGGCTCACGCCTATAATCCCAGCACTTTGGGAGGCCAAGGTAGGAGGATTGCTTGGGTCCAGGAGTTTGAGAGCAGCCTGGGCAACATGGTGAAACCTAGTCTCTACTAAAAATACAAAACATTAGCGGGGCATGGTGGTGCACGCCTGTGCTCCCACCTATTCAGGAGGCTCGGGCGGGAGGATCACCTGAGACTCAGAGGTGGAGCCTGCAGTCAGCTAAAATCACACCACTGCAATCCAGCATGGACGATCACAGTGAGATGCTGTCTCAATAAAATAAATAAGTAAATAATACAAATATATAAATCAGAAATTAAAAAAGGAAGAAACTGCTTTTTTTTTCTTAGTAGATCATGAACTCCTCACATCACATCCTACAATCTCCCTTCTTGCAGACCACAGAGCCCCTTCTCCGTGGAGCTGGTTGGGTGGATTGAAAGCGGGGCTGCCCTGAGATATGTGTGTGGTTGGGTTGTAGAAGCCTTCCCAGCACCTCGTGATCACTTACCCGCACCTCACTTCCTTCTTGCCCCAAATTCCAAACATCCAATCTCATGGCAGGTTCATGCATCTCTTTTCCTTTCCCCTCTCTCCAACACACACCCACACAGCCCACAGGCAGGTCACCCTGCAGGCGTCCCCGGCACACAGCACAGCTCACCCGCTCTCTCTCGCCTGGTCGCTCTTGGATCCTGTGCAGGAATCACTGGGGCTTCTTGGGCGCCGGGAACCTTTCATGGTGAAAATTTCCAGGGTTCTCCAAGTCAGCCAATGCCAGTGTTTGTCTGTGTCCTGCAAAGATTTCTTTTTGGCCTCTGGATCCTTTACTTCCTTTGAGACAGAGGTGTCAGCCCCAAAGCTGTGGAGCGGCGGGGCTGTGGCCAGCGGCAGGTGGATCAGGCTCTGACAACTGAGCTCTTGGGGGATTCCTTTATACCGTCAGCAGGGGGTGGAGCCAGGGGATTTATCACCAGGAACGGATGTGATTGGTTGTTCCTGGTATGACAGTGGGAGGGGCCCTCAAGGAGGATTGGGCATAAATCAATCAATAGATGAGCAATCAGTAGAACCTGCTTAATCCAGTCAACAGACAACCTGTTTCCTGCCCGCTCCCATCCTCTAGGTCTTGCCTAATCATGATAGACACTTTCTGTAATACCCAATTCATCTATCGCTGAAATAGTTTTTAATGTGTACCTGTTATGTTTTCATGCAATAAAAATATGTTAATTTTCATAGTGGCTATCCTGGGGAATGGTATGTATATGAAATGAAGCGTCAAGGGAACAGAAGCAGAAGGAAATTCCCAAGCATCTCTGAGTGTCTCTGCTTGAATTCCTGCCATGTTTTCTTTTTTTTTTTTTTTTTGAGACGGAGTCTCGCTCTGTCACCCGGGCTGGAGTGCAGTGGCCGGATATCAGCTCACTGCAAGCTCCGCCTCCCGGGTTCACGCCATTCTCCTGCCTCAGCCTCCCGAGTAGCTGGGACTACAGGCGCCCGCCACCTCGCCCGGCTAGTTTTTTGTATTTTTTAGTAGAGACGGGGTTTCACTGTGTTAGCCAGGATGGTCTCGATCTCCTGACCTCGTGATCCATCCGTCTCGGCCTCCCAAAGTGCTGGGATTACAGGCTTGAGCCACCGCGCCCGGCCTCCTGCCATGTTTTCTAAATAAGCTGGCTTCCTTCTTTCTATCTAAGTAAGAAGCTGTTTCAGAAGTTCAGTCTTACAGCATTTGACAAATACTGCTGAGAATTTCAGGATGCCGGGAGGAAATTTTGATTGGATTTGTGGATGTGCCTCTGAAAGCGTGTGTGTGTGTGTGTGTGTGTGTGTGTGTGTGTATCCAAGATGAAGTGGCTCTTCCTGGGGTGCAGACCCTTCTTTGTCTTGAGAAAGTTCATTGCTGTTAACTCATTGTGGGTTTTGCGGACATTTTCCTTTTTTTTTGAAATTGAGTCTCGCTCTGTCACCCAGGCTGGAGTGCAGTGGCACAATCTCAGGTCACTGCAACCTCGGTCTCCTGGGTTCAAGCAATTCTCCTGCCTCAGCCTCCTGACTAGCTGAGAGTACAGACGCCCGCCACCACTCCTGCTTATTATTATTATCATTTTTTGTATTTTTAGTAGAGACCGGGTTTCACCATGATGGCCTTGCTGGTGTTGAACTCTTGACTTCAAGTGATCGACCTGCTTCAGCCTCCCAAAGTGCTGGAATTTTAGGTGTGAGCTACCGCACTCGGCCTGTGGACATTTTCTGATATTTACACGAAGATATCCACTGTACATAACCATGTTTAAAGAACATCAGTTATTGCAGTCCTTGTTTTTTTCCACTTACCTTCTGCATCTTCCCTGCTCCTATTTCCGCTCAATAAATCTCTTCAAACTGCAAACCTAATCAGTGCACCTTTCCCCTCAAAATACTTTGTTTCCATGTCTAACAAATATTTATTGAAAACGATATGGTCCATGCCATTCACTCTTTTTTTTTTTTAACCTTTTTATTTTTATTTATTTATTTGTATATCTGTTGATTGATTGAATGATTAATTTGAGACAGAGTCTCACTCTGTCACCCAGACTGGAGTGCAGTAGTATGATGTCGGCTCACTGTAACCTCCATCTCCCAGGTTCAAATGATTCTCTTGCCTCAGCCTCCCAAGTAGCTGGGACTACAGGCGCACGCCACCATGCCTGGCTAATTTGTATATTTTTAGTAGAGATAGGGTTTCTCCACGCTGGCCAGGCTGCTCTCGAACTCCTGACCTCAAATGATCCCCCCGCCTCGGCCTCCCAAAATGCTGGGATTACAGACGTGAGCCACCATGCCCAGCCTCTTTTAAATTTCCTTTTGTTCTTCACTTTAGTTCTTAAAACAAAATAACTTTAATTACAAAAAGCGAGTCACTTCACAGTCTGATAATATTTGTCTCTTGGTGCAATACAACTTTGAATATAAAGAAGAAAATGATAACCTTCATCATACCAAGATTTATTTATTAGGAGCTACAATTCATCAAAATTCACCACTGAGAGAGGGAGTGGAAACCTCCAGAGTGGGCAAGTTATTTGCGTTAAATTTATTTGTTAAAGTACATCAAACCAGAATGTATATGACTTTTATCGAATTGTTAGCAAATATTGCAAACAATTAAAAATAGGTAGAAAACTTGAATAGGGTGTGCCACAAAGGGAATAAACAAATAGTCGGTAAAAAAAAAAATGTGAAAATAAATTATTTAATTTCTCTAGCTTCAGGGCAATGCTAATAAAAATCACCATGAGATACTCTTATACACCCATTGGTTTGGCCAACATGGAGAAGACAGCAACGCTACATCCTGCCAACAAACCAAATGCCCATCAAGAGGGATGAACGCTGTGGTATCTGCAACCACTGGAACTCTACACAGTGATAAGAATTCAACAATAACAGTTGACTCAAGAGTAAAGATGTATCTCACAAATCTAATGCTGAGCTGCAGACCACAGAGGGGTTTTTTGGGGTTTTTGCTGTTGTTGTTGTTGTTTTTTAGACAGTGTTTCATTCCTGTCACCCAGGCTGGAGTGCAATGGCATGATCTGGGCTCACTGCAACCTCCACTTCCTGGGCTCCAGTGATTCTCCTCCCTCAGTCTCCCCAGTAGCTGAGACTACAAGAAAAAATGCATATACAAGATCTCGCACTGTCACCTAGGGTGGAATGCAGTGGCACAATCCCAGCTCACTGTAGCCTTGAAATCCTGGGCTCAAGCGATCCTCCCACCTCAGCCTCCCAAGTAGTTGGGGCTACTGGTGTGGACCACCATACCCAGCTAACTTTCTTATTTATTTATTTATTTATTTATTTATTTATTTATTTATTTATTTATGTAAAGACGGGTCTCACTATGTTACCCAGGCTGTTCTTGAACTCCTGGCCTCAAGTGATCCTCCTGCCTCAGTCTCCCAAAGCACCGGGGTTACAGGTGTGAGCCACTGCACCTGGTCTTTAGTGTTTTATATCTTCAAGGAAATATATTTGCATTGTAGAAAATGATGAATCTTGGCTGAAGATGAAGAAATCCATTAGGTAGCTTCTATTTTTTGAGATGGGTCATTGAGGGGGGTTGTGGTGGGTGGTCTCACTATGTTGCCCAGGCTAGTCTCGAACGCCTTAGGGCTCAAGAAATCCTCCTGCCTCAGCTTTTCAAGTAGCTGGGATTACAGTCAGGAACCACCACGCCCAGCTCCATTAGGTAGATATTGAAGTAGTGTGTGGGAGCCAGAACTGAGGCATTAACCAGGAGAAATGACTTCATCCAAATTGTTTCAGGATCGACTGATTAGTGATACAGGAGCTAGAAAAAAAATTATTAAGGCAGATAGTGAGGGCAAGAGAGTCCAAGGAAAGGTTTTCCTTTTAACAAAAAGCAGCCCCCAAATCACTTATTTTCTAATAAAAAGCAGCCTCAAAAATTAAGCTGCAAACATAAATAGGCAAGCTAGAAGCTTACATAGGTAAATGCTAGCAGCTGTGCCAATAGAAAAGGGATACCTGGAAGGCAGGTATATCCAACATGGAGGCTCCCTTGTCCCTTTTCTTTGTCAACCACTGGTACAGTAAGGGGGCAGGCAACATGGCACCGGCCAGGTGGAGAACCATCTGCATAATAAAAGACTAGGGTGGGGCGGCCAGCGTCTTCACATGCTATGCAAATGACACACCGGGTCCAACCAGTCTTGTGTGCCCTATGTAAATCAGACTCCGCCTCCCCAAGCTCATCTATAAAACCTTCTGCATCTCTTGGCGACCCCAGAAACCTGTTCGGGACCCCTTCCTCTATTCGAGGAAGCTGTGTTTTTTCTTTCACCTATTAAGCTTCTGTTTTATTTATTTATTTATTTCGAGACAGAGTCTTGCTCTGTCGCTCAGGCTGTAGTGCAGTGGCGCGATCTTGAGTAGCTTGGACTACAGGCCCATCCCACCATGCCTGGCTAATTTTTGTAAAATTAGTAGAGACAAGTTTTCACCATATTGGTCAGGCTGGTCTCGAACTCCAGACCTCAGGTGATCCATCCATCTTGGCCTCTCAAAGTGTTGGGATTACAGGCGTTAGCCACTGTGCCCAGCCTAAACTTCTGGGTTTTATTTTTGTTTTTTTGAGACAGAGTTTCACTCTTGTTGCTCAGGCTGGTGTGCAATGGCGTGATCTCGGCTCACTGAAACCTCCGCCTCTCGGGTTCAAGTGATTCTCCTCCCTCAGCCTCCCGGGTAGCTGGGATTACAGGCGCCCGCCATCACGCCCAGCTAATCTTGTATTTTCAGTAGAGACAGGGTTTCTCCATGTTGGTCAGGCTGGTCTCGAACTCCTGACCTCAGGTGATCCACCTACCTGGGCCTCCCAAAGTGCTGGGATTATAGGCATGAGCCACTGTGCCTGGCTATGAGATACTTTTATACACCTATCAGTTAGCTAAAATGAAGAAGACAGCATACCAAGTCCTGACAGGACTATGGAGGAATCAGTCACTCATGTAAGAATAGTGGGAGTCTAAACTGGAATAGCCACTTTGGAAAACTGGCAGAATCTAATAAATCTCTGTGCACTTCTATCCTACTCCCCTGCCGACAAATAATTCCAAAGTTGAGTTGTGGACAGGTTACTTTTTTTTTTTTTTTACTACGACATACCTTCATCTATTTTAAATTAAAGCTATTTATTGGGTTTTATGTTGAGAACTGAAATTGAAAACATTAGAAACTTGAGGAGTGGACCGGAAGCAGTGGCTCACACCTGTAATCCCTGCACTCTGGGAGGCTGATGCAGGCAGATCACTTGAGGTCAAGAGTTCGAGACCAGCCTGACCAACATGGCGAAGCCCCATCTGTACTAAAAATAAAAAATTAGCGAGCAGTGGTGGCAGGCACCTCTAATCCCAGCTACTTAGGAGGCTGAAGCACGATAATCGCTTGACCCTGGGAGGTGGAGGCTGAACTGAGCCAAGATGGTACTACTGCACTCCAATCTGGGCAACAGAGCAAGACTCTGTCGAAAGAAAGAAAGAAGGAAAGAAAGAAACAAGGAAAGAAAGAAAAAGAAAGAAAGAAAGAAAGAAAGGAAGGAAGGAAGGAAGGAAGGAAGGAAGGAAGGAAGGAAAGAAAGAAACAAGGAAGGAAAGAAAGAAAAGAAAGAAGAGAGGGAGGGAGGGAAGGAAGGAAGGATGGAAGGGAAGAAGGGAAGGAAGGAAGGAGGGAGAGAGGGAGGGAGGAGAAAATGTCTGAAAGAAAGAAAGAAAGAGAAAGAAAGAAAGAAAAGAAAAGAAAGAAAATGTTCACAAAACCCACAATGAGTTAACAGCAATGAACTTTCTCAAGAGAAAGAAGGGTCCGCACCCTAGGAACAGCCACTTCATCCTTGCTACACACACACACACACACACACACACACACACACACACACACACACAAAATTTCATAGGCACATCCACAAATCCAGTCAAAGTTTCCTTTGGGTCATCCTGTAATTTCTCAGCAGTATTTGTCAAACACTCTAAGATTGAACTTCTGAAACACCTTCTTACTTGGATAGGAAGAAGGAAGCCAGTTTATTTAGAAAACATGGCAGGAATTCAAGCAGAGACACTCAGAGATGCTTGGGAATTTCCTTCTGCTTCTGTTCCCTTGACGCTTCATTTCATATACATACCATTCCCCAGGATAGCCACTATGAAAATTAACATATTTTTATTGCATGAAAATATAACAGGTACACATTAAAAACTATTTCAGCGATAGATGAATTGGGTATTACAGAAAGTGTCTATCATGATTAGGCAAGACCTAGAGGATGGGAGCGGGCAGGAAACAGGTTGTCTGTTGACTGGATTAAGCAGGTTCTACTGATTGGTCATCTATTGATTGATTTATGCCCAATCCTCCTTGAGGGCCCCTCCCACTGTCATACCAGGAACAACCAATCACATCCGTTCCTGGTGATAAATCCCCTGGCTCCACCCCCTGCTGACGGTATAAAGGATTCCCCCAAGAGCTCAGTTGTCAGAGCCTGATCCACCTGCCGCTGGCCACAGCCCCGCCGCTCCACAGCTTTGGGGCTGACACCTCTGTCTCAAAGGAAGTAAAGGATCCAGAGGCCAAAAAGAAATCTTTGCAGGACACAGACAAACACTGGCATTGGCTGACTTGGAGAACCCTGGAAATTTTCACCAT
Source organism: Macaca nemestrina (assembly GCF_043159975.1). Taxonomy (NCBI): domain Eukaryota; kingdom Metazoa; phylum Chordata; class Mammalia; order Primates; family Cercopithecidae; genus Macaca; species Macaca nemestrina. The sequence continues at coordinate 8,316,952 of NC_092144.1, forward strand.
GAAAGGTTCCCGGCGCCCAAGAAGCCCCAGTGATTCCTGCACAGGATCCAAGAGCGACCAGGCGGGAGAGAGCGGGTGAGTTGTGCTGTGTGCCGGGGACGCCTGCAGGGTGACCTGCCTGTGGGCTGTGTGGGTGTGTGTTGGAGAGAGGGGAAAGGAAAAGAGATGCATGAACCTGCCATGAGATTGGATGTTTGGAATTTGGGGCAAGAAGGAAGTGAGGTGCGGCTAAGTGATCACGAGGTGCTGGGAAGGCTTCTACAACCCAACCACACACATATCTCAGGGCAGCCCCGCTTTCAATCCACCCAACCAGCTCCACGGAGAAGGGGCTCTGTGGTCTGCAAGAAGGGAGATTGTAGGATGTGATGTGAGGAGTTCATGATCTACTAAGAGAAAAAACCAGTTTCTTCCTTTTTTAATTTCTAATTTTTATATTTGTATTATTTATTTATTTATTTTATTGAGACAGCATCTCACTGTGATCGTCCATGCTGGATTGCAGTGGTGTGATTTTAGCTGACTGCAGGCTCCACCTCTGAGTCTCAGGTGATCCTCCCGCCCGAGCCTCCTGAATAGGTGGGAGCACAGGCGTGCACCACCATGCCCCGCTAATGTTTTGTGTTTTTAGTAGAGACTAAGTTTCACCATGTTGCCCAGGCTGCTCTCAAACTCCTGGACCCAAGCAATCCTCCTACCTTGGCCTCCCAAAGTGCTAGGAATATAGGCGTGAGCCACCACGCCCGACAAATTCCTTCCTTTTTTCTTGCTTTAATTAGAATCCTAACACCCCATTCCTATGTTACCTGTATAGACAGAGGTGCCACATTTCTGGCATCTCAACATCTTTCTCCAAGTCCTCACACTCAAGGAGAGGTTTCTAACTCTCATCTGCATGAACTCCTGAAAGGGTAAACTGGTCCCTGAGGGCACCGACCCTCCTTCCCTGCCTTTTCCTAACCCAGGGAAGCTCAGGTAGATGGGGTGAGAACAAGATCTTAGCTGGGAGTTAGGACAGATTAGGAGCAGGTCTCACAGGAAGTGGATGACTAGTCTGTGACCTTGAATGAAAGGGGGGGAAGTGGAGTGAATTTGTGGGGATTCGGGGAATTGGACATTAGGTAACTGCCCGAAATCTGACTGTGTCCCTCTGTCTTACAGCTCCACCAGCACGCAATCAAATGCCCCAAAACGCCAGAAAGTGGAGGAGCTGGGTCCTCAGCCAGGTGAGGCATCTTGTCTTTTTCATCCTGAGTCCCCTGCTAGGAAGACAGTGTCCCATCATGTCGTGAGACGAGCAGCTGTGCTGTCCAGAGTGTCTGGAGCTTCCTCCTGCAGCCCCGTGGGCAGGTGTCCTGTACCTGGCTTCTTCTGCATTTGGTCTTTTCACGGTGGCACCTTTAACCCTCGAGGGCATCCTGCATGACAAGGGCTTTCACCTGCACACTCTGCTCTCTCCACAGGTGCAGAACCAGCTCGAGCGCAGCCAGGTCCCCACCACCCTGCACAGCTGCCCCTGGAGCTGCCCCAGGTAAGATGACACCACCTAGGTGGGCGTGGGGGAGACAGGTCTGCCTGAGCTCCAGGCCCTAGGGGACTTCCAGGAAATGACTGTCCCAAGGGGTGTCAATACAAGTGCAAATTCTGGGTGTCCCTGCAGAGTTTAATTTATGCTTGGGGAAGTTGCTGGAAGCTCCCTGCCTTGGTCTGTCCCTGTTGGAGCCTCCCTGACAGGACAATGACTGACCCACGGCTTTTCTCCCCCAGGACCCACAGCTTCCCCAGACGAAGGTGATCATCATGGTGTTGGAACCAGGAATGGTCCTGTACCTGCGCCTCGGAGAGGAGGTCCTGGTGCTGGATCCACAGGGAGCCCTGCGACTCAGCCTCCTGAATGTGCTCCTCCTGGTGGTCCCTGAGCAAGTCTTGATGTCCTTGAAGGATCTCTTGTTCCCTGCCCATGCCCGCTGGCTCCTGCTCACGAGTACAGAGACTGTCTGGGAGATTGACATTGGAAATGGATCTGTGAGAGCCCAGAGAGCAGAGAATGTGTGCGTGGCGCCTTCAGTACAAGAGGGTGAGGCTCCCCAAGGCTTCCTGCCCCTGATGGGACCCCCATCAAACCTCGTGCATGGAATCAGCCCTTCTTCCTGGCGCATCCTCTACCTCAAACCTTACTACAGAGCGACTGTCCCCCAGGGCTCATCCCAGATGCCCAAGCCTGATTCCTGGAGACAGGCTCTGCCTGAAGAATTCAAGTTGGATCTCCATGTCCTGGAGCCCCTGCCCAGCTCTGCCCTCAGACCTCTACCTCCCTCACCCAGTCCAGAGCCCAGAATTTGCCACAAGGTTCTATGGAGGCCAATGTGCAAGGCCCGAAGACGTCTCTTCTAAGGCTGATGGGCCATGAACCCTCAGGCGCCAGACGGAAATCAGAGATGCTCTGTTCAGAATTAAGTACACCTGCTTTTTCAGGGTGTCTCCCTGCACAGACGTCCCTGCACCTCCGAGGAGAGAGGCGCTGTGCATGCTGGACAGGTGGAGAAATGCTCCGTCCTCCACCTGAACTTTTGCTCTGCCTCAGATGCTCTTGATTTCTATAGAAGAGCAACCTTGAGACTGGGGCAGAAAATATTTGCAAATCTCATATACATGCAAGGACTGTTCATACTCAGAATACACAAAGAGCTGTCAAAACTCCAAGAGAACAAACAAATGATTCTGTTCAAAACCCAGCAAAAGACTTGAACAGACATTTCCTCCAAGGGGATGTAAAGAACCACTTCAAAAAGTGTTCAACATCCCTCCACTGGGGAAATAGACATCAAATACACCTTGAAATACAACCAGGAAGCTCTTAGAAAAGCCACCATGACAATGACTGACCATCCCAAGGGTTGCAGAGCTTGTGGAGAAACTGGAACACTCTGACAGTGCTGGTTGGAATCCAAATGGGACAACCTCCAGGAGAGTTTCATTGATTCATAATCAATACAATAGGCACTTAGCATTGGAACCATCTTTCCCATCCTGAGATAGTTGTTCTAAAGAAATTAGAACTCATGTTGACAAGGCTGAGGTCAGAGGCTTCTAGCATCTGTCCTCACCATCGCCAATAGATGGATGGGACTTTAACCTCATTCAACTATGAACAGCAGAAACTGTGACCCATTCTTTCAATGGGATGCAATTCAGCAATAAATGGGATGGGATTTTTGTTTGTAAATTCAGTTCTAAGAATGAGTAGTGAATAATTTGTTGGAACACTTGAAGGTATGTTTGGACTCTTAGGCTATGTGAGACTTATCCTGAGATTGTAAGTCTCATGAAATTGACATGCACGTCAAGCATGTGTGATCGAAATTCAGTTTTTAATTGAGGTTTGCTGTAAAACGCATACTAAATTTTGCATCTGAGAATGAAGCATTGTAGCATGTATCTTATTCATCATTGTGATGTAGATTGTATTGGTGTTGATTATATCTGTATTTCTTGGGTGAAATAAACATGTTAAAATGAGTTTCATCTATTTGTGTTTATTTTCTTTAATGTGTTTGCTCAAAAATCTCCATTTCTGGGCTGTGGGTGGTGGCTTACGCCTGTAATCCCAGCACTTTGGGAGGGCGAGGCAGGTGGATCACGTGGTCAGGAGATCGACACCATCCTGGCTAACACAGTGAAACCCTGTCTCCACTAAAATTACAAAAAAAATTAGCCGGGCGGGATGGCGGGTGCCTGTAGCCCCAGCTACTCGGGAGGTAGGAGAATGGCATGAACCCAGGAGGTGGAGCTTGCAGTGAGCTGTGGCTTGCACTCCAGCCTGGGTGATAGTGCGAGATTACATCTCAAAAAAAAAAAAAAAGAAAAAGAAAAAAATCTCCATTTCCGGCCCAGCACTGTAGCTCACACCTGTGATCTCAGCATTTTGGGAGGCTAGTGGCTCATTTGAGCCCGGGAGTTGGAAACCAGCCTGGACAACATGAGGAAACCCCATCTCTAGAAAAAATGCAAAAATTAGGCAGGTGTGAGATCTCCCCACTCGAGAGGCTGAGGTGGGAGGATAGCTTGAGTCCAGGAGGCAGAGGTTGCAGTGATCTGAGATTGTGCCATTGCACTCCAGCCTGAGTGACAGAGTGAGACCTGGTCTAAAAATAATAATAAAAAATAAAGTAAAATAAAATAAAACTCCATTTCTACAGCACATTGTTTTATTTCTGTTGGGTACAAGGCACAGATGGTACAGCTCACACTAAGTGGATAGAGATGAGCTTTCTCAAGGCAAAAGAGTATCCCCCACTCCACAGATGACAGCACACACGCACAATCACAAAACACATTTATGAATCCATTTATACCCCCACCACAGGTCATCTTCAAATTTCCCTCAGTGTTTCTCAAATGCATGAGTTTGCACTTCTAAAGAGTCTTTCGTGAATAGACCCCCACAGGTGGTCTGTTTGGACAACTATGGAGAATCACAATTAGAAACTCTCTCACAACACCTTGCATATTTCCCTTCACTTCCCCTTTTTTTTTTTGAGACGGAACGGAATCTCCCTCTGTCATCCAGGCTGGAGTGCAATGGCACCATCTCAGCTCACTGCAACTTCTGCCTCCAGGGTTCAAGCAATTCTCCTGTCTCAGCCTCCCAAGTAGCTGGGACTACAGGTGTACACCACCATGCTTAGCTAATTTTTGTATTTTTAGTAGAGTTCGGGTTTCACCACATTGGTCAGGCTGGTCTTGAACTCCTGATGTCAGGTAATACACCCGCCTCGGCCTCCCAAATGGCTGGGATTACAGGCATGAGCCACTGTGCTTGGCCTACTTCCATTTTTTAGGAGTTCAAACAAATTACGGATCACAGTCCCCAAAAGAGTCACTATAAAAGTCAATTCATTTTTTTACTATGGAAACACTTATAAGACACATAAAAATACTCATTTCAGCCAATGGATAAAAGGCTATAGCAGAAAGTGAGAATCACTCTTATGCCATGTCTACTGGAAGGGGTGGGGGGTGGGGCAGGGCTCATCTCGCCCACCAGGAAGCACCAAGACTAGTCCATCAAATGGTCAACAAATAGCATTCTTTTTTTTTTTTATTTTTTTTTTATTTTTTAATTTTTTGAGATGGAGTTTAGCTTTTGTTGCCCAGGCTGGAGTGCAATGGTGTGATCTCAGCTCACTGCAACCTCTGCCTCCCGGGTTTAAGTGATTCTCCTGCCTCAGCCTCCCTAGTAGCTGGGATTAAAGGCATGTGCCACTACAACCGGCTGATTTGTGTTTTTAGTAGAGTCAGGGTTTCTCCATGTTGGTCAGGCTGGTCTCGAACTCCTGACTTCAGGTGATCCACCCTCCTCGGCCTCCCAAAGTGTTGGGATTACAGGCGTGAGCCACCACACCCAACCTGATCAGTATTCTTTACTGCTGTATTTACTAATTCACTAATGAGCATATTCTAACATTATCAACTAGGCCATCCAACACAACTATGCATTAAGACATAGTTAAGGAAAGAATGTACTGAAAGTGATTGGGAACGTTAACATTGCTTTCTCCACCTTTTTTTTTTTTTTTTTTTTAACAACTGACATTTGTTTATCACGGTTCTGGAGGCTGGAAGTCCAAGACGAGAGTGCCAGCATGATCCCGGTCTGATGAGGACCCTCTTCCAGGTTGGAGACTGTCATATCCTCCCTGTCTCCTCACATGGAAGGTGCTGGCGAGCTCTCTTCTGTCACTTTCAGAAGGCCACTAATCCCATCTGCAAGGGTTCCACCTTTGTAACCTCATCATCTCCCAAGGTCCCACCTCCTAACACCTTCACATTGGAGGTTTGAGGGTTAGAATTTAAGCCTAAAGGAAAAATATTTTATTTTTGAGACAGAGTCTTGATCTGTTGCCCAGGCTAAATTTCAGGGGCATGATCTTAGCTCACTGCAGCCTTGAAATCCCGGGCTCAAGCGATCCTCCCACCTCAGCCTCCCAAATAGCTGGGACTACAGGCACTTACCACCACACTTATGGCTGAGTTTTAAATTTTTTGTAGAGATGGGGTCTCACTATGTTGTCCTGGCTGGTCTCGAACTCCTGGGCTCAAGTGAGTCTCCTGCCTCTGCCTCCCAAAGCACTGGGATTACAGGCATGAGCCACCACTCCCAGCCCAGGATATTAATACAGTAAATATTAACTCCTATCTCAGATTGTATATCTAATAATGATTACTGGCAGTAAGAATGCTCACAAGTTACAAGGGTAATGATAACGGAATCACCACGATCTTTGTGATGCAGCATCCAAAACTCATGCCTTCTTCAATTCTGGTCACAGAGACGACCCGCACATGAAACTCTTACACATTTTCTTTCATGATTTGGTCTAGAAGTGATACATCTAGTCTTCTTGATTTTAGAATGTCCATTTTTAAAATCAAGGAGATGAGGCCAGCAGGGTCTTCTGTGTGCCCAGAATGAGATGAGAACTGTATAAATGTCTGAGGCAGTTACTCAATTATTCTTTTATTTACTATTTTCTTTCTTTCCTTCTTTTTTTTTTTTTTTTTTTTTTTTTTTACACACAATCTCACCCTGGCACCCAGGCTGGACTGCAGTCGTGCGATCTTGACTCTCTGCAATCTCTGCGTCCCAGGCTCAAGCGATTCTCGTGCCTCAGCCACCCAAGTAGCTGGGATCACAGGCGTGCTCCACCACATCCAGCTAATTTTTGTATTTTTAGTAGAGACGGGGTTTCTCGATGTTGGCCAGGCTGGTCTTAAACTCCTGACCTTGTGATCCACCTGCCTCAGCCTCCCAAAGTGCTGGGATTACATGCATGAGCCACCGTACCTGGCCCAGGCCTGTTTTTAAAAGTTTTTTTTTTTAGAAACAGGGTCTCACTATGTGGCCCTTAGTACTCTCCATAGTGGTTGAACTAACTTACATTCCCATCAATACTGTACAAGCGTTCCCTTTTCTCCACATCCTCGCCAGCAGGTATTATTGCCTGTCTTTTGGATGTAAGCTGTTTTAACTAGGGTATGATGATATCTCATCATAGTTTTGACTTGCATTTCTCTGATGATCAATTATGTTGAGCACCTTTTCATACGCCTGTTTACCATTTGTATGCCTTCTTTTGAAAAACGTCTATTCAGAGGCTGGGCGTGGTGGCTCATGCCTGTAATCCCAGCACTTTGGGAGGCCGAGGTGGGCAGATCCCCTGAGGTCAGGAGTTTGAGACCAGCCTGGCCTACATGGTGAAACCCTGTGTCTACTGAAAGTACAAAAATTAGCCAGGCATGGTGGTGGGTGCCTGTAATCCCATCTACTTGGGAGGCTGAGGCAGGAGAATCACTTGAACCTGGGAGGCGGGAGGCAGAGATTGCAGTTAGTTGAGATCGTGCCATTGCACTCCAGTCTGGGTGACACAGTGAGACTCCATCTCAAAAAAATCAAATTATTAGATTTTGTCCTAATGGGCCAAGCATGGTATCTCACGCCTGTAATGCCAGCACTTTGAGGGGCTGGGGTGGGAGGATTACCAGAGGTCAAGCGTTCAAGACCAGCCTGGCCAATATGGTGAAACCCAGTCTCTACTAAAAATACACAAATTAGCTGGGCATGGTGGCAGGTGCCTGTAGTGCCACCTACTCAGGAGGCTGAGGCAGGAGAATTGCTTGAACCTGGGAGGTGGAGGTTGGGGTGAGCCGAGATTGTTCCACTGCACTTCAGACTGGGCAACAGACTCTGTCTCAGAAAAAAAAAAAAAAAAGATTGTGTCCTATTGAGTTGTTTAAGCTCCTTCTGTATTTTAAATTAATTTCTATATTTTACTTATCACCTGATAGACACTGCAAATGTGCATATTTTGATCAAATATCTAAGTTGCACATGATTTAGTTTCTGTTTTCTTCTTGCTTCCTTAGTTTTGTTAGCTTTATATTGTCTAAATATTAGCTTGATGATATATTAATATTTCTAATATATTTAGGAGTTTTCCTAAATTTAAAAGTTAGTAGAGCAAAATTCTTTTACACATGTGTAATCTATTGTCCACAAGCCTCTTATTAAATCATCATTGTTGAGCTGTTTTGAAATTCTATCCTTATCACACACTAGGTTTTCAGGACAGAAATGATTCTAAAAACAAATGTTCCTCCGTCGATTTACTGCTTTGTGTTATTGCTTTTGTTTTAAGTTTTCTTTTTCTGATATCAAATTGAGAATAATTTTTTGTATCAAGGTGGAATTGACATAATAAGAAATTATTTTAAAGTGAACAAATCAGCGGCATCTGGTACATACATTCATGAAGCGATGCCTCAGCTGTCACCTGTCTCTAGTTACAAGTCATTTTTGCCATCCCCAAATCAGACTCTTACCCATTAAGTAATCAACCCCAAATCCCCTCTGCACCCACCTCTAAGATCATGCAGCCATCAATCTCCTTCCCTTCCCTCCCTCCCTCCCTCCATTCCTTCTTTCCCTTCCCTCCCTCTCTCCCTCCCTCCCTCCTTCTTTCTTCTTCTTCTTTTTTTTTTTTTTTTTTTTTGAGGCAGAGTCTGGCTCTGTCATCCAGGCTGGAGTGCAATGGCACAATCTCAGCTCACTGCAACCTCCACCTCCTGGTTAAAGTGATTCTCTTGAGATTTCCGAGTAGCTGGGAGTACAGGCATGCACCACCACGTCCTGCTAATTTTTGTATTTTTTTATTTTTAGGAGAGATAAGGTTTCAACATGTTGGCCAGGCTGGTCTCTAACCCTTGACCTCAGGTGATCCACCCACCTCAGTTTCCCAAAATGCTGATTACAGGCATGAGCCACCACAACCGGCCATCATCAATCTTCTTTGTCTTTCTGTGGATTTAACTGTTCTAGATATTTTATATAAATGAATTTATACCACATGCTACCTACTGTGTCAGCCTTCTTTCATTTAGTATGTGTTTAAGGTTCATCTACATGGTAGCAGATAACTTTTTCTTTTTTTTGAGACAGGGTTTCATTCTATCACCCAGGCTGGAATGCAGTGGCATGATCTTGGCTCACTGCAACCTCTGCCTCCCGGGTTCAAGCAATTGTCCTGCCTCAGCCTCCCAAGTAGCTGGGATTACAGGCACGTGCTGCCACGCCCAGGTAATTTTTGTATTTTTAGTAGAGATGGCATTTCACCATGTTGGCCAGGATGGTTTTGATCTCCTGACCTTGTGATCTGCCCACCTCGGCCTCCCAAAGTGCTGGGATTACAGGCATGAGCCACCACGCCCGGCCAGCAGTCACAGTTTAATGTCTGATGGGACTCTCACTGTGTTTCTTGGTGGAAGTGTCCCCTCTGGAAACCAGGCCTTTTAGATGAATTATTTCTTCTGCTTTCCCCCCAACAGCCCTATCCCCCATCCTATACGGAGAACACTGGTGTTGCCAACTATTTTAGACTTCAGGTGGGAGTATCAATGCATTGATAGCACCCCAGGGTAGCACAGCAGCTGATGGAATTCCTGGGCAAAGATACGAACCTTCCTGCCAAGTGATGGGCAAAAGTAGATTCTGAGAAGCAAAGGGGTGACCAATACTGAGTATCTTCCATTGTCTCAATAAATCTACCTCCTCTATGAATGACATTGATAGGCTTCCTTGCCTTATGGCTTTTGCTTTGGTTTGGCTAATGGGGAGGCCGGGCATGAGATCAGAAGCATAAAGGAGAGTGAGGTCTGACCCTGGCTGTTTGCTGCAGGAGGACCTGGGGCTGGATGCTATGCCTGACTGACCTACCCTCAGCTCCTGGAATGCAGCCCTCTTCTCTCCTCTCCAGATTCAATTGTTCCCTCCCTTCATCCCTTCAAGCTCTGGGGTGTTAAAAGAGCTCTGCCCTGCTCAGCTACTGGGTGCTTTACAATCTTTTGTGGTTTCCCTGGATCCTGTCCACAGCACTGTGCGTAGACCCTTTATGAAACCTCTACGTGAATTGTCCTAGTCTGTGGGTGCCAACCCGAGTTCCTGCTGGGACTCTGACTGCTATGCCAACTCACTGAAATAAGGAAAAGTCCTAACAACGTCTCAGAAAACCCAACAAGATCAGGATCCACCATGTCTCTGACCACATCATCTTCTACTGCTCCCAATCACCTGCTTTGTTCCACTCCAGCTGTATTGGCCTCCTTGCTGTGGGCCTTTGCATGCCAACACGACTCGTGCAAGACAAATTCTTATGACTCACTGTCCCAACTTGTTGAGATCTCTGCTCAAATACTCCTTACCAAGAGGCTTTCTTTTCCTCATCTATATAAAATTATTCCCAACCCCCCTTAACTCTCTTAAAATGCTTTTTTTCATAACTCTGTAATACCATACTTTCTTGATTTTTCTATAATCTGTTCCTCCTCCATAAGGATGAAGTATTTCAATGGCAAAACTTTGCCTGGCACATAGAACATACTCTGTAAACAGAGCAGTGGTTAAGTGCATGGACTGTCTGGGTTCAGATCTTGGCTCTACCATTTACCAGTCAGTGAATGCAGACAAGTAACTTAAGTGTATCATACCAGTTTTCTCATCTGTAAACTGGAGATAATAACATTACATACTTATGTTTATAATGCATACTCAGTTAATATTTATATGGCATTTAGAAGGGGCCCTGACCTATGGAAAGTACTATATCAGGAGTTCAAGACCAACCTGGCCAACATGGTGAAACCCTGTCTCTACTAAAAATACAAAAAAATTAGCCAGGCGTGGTGGTGGGCACCTGTAATCCCAGCTACTCAGGAGCTGAGGCAGGAGAATCACTTGAACCTGGGAGGCGGAGGTTGCAGTGAGCCAAGATCGTACCATTGCACTCCACCCTTGGTGACAAGACCAAAACTCTATCTCAATAAATAAATAAATAAATGTTTGACCATTTATTATTAATGCATTACAATACTTTGCCATGTAAAAATATCATCTCCACGTAAAAAGGAACAATACAGAAGAAAATACATAATCCTTATGCATCTAGTTACGTAACATCAAAATATATAAAAATCACAAAATTACAATGTTAATACATAAACATAATGGAAGAGTTTACCACACCTCTATCACTAAATAAGGTTAGAAAAAGAAATCTGAACATATGTACTGTACTTGGAAATACAATTAAGTTGCATTAATGTGCATATACCCTATATCCAAATATTAGAGAATATACATTGTTTTCAAAGAAACAACATGGGTAAAATTTGACCAATTTATAGGTTTACCAGTTAGATTCTGCATCCTGCTGGAAGTTAACAGAACACCACCTCATAAACAAACAACAGATCATGTTGGCTTCAATCAGTTGTGTCTTTTTTTTTTTTTTTTTTTTTTTTTTTTTTTGAGACGGAGTCTTGCTCTGCCATCAGGCTGTAGTACAGTAGCGCGATTTCGGCTCACTGCAACCTCCGCCTCCTAGGTTCAAGCAATTCTCCTGCCTCAGTTTCCCAAGTAGCTGGGACCACAGGTGCGTGCTGCCATGCTGTGCTAATTTTTTTTGTATTTTTAGTAGAGACAGGGTTTCACCATGTTGGCCAGGATGGTCTTGATCTCCTGACCTCATGATCGTTAGGGGTTTCTTTTAGTCACTAAGAAGTGTAACAATAAGGAGTTCAGAGCAGATGCAGCCAATCGGAGGCTCTTGGAGAGTCCAGAGCATTGTGATTTTTGGCTGCACTTTTGGTTTCTGTCATCATGGTCATAAAGAAGTTCTTCAAACTCTAGACCTTGAGGCCACCTTCCAAGAGACAGAATGGGTGAGATGAATGGAAAATAAGCGAGAACGAGCCAGGAGATGTTCCCCACAGTGACTTCTACTTACTTCTCATTGCCAGGTGAGTGGGAAAAAACTTGCCTGGGCTTCAAGAAAAACTCTAAGATTGAGAACATTCGATACCATTCACAGACAACTTGAACATGTTTCTTTCTTTAAGCAAATAAATGGAGGAGAATGGACACTGGGAAAGAAGCCAACATATTTGGCATATCAAGAGAGAAAATAATCAGTATCATGAAGCTCATGTGCTCTGACAAAAACACCATTAAATTAGAAAAACGTGTATTACAAATACTAATTTCCATTATGATAAACCGAATCACTCAGAAGGTATTTGGAAATAACTTTTTGAATATGCAATATGTCTTTAACAAGCAAATTATAATAAATACATTGCATTAAAATTACGAAATATAAGTTAATGTTTATTTTAGGGAACAGCTATACACATGTTTATGTTAAAAGAAAAAAGACTAAAAAGTTAATGAGCTAGCAGTCCAATCTATAGATGAGACACTGATGTAGGAAATCCCACACTCAAAACAGTTATCATACTTTTTGTTCCCAGTGAAAATTGTGGCCACTCAGTGAAGAGTTGAGGCTGAGGCATCCTAATACTGATTGCATTCCTAGGGGTTTCTCCATGTAAGTTCTCTCATATACAAGAAAGAGAAGAATCACTGAAAAATGTTCCAATATTAATATACTCATAGGTTTTGCATCCAGGGCGAAGTTCCATATTTTCCATAACACAGAGGCATCACTGAAGGCTTTTTCTTTTTCTTTATATTTGCAAGTTTCTCTGCAGTGTGAATGCTCACAAGTTTCCTAACAAATGTGGAAAACCGGAAAGCTCTCCAATATTGATGATGTTCAATGGGGCATTCACCCCAGAATTAATCCGCAAGTCCCTTAAAAACTGAGAGAACATTCAAGGCTTTCCCATAGTCACTGCGGAATACCACATTACAGTTTGCTCAGAAATGTGAACACTTTTGCTGTAGGATATTCCGCATTTCTGAGTGTTGTTCCATTGTGTGATTTCTAATGTGTGTCTTAAGGGATGACTGTCCCTGAAGGCTTCTGCACTCTGATGACCTTCACAGGTTTTCTCTCTTAGTGTCAGCTGTCACACGAATCCCTGCTGATAGCACTGAAGGCTTTCCTACAGCTGTTCCATTCTTCAGGATTCTCTCAGTACATAACCTTCCGGGCCCATGAGGGTGAGAGTTTGAGCTGAGAGCTTTACCACACAGATTGTCCTCAAAAGGTTTCTCTTCAGAGTGAATTAATAGGAGTTATTGAATGCTATTTCATATTGATTAGATTAAAAGGATGATGTGCTGAGGGCTTTACTTCATTAATTCCATGGCAAGTTTCCCAGATGTTTCTGAGTGATCTGTTTCCTTCTGTAGTCTCTCACATTGTATCAGGATTGGTGTGTTGAGACCAACACAATAGGAAATAAGTGAAAGCTTAGCAGTCCTCCTGAGGATAGGTCATAAAAGTCATTTTGGCCTCTGTACTGGTCGCCTCTTGGATCACTAACCTTCGGGAGAACTTATTGCCAAATCAGAAAGGAACTCGGCCTTGTAAAGAGGCCTATGTGGAGAGGCCTGCATGGTAATGACTGAACGTCCCCTGACAACAACCAACACCAACTTTCCAGGCATGTGAATGAGTCATCTTGGAAGTGGACTGTTCATCAGTAAAGATGTTAGATGGCCACAGCTTTGGCTGACATCTTGACTGTAAGTAAGGGCATGAGAGATCCTGCCATGTAACTACAGAGATAAGCTGTTCCTGAATTCCTAACCTGTAGAAATTGTGAGATAATAAATGTTTGGTGTTTGTGGCCACAGAGTTTTGGGGGATCATTTGTTATGCTGCAACAAATAACTTATACATCCAGTGTGAGCTCTCTCAAACTATCTTAGGGATGAAAGATCAATGAGTGCTTTCCCCCAGAAGTTCCCGCAGTTAATTCATATCCACCTATTATGTATTCTCTTGTGTACAGAAAGGTAGGAGTTACTTGTGAAGGATTTCCCACAATGATTACATTCATAGGGTTTTTCTCCAGTGTGAGTTCTTAAGTGTTTCTTCACAGCTGAGAGATTATTAAAGGCTTTTCCACAGTCACTGCACTCATAGGGTTTCTCTCCGGTATGTATTCTCTTGTGCACAGTCAGAGAAAAGCTACTGCTGAAGGATTTCCCACACTCATTACATTCATAGGGTTTTTCTCCAGTATGAGTTCTTACGTGCTGTGTCAGATAGGAACTCTTCCTGAAGGTTTTCCCACAATCGTGACATTCGTAAGGTTTCTCCCCTGTATGAATGCTATTGTGCCCAGTGAGGGAGGACCTTGTGCTGAAAGCTTTTCCACACTGATTACATTCATGGTGATTCTCCCCCGTGTGAATCCTCTTGTGGCTTTTGAGGTTACAACTGGTGCGGAAGACGTGAAAACACTGGTTACATTCGTAGGGTTTTTCTCCGGTGTGAATTCTCACATGCAGTCTAAGGGATGAGGGATCACTAAATGCTTTCCCGCAGTGATTGCATTCATAGGGTTTCTCCCCATTGTGGATTCTCTTATGAATAGTAAGGTAAGATCTGCTACTGAAGGACTTCCCACACTGATTACAGTCATAGGGTTTTTCTCCAGTATGAATTCTCTTGTGCTGAGTTAGATTAGATTTTGTGCTAAAGACTTTAAAACACTGATTACATTCATTGAGTTTCACTCCACGATGACTTCTTTCCTGTGGATTAAGAGACGAATGATAACTATAATTTATAATATTTGAAATACTTAACGTTCTCATAGGAATTTTCTCTCCCAGGAATTCTGTTACATTATTATAATCGATATTTTGGCTACTTTCAGTGGTTGTATATGGTTTCTGTCCAGTTTTAGTGCTAAGCAAGTTAAAAAACATAGATGCTTTGCCACAAGTCCTTATCAGATTCACAAAACATTTTCTGATAACTTCTGGATGAAGTTTTGTTCCCAACAGTCAATATCTGAGCCACAGATAGGAAATATTTACTTGTGGGAACTCTCAGTGAAGAAATAAGTTTGAAGCTAACTCACACTTCTCTAAATATTTACAATTTTCACAGTGTCTCTCCAGGGACATGGCATTCTCAATTATAAATGACACTCTCCTTTAATCCCTCTCCTGGTTATTTTGTGCCCTTTCTAAACTTAGGGCATTCTCCTACTGTAGAGAACCAGAAATCACCCATGTTAGTCTTACCGTTTTTACACCTTTAGACTGTTCTTTTCTGAAAACATGCTTCTTAGGAGTTAACCATTTGACTTTAAGTAGAGTCTCCAAATCTGAAACAAAATGAAAAGAAATTTAGGTTGATGGAGAAAATAAATGGAAAAGTACACACATGAGTAAAGGCAGATTCTGAGGGATCAAGGTTTTTGAGGATGTTTTGCAACAAAGAGGATTTGGTTATGAAAATTTTAGGTATTAATTTTAAAAAAGATTCTAGACAAATTGAGATTGATCACAGATTGGCAAAAGGAGGAGTGATCAGGAATGCAAAGTGGGAAGGAACTTAACGGAAATTTTCAAAAGAGTTGCATCTTTGTTTCTTCCCTGAGCCCGAAGGGAAGTATGAGATGATGATGAGAGAGTCAGAGAGAAAAGAAGGGACATGAGGAAGCTCATACCAAATGTTCTTGTGCATCTTTGGCAGGAACAGGGTATTTTACGAAGTTCCCTGATTGACATTAACTAATGTAATACTCCCAACCCCCAAGTCACTGGCCAGAGGTATTTCTCACAAGGGCTCATATCTGCCTGGTGCTCACCTGGACAGGTGCTTGGTAGAATTCCTCTTTCTTCTGTCATCACCTTCTTGTCTTGTTCCAACTGGGATATTAGACTGGGTTTATTAACACGACATCCTATTTATGGAAAACGTACACATGATATAGGGAATGGTGCTGGGGACAACCAACTCCATGAAACAAATGCCAACATTTCTGAAGATGGAAAAGTGTGACTTTAGGAACGGTGAAATAAATAATCACTTTTTTTTTTTCTTTTTTTTTGAGATGGAGTCTTGCTCTGTGCAGCGGCATGATCTCGGCCCACCGCAACCTCCGCCTCCCAGGTTCAAGTGATTCTCCTGCCTCAGCCTCCTGGGTAGCTGGGACTATAGACGCACGCCACCACGCCTGGCTAATTTTTATATTTTTAGTAGAGATGGGGTTTCACCATGTTGGCCAGGCGGGTCTCCATCTCCTGACCTTGTGACCCACCCACGTTGGCCTCCCAAAGTGCTGGGATTACAGGTGTAAGCCACTGCTCCCTGCCAATTACACCTTAATTCTAGTGCATACGGTAACTCTCACAGGGAACAAAAATGCAAGCATATTCAACTAGATATTCAGGGTGACAGGGCATAAGCAGCTCCAGAAGCCCATGCCTGAGTTCAAATGCACACTTCGGAGGCCCCGACACTTTTAACCATGAAGAATATAAAGTCAGGACAAGAAACAGATCTTCAGTTCGTAAGGCAGGAATTAGAGACAGCCCATGAGGGTGTCTTCATCAGTGTCATTCATCACTGTACTCCCAAGCCCCTGCACAGACCTAGGAACACAGAGGTGCTTAAGAAAACTTGAGAGAAGTGATGACGGTGACAGTGGTGGAGGAGGGAGTTCCAGACGTTCATCCCTCCACAAAAACAGTGAGGAAACTGGCAAAAGCGGTCAGAATCAACTTTATTGGAATTGTGGAAAAGTATCCAAAGTCCATAGCCATCAGGAGCATGCCTTCTCAGAAAACCCAGCTGAATCGGGTAAGAGAGCTTTACGATACTTTAAATGGACCTCTTTCCCCCTGCTTTGTCTACAGCCTTGAAGACAACAGCCTGGATTCCTAGTACTCGCAGGGAGCAGAATAGACCTTACTCCGTGGTTGCTTTTCCTGGCCTAGCTGGTGGTTTCCCGAAGGACTGGCTCAAAGGGTTGCCTTTATTTATCTAACTCCAAATTCTTTCAGGGACTGAGCTGGTTACCTGGAACACATGTGATCAACACATGTGAAGGCAAATGTATTAGTCAGTACTGCCTGAGGCAAGAGAAGACAGTAGAAGCAAACAAAAGACTAACCAAAAAACCTGAAAGGAAAAATGGGGAAAAAGATGTTTGGGGAGTAGGACTTTGAAAATCTTCCTCATATTCTTAAGAACCTGTAATTCCAAGCACATACTCAGGGCTGGGAGCATGCCCAGAAAATACTTAGAAGGCACAAAAACCTCACCTTTTGGTGACCTTCAGGCTCTGCACATGCCAGAAATGAAGGTCAAGGCAGAGTTAACTGCCTATCTAAGTATTAAAGGCATGTCCCTATGTACACGTAGAGCCCGTGTAAAAAGACTGGAAGTTTTTTCCTTTCTTGTTCCAGGCCGTCAAATCACTATATGACCATTACGCTATCAGTGGCCACACAGGGCAGATACAGACATTACAAAGTTAGTTCTGAAATAGAACTACTGTATATCCTAACAAGAGTTTACAATATATAATATTCTAGAACTTTAGAATATATCAGAGTTCTATTTCAGAACTAACTTTAGAACTGTCATATGTTCTATAGATACATACAATACCAACAACAACAAGCAAAACAAACACTGGAGATGAGGAAAAGTCTCATTCCCAAATTGCTATATTATAATATTCCAAATGTGTAGTTTCCACAAAATAATTATGAGGCAAGCAAGGAAACAAACGTTGGGCCCATTACAAGACAAATGAAGCTGGTAGAAATTGTCCCTTCAGAAGTTCAAATACTGGACTTCACTAGACAAGTAAAATAAGTCAACCATTTTAAATCTGCTAAAAGATGTACAAGAAGTATGTATAAAGAACTAAAGGAAACCATGAGTACAAATTTTCATCAAATGAAAAACAGCAAAATAGGTACAACTATGGCATATGAAAAAAATACAAAAAAAATGGAAAACATAAAGAGAAACTGTGGAAGGCAAATAAAAAAATTTGAGTTGAAAAGTGTAATAGCTGAAATGAAACATTCAGAACATATCTGAGCAAGCAGAAGACAAAATTGGTGACCATGAAGATAGGACAACTGATATTATCCAGTCTGAGGAGCAGAAAAAAGAGAGAGGCCAGGCACAGTGGCTCATAGCTGTAATCCCAGCATTTTGGGAGGCCAAGGCAGGAGGACTGCTTGCATCCAGGAGCTGAAGACCAGCCTGGGAAATATAGTGAGATCCTGACTCTACAAAAAATAAAAAAATTAGCTGGGCATGGTGATACACGTCTATGGTCATGCCTCCCTGTTTGGGAGGCTGAGATGGGAGGATCACTTGAGCCCAGGAGGTCAAGGCTGCAGTAAGCCACAATCACTCTGCTGCACTCCAGCCTGACAGAGTGAGTGAGAACCTGTCTCAAAGATACAGACAGAGAGAGAGAAAGAGAGAGAGAGAATTTAAAAAAAGATGAACAGAGCCTGAGACCTGTAGGATACCATCAAACATATATATGATGCGGAGAAGACAGAGATGTGAAGAGAGAGAAAGGGGTGAGAAGGTTGAAGAAATGATGGCTAGAAACTTCCTAAAATGGGATGAAAGGCACAAATGTACAAATCCAAGAAGCTCAAGAAACTCAAGTAGAATAAATTTGAAAAAATAGAGATTCATACTGAAACACACACACACACACACACACGCACACACACACACATTTTTTGAGCCAGGGTCTTATTCCGTCACCCAGGCGAGAGTACAGTGGTGTGATCATGGCTCACAGAAGCCTTCATCTCCTGGAGTCAAGCAATCCTTCCACCTCAGCCTTCCAAGAAGCTGGGACCACAGGTGTGCACCAGCACATCTGGCTAATTTTTAAATATTTTGTAGAGACAGGGTCTCTTTACGTTGCCCAGGCTGGTCTCATATTCCTGGCCTCAAGGGGTCTTCCTGCCTCAGCCTCACAAAGTGTTGGGATTACTGGCGTGAGCCATTGCACCCGGCATCAAACACATATTAATCAAGCTGTTGAAAGACAAAGGCAGCATCCTAAAAACAGCAAGAGGGAGGTGAACTATCACGTTACACAGGATCCTCGGTAAGATTAACAGCCAATTTCTCAACAGAAACCATGGAAACCACCAAGCACTGGAGTGGTATATTCAAAGTGTTGAGAAAAAAGGGCAACCAAGAATTCTATGTCTGGCAAAACTCCCCTTCAGAAACAAAGAAATGAAGACCTTCCCAGAAACAAAGACTGAGTGTTTGTCACTATTACATCTACCCTACAAAAAATGATTGAGGGTGACTTCAGGACAAAATGAAAAGATAATAGATAGTAACTTGAATCCACAGAGAGAGGTGAAGAACACTGGTAAAGGTAAATACAGAGGTGAATATCAAAGTCACGGACAATGTGTTTTTGGTTTGTAACTTCTCTTTTATTACTACATAATTTAAAGACAAAAGCATAAATGATTATACATCTACATTAATGGGCACATAATGCATACAGATGTAATTTGTGACAAAATTACTAAACAAAACAGCTACAGTAAAACAAAGTTTTTATATACTATTGAAACTAAGTTGCTATTAAACTAGATTGTTGTAAATTAAAGTGCTTATTAAAATTCTCAGGGCAACCACTAAGAAAATAACTAAAAAGGATAAAAAGAAATGAGAAGGGAATCAAAATGGCCCGCTAGAAAATATCTAACACAAAACAACAATGAAAGAACTGAGGAACAAAAATGATATGACACATAGAAAAAAGTAAATAGCTATCTATAGCAAATAGTAAATAGGCAGAAGTAGCTCCTTCCTTATCAGTAATTACATCATTGCGAGGTGGATTTTGGCAGAATGGATTTAAAAAATAACCCAATTACAGATGGTTCCCAGCTTACAATGGTATGATTTTTTAACTTTATGATGGTGCAAAGGTCATACGCATTCAGGAGAAACCACACTTCAAGTACCCTACAACCATTCTATGTTTCACTTTCAGTACCATACTCAATACATAATTTATAATTGTTGAGCTATTCAATACTGTATTTAAAATACCCTGTTATGTTAGATGATTTTGCCCAACTGTAGGCTAATGTAAGTGTTCTGAGCATATGTAGGCTAGGCTAACTGATGATGTTCAGTGGGTTAGGTGAATTAAATGCATTTTTGACTTTTCTTTTTTCTTTTTTCATTGTTTTGCATTTTTGACTTATAGTATTTTTAACTTACAATGGCTTTACTGGGACATAACCTCATCAAAGTTGTGGAGCATCTGTACATACTGTCTATAAGAGACTTACTTTACATTCAAAGACACAAATATGGTTGATAGTGAAAGAATGGAAAAAGATTTCATTCAATAAATATTGTTATAAAACATAGAGAAAGACATTATAGATGTATAAAGCATCAATTTATGGAGAAAATGTAACAATTATAAACACATATGTGCCTAATAAGAACTCCAAAATGTATGAAGTAAAAACTGGCATAATGGAAGGAAGATATAGAAAGTTCTACAATAATCACTTGAGACTTCAATACTCCACTTTCAATAATGGGTAGAACAACATATTAGAAGATAAAAAGGAAACAGAGAGCTTAAACAATAAACTAACTAGACCTAACAGATACATAAAGAACACATCACCCAACAAGAAAACGCATATTCATCTCAAATGCACATGGAACATTCTCCAGGATAGATGATATGTTAGGCTATAAAAAAAGTCTCACTAAATTTAAAAACAATGAATTCCTACAAAGTATCTTCCTTAACGACAATGGAATGAAATTAAAAATGAGTAACAGGGCTGGGCATGATGGCTTACACCTGTAATCCCAGCACTTTGAGAGGTAGAGGTGGGTGGATCACAATGTCAAGAGATTGAGACCATCCTGGCCAACATGGTGGAACTCCGTCTCTACTAAAAATACAAAAATTAGCTGGGCGTGGTGGTGCGCGCCTGTAGTCCCAGCTACTTGGGAGGCTGAGGCAGGAGAATCACTTGAGCCTGGGTGGCAGAGGTTGCAGTGAGCTGAGATTGTGCCACAGCACTCCAGCCTGGCAACAGAGTAAGACTCCGTCTCAAAAAAAATTAAAAGGTTATGTATTGGAAGCCTTAACATGGTTAAGGTGACAACACTACCCAAAATTATCTACAGAGGTAAAACAATCATTATCAAAATTCTGATAGTTTTTTTTCCTTTCAGAAATGCACAAACTGATCTGAAAATTCATGGTGCTGCAAGGGATCTTGAACAGACAAGTGCTGAATAAGAAGAACAAAGTAGAAAGATTTACACTTCCTGTTATCAAAACTTACTACAATGTAACAATCATCAAAGCAGTGTGGTACTGACCCAAGGATGGATATACAGACCAATGAATCCAGGAGCGGTGGCTCACGCCTGTAATCTCAGCACTTTGGGAGGCCCAGGCAGGCGGATCACGGTCAGGAGTTTGAGATATATAGACCAATGGAACAGAACTGAGAGTGCGTAAATAAACTCCAGTGTGCATGGCCACAGAATTTCAATAAGGATGCCAAGGTCATTTGATGGGGAAAGAACAATATCTTCTATAAAGGTGGTGAGACAACTGGATATACACATGCAAAGAGTGAAGCTGGCCCTTTCTCTACATCATATGCAAAATTCACTCAAAATCTATCAAACAGCTAAGTGGAAGAGTTAACACTAGAAAATTCTTAGAAGAAAACAGGGGTAAATCTTCATGACCTTTTTTTTTTTTTTTTTTTTTTTTTTTTGAGACGGAGTCTCACGCTGTTGCCCAGGCTAGAGTGCAGTGGCGCGATCTCGGCTCACTGCAAGCTCCGCCTCCCGGGTTCCCGCCATTCTCCTGCCTCAGCCTCCTGAGTAGCTGGGACTACAGGCGCCCGCCACCGCGCCCGGCTAATTTTTTGTATTTTTAGTAGAGACGGGGTTTCACTGTGGTCTCGATCTCCTGACCTTGTGATCCGCCCGCCTCGGCCTCCCAAAGTGCTGGAATTACAGGCTTGACCCACCGCGCCCGGCCATCTTCATGACCTTGAGTTGAGCCATGGTTTCTTAGGTATCACACCAAGAGCACAAGCAAAAAAGAAAAACTAGATACAACGGACTTCATCACAACTAAAACTTTTTTTGTTGTTTGAGACGGAGTCTTGCTCTGTTGCCCAGGCTGGAGCACAGTGGATCTCAGCTCACTACAACCTCTGCCTCCCAGGTTCAAGCGATTCTCCTGCCTCAGCCTCCCGAGTAGCTGGGATTACAGGCACCTGCCACTATGCCCGGCTAGTTTTTGCATTTTCAGTAGAGATAGGGCTTCACCAAGTTGGCCAGGCTGGTCTTGAACTCCTGACCTCAGGTGATCCGTCCGTCTCGGCCTCCCAAAGTGCTGGGATTACAGGCATGAGCCACCGTGCCTGGTCACAATTAAAACTTTTGTGCATCAAAGGACACTATCAAGAAAATGAAAAGATACCCAAATAATAGAGAAATCACTTATGCATTGTATTTTGAATAAGGATTTGGTATCCGGAATATAAAATGAACTTTTAAAATCCGACAACAAAAATAAACAACTCAAATAAAACATGGGCAGAGGGTTGGGAGCGGTAGTTCACACCTGTAATCCCAGCACTTTGGGAGGCCAAGGCAGGCAGATCACTTGAGGCCAGGAGTTTGAGACCAGCCTGATCAACACAACGAAACCATGTCTATAAAAAATACAAAAAAATTCAGCCAGGCATGGTGGCGCATGCCTGTAATTCCAGCTACTTGGGAGGCTGAGGAATGAGAATCACTTGAACCTGGAAGGCGGAGGTTGCAGTGAGCTGAGATCACGCTGCACCATTGCACTCCAGCCTGGATGACAGAGGGAGACTCTGTGTCAAAACAAGCAAACAAACAAACAAACAAACAAACAACAATAACAAAAATGGGCAAAGGACTTGAATAGACACTTTTCCAAAGAAAAATACTCAGGAAGTACATGAAAAGATGTTCATGTCATTTGTCATTACAAAACTGCAAATCAAAACACGAGATAGCACTTCACACCTACTGGTATGACTATAACCAAAAAGGCAAGTGCTGGACAGATGTGGAGAAGCTGGAACCCTCATGCATTGGTGGGAATGTGCAGTGGTGCAGCTGCTGTGGAAAAGTCTGGCAGTTCCTAAAGAAGCTAAACACAGACCTAGCCTTCCACTCCTAGTATATACCCAAGAAAATGCGAAGTGGGCGTTTAAACGAAAGCTTGTACACAAAAATTCATAGTATTATAGCATTATTCCTGATAGTCAAAAAGTGGAAACAACTGAAATGTTTATTAATAGAAAAATGGATTGGGCAAAATGTGGTATGTCCATACAATGCAATATTATTCAGTCATAAGGAATGAAGCGCTGGGACAACATACAACATAGCTAAGCTTTTTTTTTTTTTTTTTTTTTTTTTTGAGACACAGTCGTGCTCTGTTGCCCAGGCTGCAGTGCAATGATGCGATCTTGCCTCACTGCAACCTCTGCCTCCTGGTTCAAGCAATTCTCCTGCCTCAGCCTCCTGACTAGCTGGGATTACAGGAGTGCACCACCATGTCCGGCTAATTTTTGTATTTTTAGTAGAGACGGGGTTTCACCGTGTTGGTCAGACTGGTCTTGAACTCCTGACCTCGTGATCCGCCCGCCTCGGCCTCCCAAATTGCTGGGATTACAGGTGTGAGCCATCGCGCCCGGCCCATAGCTAAGCTTTTAAAACACTGTGCTACATGAAAGAAGTCAGACACAAAAGGTAACGTATTTTATAATTCCATTTATATGATATATTCTGGATAGGCAAATTCCTAAAGACAGAAACCACATGAGTGGTTACCAGCAGCAGTAGGTAGGGATTGGCTGCTTCACAGGGACGAGGTTTCTTTGAGGGTGATGAAAATGTTGTGATATTAGATAGTGTTGATGGTTGCACAATACTATGAATATATTAAAAACCACTGGACTGGACATCTTCGAATGGTTAAAATGGTGACTTTTATGTTGTATGGATTTTACCACAATAAAAAAAACAAGAAAAGCCGGCAAGTCTTGCCACCGGAGCCATTAAATAAATGCAGGAATGATGTCAGGCTTACCCAGCGAGGCCAGGTTCCTGCAGTTCTCCAGCATCACGTCCCTGTACAGTGTCCTTTGGGCAGGGTCCAGCAATGCCCACTCCTCCTGGGTGAACTCCACGGCCACATCCTCGAAGGTCACCAAGCCCTAAAGCATTGCAAACATCACAGCTTAGCCAAGGACTACCCGCACCAACATGCACAGGAATAGGGCCCAGAAGAACACAGCCACGGCTAGGGAAACCTGAGCACGAGATGTGGGGTGGGGTTCCGAGCTCCCCTCCCTGGCTTCTGAGCTCAGCCCTCAATGCTTGTCTCCTTAGGCCACTCCCAGGCCCAGTGCCCAGTACCACAGAGCAGCCGTCTTTTCTCTCAGGCTGGGCGCTCCTGTGACCTCGTTTCCCTCAGTCTCCAGGGGAGCACGGGCCCGTGACACAGCAGAAATCGGAGAAATACTTGGTAAGTGAATGAATGATTTCCGTACGGCCTTCATTCATCGCTTGGGCTTAGAACATTGTCATGTCTTTACCTGGCTTTCCCTTAAAACTCGCAGGAGCACGTGATGTACTTAGGGACCCTGGAGGGGGCTCTGAACCTGTAGTAAACGTTGACACACACTGACATTTTCTGGGCAGCCCTCACCCTCCATCAGATGCCTGGAAATCCTGGGATGCCTGAGGACCTGGTTTGGCCATGAGGCTCCAAGCTGCTGGAAGGTACCAAATCTAACCTTCTAGTCAAAGGAGTAATGACTTGGGAAAAGGAGCATCCGACTCACCCGTAGCCAGCTTGTCAGGAGCTCATCAACCAGCTCTCCGCTCTCTGTGTGTCCTTTTTGCTGAGAGGCTGGGAACGGGGAAGATGGAGCTGGAGGAGGAGAAACGAGTCCCAGGGATTCAGGCTTGTCTAATGCCCACAGATCTGCCCATGATCAACCATATCCACCTCCCACACACACATGGATGAGGCACCCACACAGCGCCGACCCACACTCCACACAAACACCTACCCACAGCTCTCCTAAGATACCCGAACACAGCTCTGTCTCACCAACCAAAAACAGGGCTCAAGGTCTGACTGCACTTGGGGAAGGGATTATTCCCACTTCACAGATGAGGAAACCGAAGTTCCAAGGGTGTCACTGTGTTTTTATCAGGTTCACAGAAAGAACTAAAAGGAGAATTCAAAAGTTCCAGCACATTCACCACAGAGGCGACATCCATAGACATCCAAACGCCTAAGTCCCAAATCCCAAGAGCCGCCCGATCAGACACCGAGGACCTCTGGGCCCTGGGGCTCCACTCCTGCCTCACCTGCTCTGCCCAACCCTCTCCCGTCCCATGCTGTGGGTCAGAGCCTTTCAAGCCTGGACTCTGAGAAATGCCAGGACCCCACGACTCACCAGCAGTGGGGGGCAGGACGACGGCTGCCATCCTGTGACTCCCACAGCAACAGGGCAGCCGGGAAGCAGGACGCTCCTCCCTTATTCCACAGCGCTCTCAGGACGGAGCTCTGGAAGAAACGGGACCGCTCCAAGTCTCCATGGCCACCTCCCTCTCCGGCTGCTGCTGATGGGCCCTCCTCAGCCCATCCTTCCCATCCTCCTTCAAATGCAAGTTCTGGCTTCCACAATGGGCCTTTATTTTGCTGAGCAGGCAATCATTCAGGGCCACCTGATGGAAAACTTGCCTTCCTCTGTCCCCAACACAATGACCGGTACCTCCCTGCCCCACCCACTTTGAGAACCTTGGCTTCGCACAGTCTCACGGCACGTTCTTCCTATCCACAAACGCAATCCCGGCTACTTCCTCCTTCCCTGGGGACTCCGGTGCCTCCATCACTCCTCCCACCTCCAGTCCCAGTTGCTGGAGGATGTCAGAGACCCCCAGAGTCTCAGGAGTTCCTCAGTTCCAGGGCCCTTTGACCCTTCTCTCCTCATCAGCCACACGTTTCCACACGCCCCCTCAGCCTTGATCAGCACCGGGCACTGTCCCATCACCCAGAACAACGTTCAGAAACTCCCCTCTCTCGGAACCCACCTCCCTCCTCAACTTCCACCGCGTTCACTAATTTTTTCTGTCACTGCATGTCCTCTGACAACACACAGGCCTCAGTCACCTCCCCCACCTCAGTCACCCGCCTCCTGCCTCAGTCACCCCGATCCTGCCTCGGTCACCCCGATCCTGCCTCGGTCACCCCCTCCTGCCCATGCTCTGCCTCAGTTACCCCCTCTCCTGCCCTTGGTCACCCCCCTCCTGCCTGTGCTCGGCCTCAGTCACCCCCCTCCTGCCGCACTCAGCCCCTCTCCTACCCATGCTCTGCCTTGGTCACCCCCTCTCCTGCCTCAGCCACCCCATCTCTTGATTTCATCCTCACCCAGCTTGGATGTCACTGTCCCTCATTTCAGCTGATTTCCTCCTCCCCACCCCACACCGTCATGCCAGCCCAGGCATGACTCCAAACATCCACCGGCTCCAGGGGACATTTGGGCAGACCACCCTGTGCAAGGGCTGTGACGCTGCCACTCTGGAGTAACACGGTCACCAATGTGAAAAGAACCCTCAGCCTGCAGGGCGATCCCACAGGTCAGCGTGGCTTCCCACTCGTCAAACCTCCTCTTCCTCTTTAAACCTCACACCTTCTCCCCTGTCCTCTCTGTGGTAACTGCTTCCTAACGAGCCCCTGACGATCCCAGCCTCCCGGTGCCCACACCCTGTGTAGAAGACCTGACACACACACAGGATTAGGGCTGACCTGTGTGACCAGCAGAATATGGCTGAGGAGATAGCGGGGATGGGTACAGGGTTGACTTCCAGGGCCCAGGTCCTAGAAGGCACTGAAGCTGCTTCCGCCTTGGTCTCCTGGATGCTGCTCTAGGGGATGCCAGTTGCCATGCTGGGAAGATGCTCAAGTGGCCCTGTGTAGAGGCCTATGTGGAGAGGAACTGAGGCCTCCCACCGACAGCCAGCTCTGACTCGCAGGCCATGGAGTGGCCCCCGGTACCGGTTGAGCCTTCGGATGATACGAACTCAGCTGACAGCCTTCTGCAAGTTTCCAGCCAGAGCCTTCCAGCCAAGCCGCTCCTGAATTCCTGAAACACAAAAGCAGAGACAGACGATACACGGTCATTTTTTCAAGTGACTAAGGTTTGAGATCATTTGTTAGGCAGCAGGAGATGACACATCATCTCATTTTCAGCAGATAGTCCCAATCCCACTTCTCAGGGTAATGATCACGAGGATCTACTTTCCTGTGTTGCTGTCAGCACTGCAACCTGCACCCCGCTCTCCCGCCTCCTCCCATTGCAGACAAGGAGCTGCCTGCCTTCCCCACAGGACCTGCTGGGCAGTTCTGGCCTGGGATCCACCCGCCTGCTTTTGAGGAGCTGTCTGTGCTCGAAGCTCTCTCCTCCGCTAATTTTTGTAGTTTTAGTAGTCAGGGTTTCACCATATTGGCCATGCTGGTCTCAACCTCCTGACCTCAGGTGATCCACCCGCATCGGCCTCCCAAAGTGCCGGGATTACAGGCGTGAGCCACCACGCCCAGCCCGAAAATGAATTTTCAGTTGTGTTTCATTCTCATTGGTTTAACTGAAATAGCTCCATGTGGCTAGTGGCTACCATGCTGGACAGCGCCTAGACAAGCACAGGCCTGACTTCCTTGAGGATGCAGAGGCGAGGCCCTGTGAGTGGCAGAGTGAGGGTGGGCACATGGCCCTGGGCCAAGGAGGCTGCCTGCAGGTTTGCACAGACAGGAGCTGGGGCACAGAGAGTGCTCTGAGCCCTCTGACCAATGCATGGAGGAAAGCGAGCAGCATCACATTTTCTCAGCTCTAAATTCCCAGGTCTTTTCTTTCTACGTCCTTCCTACTCCGGGACCATTACTCAGGCTTAGGCCACAATCATCTGATTCCTAAATTACCTCCGAACACCTTCTCTTTTGCCTCTTAAATGTCCTCCTTCTGAATCCTGAAGTTCTTGTTATCTACACGCTTACACTACATGCAAATCGCATCACTCTCCGGCCCACAACTCTTCAGTGTATTCCCACTGGCCTGAGAACAGAGTCTGAAGTGAGGCCTCGCCTGGTTCTGCCTCTCTCTCGGTCTTGGTCACACCTCTTTCCCTGTTTTGTTTTTGTTTTTGTTTTTTGAGGAGTCTCACTCTGACGCTCTGGAGTGCTGTGGCGCGATCTTGGCTCACTGCAACTTTCGCCTCCCAGGTTCAAGCAATTCTCCTGCCTCGGCCTCCCAAGCAGCCGGGACTACAGGCGTGCGCCACCACACCCAGCTAATTTTCGTAATTTTAGTAGAGACGGGGTTTCACCATGTTGGCCAGGCTGGTCTAGAACTTCTGGTATCAGGTGATCCACTCACCTTGGTCTCCCAAAGTGCTGGGATTACAGGCGTGACCACCACGCCCGGCTTCTTTCCCTGTTCTTGTCTCAGCTTCAGCCATCCCTGTGTTCCCAGTGCAGGGAGCATGGCAGCCTCTCTCCTGCTGCGGGGGCTTTCCTTACGCAGCTTCCTTGACAGGCAGTGCTCTCTTGGACATATCCCTGTCCCCTCACTCCAGTCAAGCCCTATGACTAGCTACATCTGACCCCGACTTGGAGATGGAGCAGCAATTCCCTTTTTTAGGGGCCTGTGAACCCCAAATGGAAAAATAAAGGAAAATCTTGAAGTTCCTTTAAGGGAAATTCCAGGCAGCCAGCTAGCCCCAAAAGTAAATAAGGAACTTGTTAAACAAGAAGGTAACAGTAACCTAAACCAACAGCCAAAGAAGTTAAGGTTCCAGAGATGTTTGCTTTCCCCATGAAAACTAAAGATAATGCCTTAACATGCGTCCCTGAGTTGCCTTTCAGAGGCTGGGACTCCCACTGAGGACCCCCACCAAACGGAGCTGCTGGCTCAGAGACCCCAGATGAGGGGGGCGTGAAGGCTGAGCTTCAGCATCCTTTGGGCTAAGTTTCTTGCTGAGGGGCTTGGAGAAAGTCACTTCCCTCAGCCCGTTCACATTTTCCTACTGACTCTAAATTTTTAAACAAAGCTTCTTTTCCTTAACCAATTACAAATCAGAAAATCTTTGAATCTACCGTACGCTCCTGCTTCAAGACATCCTTGCCCTTTTAGGTCTAAACCAGCGTCTAACCTCCATGTATTGCTTTATGATTTTGCCTGTAGCTTCTGCTTTTCTGTAATTTACCGTTGCCTTCAGAAATCCTTGCCTAGCTGGGCGCGGTGGCTCACGCCTGTAACCCCAGTACTTCGGGAGGCCTAGGCGGGCAGATCACCTGAGGTCAGGAGTTTGAGGCCAACCTGGCTAACATGGTGAAACTCTGCCTCTACTAAAAATACAAAACATTTGCCGGGTGTGGTGGTATGTGCCTGTAATCACAGGGACTCGGGAGGCTAAGGCAGAAAAATCACTTGAACCTGGGAGGTGGAGGTTGTAGTGAGCTGAGATCGCACCATTGCACTCCAGCCTGGGCGACCAATAGAGATTCTGTCTGATAAAAAAAAAAAAAAAAAAAAAAAAAAAAAAGGCCGGGTGTGGTGGCTCATGCCTGTACCATCTCAGCACTTTGGGAGGCTGAGGGGGGTGGATCATGAGGTCAGGAGATCAAGACCAGCTGGGCCAACATGGTGAAACCCTGTCTCTACTAAAAATACACAAATTAGCCAGGTGTGGTGGTGGGCGCTTGTAATCCCAGCTACTCAGGAGGCTGAGGCAGGAGAATTGGTTGAATCTGGGAGGCGGGGATTGCAGTGAGCTGAGATTGCGACACTGCACTCCAACCTGGGTGACAGAGCAAGACTCCGTCTCCAAAAAAAAAAGAAAAAAAAAAATTCCTTGCCTAACAGCCACTTGGGAAGGCCAGGATTTGAACAATGAATGGTCTGGTCCTCTTTGCTTAGTGTTCTGCAATAAAAGCTTTTCTATCTGATGCAGCAACCCTCAACATAGACATCTGGTTTCACTGTACCACCAGGTGACAAGACCCCAGTTCGGTTCTATAACAACTTAAGCTCTCAAGCTAAATATCCTTCCCAAGAAAGCTTCCCTGTTCCCTCTGATCAAGTTCACTTGTGCCAAGCTCCCACACCACTCCTGTCATTCATTGTTTAATATTCATCTTCCCTGTTAGAAGGTAAATTTTACGGAGGTAGGACAGGGGCCATTTCAGGTCCTCTAGGGTCCCCGTGCATCTGACCCAGGACCTGACTCATGGAGGTGACCTGGTTTGCCAAGGATTGTCCTGGTTTGAACACTGGATGTCCTGTGCCCTAGCAAATCCCTTGGTACTGAATAAATGAGGATGGTTGGTCTCCATAAACTGTGTACGCAAATAATATCTATTGCAGGGTAAGTAAACATTCCCTCAAGAGTGTTGCAGGAAAGCTAGAATGGAAAAGGTACACACACACACACACACACACACACACACACACACACACAATCAGTAAAAACCCCACCATTTAATACAAGATTACTTAACATGATTCTCTGCAATATGAATCACCACACTGTTATTTCACAGAAGTTTTAAGAAACAAAGTTAATTCCTATTAGGAGGTGACATGGTTTGGTTCTGTCTCTCCCACCCAGGTCTCATCTCCAGTTGTAATAATCCCCACATGTCAGAGGAGGGGCCAGGAAGGAGGTGACTGAATCATGGGGTTGGACTTCCCTCTTGCTGTTCTGACAGTAAGTTCTCATGAGATTTGATGGTTTAAAAGTCTGACGCTTACCTCTTCTCTCTCTCTCCTGCAGCCATGTAAGACGTGCCTTGCTTTCCCTTTGCTTTCCACCATGATTGTAAGTTTCCTGAGGCCTGCCCCGCCACGCAGAACTGTGAGTCAATTAAACTTCTTTCCTTTATACATCACCCAGTCTCAGGAAGTTATTTAAAGTAGTGTGAAAACTCTCAGGTAGTTCTTTATAGCAGTGTGAAAATGGACTAATACAGGAGGCAAGGTGCAGAGGACAATCGTTTTGGAAACCAGTGCCCTACCCTTCAATTTATAAGTTGTTGCTTAATATTCTTCCAAATGGGGGAAAACAATCCCACTGCTCAAAACACATCTGGTTGCCAGTCAATTTAATTTTAAATTTGTTACTAATGTAAGAAACCTCAAATCATCCTTTTTATAAATGTCCTCATATTTTGAAGTTT
This sequence comes from Macaca nemestrina, assembly GCF_043159975.1. Lineage (NCBI taxonomy): Eukaryota > Metazoa > Chordata > Mammalia > Primates > Cercopithecidae > Macaca > Macaca nemestrina. The sequence continues at coordinate 8,348,080 of NC_092144.1, forward strand.
GGTGAAGGCTGATATGCCTTTAGAAATAAAATCGACAGCCGGGCACAGTGGCTCATGCCTGTAATCCCAGCACTTTGGGAGGTTGAGGCAGGCGGATCACTTGAGGTCAGGAGTTCAAGATCAGCCTGGCCAACATGGCAAAAATCCGTCTCTACTAAAAATACAAACAAAATTAGCTGGGCGTGGTGGTACTTGCCTGTAGTCCCAGCTACGCAGGAAACTGAGGCAGGAGAATTGCTTGAATCTGGAAGGTGGAGGTTGAAGTGAGACAAGATTGCTCCATTGCACTCCAGCCTGGGCAACAGAGTGAGACTTGGTCTCAAGAAAAAAAAAAAAGTCAAATCAAACAGGCCTGAAGAATGTTGCTGAGTAGTCCTGCTAGTTGTTAGTGGGAAGACTTGTAACACTACATATACATGTAAAATTTTCTACATTTATACTTATATAAAATCCAGAAACTTTTAGCATTATAGCATATCAGAAAATCTGCATTTAGCTACAGTTACACATCTTTACATTATTTGTATGTCTGTTTTGTAGATACTTATTTGCATGTGACTGTATTTACTTATTTATACACATATAACCAAAAATACCTCTGTCTTTTTACCTTGAACTTTCCTTAAGATACCTTCACTCTTAGTGACTTCCATGTGGTTACAACCCCAGCACAGGAAAAGCCCGTGAGCAGTTCTTCTACACAGCAGAGCCTGCTGGAACCTTGTTGTAGGTTCCACACTGTACTCACCTGGTCACACACAAATCCACAACGACAGGTGGACCTTGCGGCAGGCTTCAACACGAATCTGAGCTTGAATGATGTTTTTCTCATCTGAAAAAAAAAAAAGAGGCACAAAGCTTTCTTTCCAGGATTTGTATAGGTTGTACAGTTGTTGGACACAGCTGTTGGAAACACCATCCCATTCACTTTTTTGGGTACTCAATGATTAAACGTGTAATAAGGGCCCAGCCTGTGGGCCGGGACTGGATTTACCTGATTCCTACCCGGCCATCTGCTCCTTAAGAGGGGAGAAAGCAGCTTAATGCTGTGTGCATTTGACTTGCTCAACTTATTAGACTGGAGAGAGCTTCTATGGTGACTCCAGAGGCTTTAAAAATATCTTGTCACTTAGAGGCCCTAGTAAGTGACTAAGCTGAATTTTTAACAATGTATACGGTTTATTCAGAACTGTAGGTATTTTTTTTTTTAAGGCCCTAGAGCAGGGTTTCCAAACCTGGCACTACTGATAATTCCTTGTTGTGGGGGACTGTCCCGTACAACGTAGAATCTTTAAGAGCGAGCAGAGTCCCTCTTCCCCGGCCTCCACCCTCTAGGTGACAGTAGCAGCCTCCCCTCCCCACAATTTGTGACAACCACAGCCGTCTCCAGCTACAGTCAAAAGTCCCCCGGGGCGCAGAATCGCCCTGGATGAGGGCGACTGGGGCTCTCTGAGGAGGTGACAACGGCGCGGGCCCCGATCCAGGGGCAAGCAGCAGCTTCGCGCTGACCTGCTTGCACACAGCCGGAGGCCTCATGGACAGAAACACGGCTACCGGGAGGGACGCAGGGCCCACGGCTGGCGGTGTCCGCGGCCCACGTCGCCCCCTGGACTCGGACCCGAGGCCCCGCCAGTCGCTCACCAAGCCCGGCCCCTCCCGCGGGGGCCAAAAGCGCCGACTCGCGGGGACCGAGGGACTCGCTCTCCGGTGCCCCACGCGCAGCCCCTCCCACGGCACCGCCCCGCGCTTCCGCTTCCGGCCTGGGAAGAGCCGCGCTACATGTTCGCTTCCGGCTCACACGGGCAGCCTCGCAGAGTCGAGCGTGTTGGGGGTTCGGCGCTTAGGCGGCAGGCGCGGCGGGCGGGAGCGGCGGCCGCGCACCCCAGCCTCGGGCAGAGGTGTTCTAGTTTGCTTAGTGGGCACAAAGTTGGGCCCCGGCCTGCGGCAGTAGTGTGGGCAGGGTTGGCCCTGGGGGCGGAGCCAGGCTGATTGTGGGCGGAGATTAGTTCCGGGGCGGGGCTGAAGGCGGGGAACCGGCTGCGGCCGTACCAGGCCTGGAGGGCGAGGCTGATTGAGCAGACACCAGTTCCAGGGGCGGGGCTGTGGGTGGGGCCCAGTTCTCGGGGCGGATGGTACAAGACTTGCAGAGCTGGGGTGACTGAGCAGAGACCAGTTACAGGGGCGGAGACCTCCATTTCCTGGGCGGGGCTGAGCGGGAACCAGGCGGTGGTGGTGCCAGCCCTGGAAAATGGGGCTGGCTGTGGGCGGAGATCAGTTCCGGGCAAGGCAGAGGGCGGGGACTAGGCTGTGGGTGTACCGGCCCTGGAGGGCAGTGCTGATTGGCAGAGATCAGTTCTGGGGCGGAGCTATGGGTGGCACCAAGCCTGGGGGCGGGGCTGGCTGTGGGCGGAGACCAGTTCTGGGGGCGGGACTGTGGGCTGCACCAGGCCTAGGGATGGGGCAGTGGGTGGAGACCAGTTCCAGGGGCAGGGATCTGGGTATGAATAAAACGGTGTCTGATGTGGGTGGGTTGGGATAGGCCTAGGAGCCGGGATTGTGGGAGATAAGATTCAGGGGCAGGGCTTTCCTTGTATCCCTAGATTTTGATACAGTTACTTCGCCATGTGCATACAACCCGATAGAATCAGATTATATATGCACATTTGTCTATAATTTGCTTTCCCAAGGCAGAACATAGTGATTTAACACTAAGAGTTTTGGGGAGCAGGAGAGGACTGAGTCATAGATACACATATAGGAAAACTTAAGAGTGGTACAAAGTCAGTCAAATATTCTCCCACCACTGTCTTCCAGTTCTTTTGCTCACAGGCAAACATAATTTTTATCTTTATCTTTCCAGATATAGTGTGGACATGTATGTGTGTGTATGTGTGTATGCTGTAGTCATATTCATGGAATAAATGCTATTACTCCCCCTCCTACACACACACACAAGTCACTGTTTTATACACCATGGATATGGACTGAACAAAATAGGTAAACGTACTTGCCCTCGGAGAACGTGCATTTTAGTTGTCGGGTGGGCAGGAGGAGTGAACAGTGAATGTGATAAATAGAATACATGGTATGTTGGTGTGTTAGATACTGGTAAGTGCTGGTTGGGCGTGGTGGCTCACGCTTGTAATCTCAACACTGTGGGAGGCCGAGGTGGGCGGATCTCCTGAGGTCAGGAGTTCGAGACCAGCTTGGCCAACATGGTGAAACCCCGTCTCTACTAAAAATACAAAATTAGCCAGGCATGGTGGCGGATTCCTTGTAATCCCAGCTACTCGGGTGGCTGAGGCAGGAGAATCGCTTGAACTCTGGAGGTGGAGGTTGCAGTGAGCCGAGATTGCAGCCACTGCACTCCAGCCTGGGTGACAAGAGCAAGACTCCACCTCAAAAAAAAAAAATAAATAAATAAATAAATAAAAACCAAAAACAAAAAAAAGATACTGGTAAGTGCAAACGGAAAAAAATGAGGGGAATGGTCTTGAGTGATCTTTCTGCTAGACAGTGAAGACTTTCTGCTGCCCCAGTTTGCCATGCCCTTGCAGACAGGCCACCAACGACATCCTTTTCCTCTTTCAGTACACAGGGTTTACCCTGATGATGGAAGTGGGGCTGTGGGGCTGTGGTGGTCCTGGCTGGGAAGCTTCAACAGCTGCAGATGTGAGTGATTGCTCATTTTCACAGAGATCTGGCTGTGATCTGCTGTTTTTCAGAAAGTTAGGTGTGCCATGAATGGATGTCCAGGAAGATAAGCAGCTGCTGATTGGAACTGTGTGAATTTTTCAATTTAGATTAAATTGGGAGAGAATGAACATTTAATTCTTTCCATCTTTGAAAGTGGCATAGCTTTTTGTTGACGTAGTTCTTTCCTTAAGCCATGATAATTTTAATTCTAGTGAAATGTTAGGCATTCTTATTGGGGTTGTTTTTAGACATGGTACATAGCTCTTTTTTGTTTTTCTGTTTTGTTTTAAAATTATTTTGATAAGATTCCAAATTTACAGAAAAGCTGCAAGAATGGCACAAAGAACTCCTTTATATCTGTATTTTGTGCGTGTGTCACCAAAAGTTAACATTTTACCCCGTTTGCTTTATCATGAACTCTGTCTCTCTTTACATACATTACAATTTTTTTTTTTAACCATTTGAGAGTAAGTGACAGACGTTGTGCCCATTTACCACCAAATCAGGGTGTATTTCTTAATAACAAGGACCTTTTCTTTCAGAACTACAGTAATTAGCAAAATCAGGGAATTGAACACTGCATGGGGCTGTTATCTAATAACATAATCCATATTCAGAATTGTCAATTGTCACAATAATGTTTTCCATGGCGTTTTTTTCTTTCTTTTAATTTTTTAGTTTTGTGACAGAGTCTCACTCTGTTGCCCAGGTTGGAGTGCAGTGGCACCATTTTGGCTCACTGCAGCATATGCCTCCTAGGTTCAAACAATTCTCATGCCTCAGCCTCCAGAGTAGCTGGGATTACAGGCACGTGCCTCCACGCCGGCTTATTTATTTATTTATTTTTTTGGTATTTCTAGTAGAGATGGTGTTTCACCATGTGGCTCACACATGTGTCTGGGGACCTCACAGTTCCATGTGACTAGGGAGGCCTCACAATCATGGTGGAAGGCGAAAGGCACGGTCTTATATGGCGGCAGACAAGAGAGAGCCTGTGCAGGGAAAATCCCCTTTATAAAACCATCATATCTCGTGAGACTTACTCGCTATCACGGGAATAGCACGGGAAAGACCTGTCCCCATGATTCAGTTACCTCCCGCCGGGTCCCTCCCATAACATATGGGAATTGTGGGAGCTACAGTTCAAGATGAGATTTGGGTGGGGACACAGCCACACCATATTAGATGTCCTATATTGGGCCACATTGGAGTCCTTCTTAAACTAAACCAAAGAAACAACAACAAAAAATAAAATAATATTATTTGAAAATACACCTAGGAATACCTGACATAATTTAAAGACATCAAACCATTTACACATAAAAGTAAGATCTTTTACAAATTACTCTTGCATCAAAGAGGAACACTAACTTCCACTAAAGACTATTTAGAATAAGGCATTTTTTTTTTTCACATTTCTTTTGGGAGACTTTTTATTAAAAAAAAATTGTAGGGTCAGGGGTACATGTACAGGTTTGTTACACAGATATACTGCCTGTCATGGAGGTTTGGTATACAGATTATTTAATCACCCAGGTAATAAGCGTAGTACCTGATAGGTAGTTTTTCAATCCTTGCCCTCCTCCCACCCTCCACCCTCAGACAGGCTTCAGTGTCTCTTGTTCCGTCTTTGTGTTAGAATAAGGAAAAAATTTGTACATGACACATAAATGTCTCTGAGAGGAGATCTGTAGCTTGATATGCTAGTAATCCCAAAGTGATGTATTCAAATGATTTATGCTTTTAATTTAACATGGGATGTGAGAAAGAAACTAAAACCCAGGGGTCTAGTAAGAAAGAAATAGAATATAAAATCAGAATAAAATGTAGCAAAGTTTTTTTTTTTTAATTTTTTTTAAAATTTTTTTTAAAAAATTTTAAAATGTAGCAAAGTTTTTTTTTAAATTTTTTTTTAAATTTTTTTTTTAAATTTTAAATTTAAAAAAAAATTTAAACCTTTTTTTTAGAATAAAGGTTTATTCTGAAAAAGCGGAGAATATCCAGAAATTGACATGGACTATTTACAGAAATTTTATATAAGAGAGTGGTAACATTTAAAATCAGCCAGGAAGAAATAATTTCAGTGAATGATATTGTTTCACACACCCATCCTTTCAGGAAAAAAGTTAGATCCCTACTTCCCAAAAATATCCCTAATCATTCTCAGATGGCTGAAGGAAGTTTAAGCAAAAATGGACACGTTCAAAATTCAATATACTAGGAAAGTTCACTGTGGAAAGAATGTTCTCTTCAACAAATTGTGCTGGGACAACTAGGTGCCAATATGCAAAAGAGTGAAATTGGCCTGGGCGTGGTGGCTCACGCCTGTAACCCCAGCACTTTGGGAGGCCGAGGCGGGCAGATCATGAGGTCAAGAGATCGAGACCATCCTGGCCAACGTGGTGAAACCCCGTCTCTACTAAAAATACAAAAATTAACTGGGTGTGGTTGTGGGCACCTGTGGTCCCAGCTGCTCGGGAGGCTGAGGCAGGAGAATCGCTTGAACCCAGAAGGTGGGGTTTGCAGTGAGCCGAGGTTGTGCCACTGCACTCCAGCCTGGGAACAGAGCGAGACTGTCTAAAAGAAAAAAAAAAGAAAAAGAAAAAAAAAAGAAATTGGACCTCTATTTTATACTGTGTATAAAAGTGAGCTCAAAATAGATCATAGAGCTACAGGTAGCAGCTAAAACTGTAAAGTTTTTGGAAGAAAACATAGGAGTCAAACTTTATGATCTTGGTTTAGGCAATTGTTTCTTAGATATGACATCAAAAACAGGTGACAAAAGAAAAAATAGATAAATTGGACTTAACATTAAAAAATGTTGATGCTTCAAAGGACACCATCAAGAAAAAAGACAACCATGGACTGGGTGAAAACATTTACAAATGATTTATCTGATATGTGACTTGTATTCAAAATATACAAAGCCTTGCAACTCAGCAGTATAAAGATACCCAATTAAAAGTGGACAAAGAGGTTTTTTTTGTTGAGATGGAGTCTCCCTCTGTCACCCAGGCTGGAGTGCGGTGGCACCGTTTTGGCTCACTGCAACCTCTGCCTCCTGGATTCAAGCGATTCTCCCGTCTCAGCCTTCCAAGTAGCTGGGACCACAGGCACTCGCCACCACGCCTGGCTAAAATTTTTGTATTTTTAGCAGAGATAGGGTTTTGCCACGTTGGCCAGGCTGGTCTTGAACTCCTGACCTCGACTGATCTGCCCTCTTTGGTCTCCCAAAGTGCTGGGATTACAGGTGTGAGCCCCTGCACACAGCCTGAAAAATGAACAAAGAGTTTGAATAGTCATGTCTTTTTTTTTTTTTTTTTTTGAGACGGAGTCTCGCTCTGTCGCCCAGGCTGGAGTGCAGTGGCTGGATCTCAGCTCACTGCAAGCTCTGCCTCCTGGGTTCACGCCATTCTCCTGCCTCAGCCTCGCGAGTAGCTGGGACTACAGGCGCCCACCACCTCGCCCGGCTAGTTTTTTGTATTTTTTAGTAGAGGCGGGGTTTCACCGTATTAGCCAGGATGGTCTCGATCTCCTGACCTCGTGATCTGCCTGTCTCGGCCCCCCAAAGTGCTGGGATTACAGGCTTGAGCCACCGCGCCCGGCCCCCTTGAATAGTCATTTCTACAAAAAAGATATACAAATGGCAAATATGTACATGAAAAGATGCTCAGCCTCTTTAATCATTAGGGAAGTTAATATCAAAACTTCCATAAAATATCACTTCACACCCATTGGGATAATTTAAAAGACAGCCAATAACAAGAGATACTAAATGTTTTGAAGGCTATGCAACTGTGCAAACAACCAAGCATGCACAGAACACAGGCTGTCTGGTGATAACTCCTAGGTAAGCACCGGTATAGCACCTCAGCCATAGATGGCATGCCACACACAATGAATTCTAAAAGTCTCTTTTAACCCATGGTAGCCAACATAATTCTCATTTGTGCATGCAATCAATGTAAAAAAATTATTGAGACGTTGTCGTTGTGACCGGCTGGGGCTGGCGTTGTGGGCAGTAAAATAATTTCCCAAGACAGTCGTAGGTAAAGAAAGATTTATTAGAGAAGGTATGAAGGTAGGTTGCGAGGATGCAACAGGCAGCACAGAAGAGAAGGGGCTGTTTGCAAACAGGAAGAGGTTGGAGGGAATTTTATAGGGTCGTGCTGGAGGTGGCCACGTGCATGTAAGGTGTGCAGATAAGGTCATGTTGCTGGGACTACGTGCAGACCGAGGTCTTTTGGAACAGGATGTCATACCAGTGTGTTGTTGGCAGTTAGCCATCTCTCAGAACAATTGTTCTCCCCCAGCCAGGGGCCCCTTCCTTGTTGTTGGTTACTTATTAGGACTCCACATGAGATCTTTGAAATGATTTTTGTTTTTTTGTAATGAGTTCCAGAAATCCAGTTTGTACTTTCCACTGATGGCACATCTCAATTTGCGAGTTGAATGTTATCAGTTGTACCTGCTCCATATTTAGATTTTTTTTTTCTTTTCTTTTTTTTTTTTTTTTTGAGACAGAGTCTCGCACTGTCGCCCAGGCTGGAGTGCAGTGGCGCGATCTCAGCTCACTGCAAGATCCGCGTCCCGGGTTCATGCCATTCTCCTGCCTCAGTCTTCCGAGTAGCTGGGACTATAGGTGTGCACCACCACACCCACCTGTATTAATATCATGGCTAATATTTTGTATTTTTAGTAGAGATGGGGTTTCACCGTGTTAGCCAGGATGGTCTCGATCTCCTGACCTCGTGATCTGCCTGCCTCGGCCTCCAAAAGTGCTGGGATTACAGGTGTGAGCCACCGTGCCTGGCCGTGTTTAGATTTTCTGGGGTTCACAGCTGTAAAGTAAGATTCACATGTCCAGGTTGTTCCAAGCATACTTCAAAGCTTTCCACTTCAAGAGTCATGTCAGATGAATAATGAGAATTTCTTTGGAATCTAACAACAAAGGGGTCATTGTGGCGTTAGCAACAGAAGCAGCTGTAGAATGGTGAAGGAAAACAGAAGTTTGGAGTGGCCTGAGGAGTTAGCTGGAGGTGAGGAGATAGGAGACATAGATATAGATGATCTTTTCTCAGTGGTTCATAGCTAAGGGGAAGGGATAGAGAGTAGTGGTGAAGGAGGGGATCCCAGGAAGTTTAGGAGAGGATTGTCTGTGTAGCTAGGAGAAACTTGAACATGTTTAAATGCCGAAGAAGGGATTCAGTAGAAAAACAGAAGTTAAAGATACGGAGTCGCCTGTAATCCCAGCACTTTGGGAGGTTAAGGCAGGCAGATCATGAGGTCAGGAGTTCGAGGCCACTCTCGCCAACATGGCGAAACCCCATCTCTACTAAAAATACCAAAAAATTAGCTGGGCATATAGGTGTGTGCCTGTAATCCCAGCTACTTGGGAGGCTGAGGCAAGATAATTGCTTGAACCCGGGCAGCAGAGCTTGCAGTGAGCCCAGATCATCCCACTGTACTCCAGCCTGGGCTACAGAGTGGGACTCTGTCTCAAAAAAAAAAAAAAAAAAAAAAGATGATACAAGGGTTACGTTGCAATATTGGAAGCATAAAATTAACAAGAAGCAGGAATGAGGCTCAGATCACTCTTGGTGGATAAAGGAAATATATTTATTTATTTAAGAGACAGGGTCTTGCTCTTTGGCCAAGGCTAGAGTGCAGTGGCCTGATCACCACTCACTGCAACCTCGACCTTCTGGGCTCAAGCTATCCTCCTCGCTCAGCCTCTCTCGTTCAACTAGGACCTCAGACGTGTATCATCACCCCCAGCTAACTCTTTAATTTTTAGTAGAGATGGGGTTCTCCCTATGTTGCCCTGACTGGTCTCAAACTCCTGGGTTCAAGTGGCCCTCACGCCTCAGCCTACCACAGTGCTGGGATTACATGCGTGAGCCACCATGCCTGGCAGGAAATCTCTTTAAATACAATTAAAGGAAATTTGGAAACATTCGATGCTTATCAGGGATATTTGCAGATTTGGCAACTCACGTCTTTGGGAACCATCGGGTAAGTTAAGGAAAATTAAATATCTATGAGGAAAAAAGAAATCTGGAGAAAATTTTGCAACAGGTTTTGGGGAAAATCAAGGGGTAAACATAACAATGCATACACAGAAAATAAAGTTTCTATGCATGATGGATTCTCCCCAGTTGATGGAGAATATTTTGTATTTACAGTGGCACTAAGACGTCATGTCATGTGATTCTTTTTTCAGCAGTGGTCATATGACGGTGGTAGCCATGGCGTCACAGATAATAGGGACCGTCCAAGCTTGAAGTTTTACAAGGTGGATATGATAAGTGGTAAGGAATTTTGGATTAATCTAAATGAATTTTTTTTAGATAGGGTCTCATTCTGTGCTCAGGCTGGAGTGCAGCCATGTGATCTCCGCTCACCACAGCCTCCACCTCCTGGGTTCAAGAGATTCTCCCACCTCAGCCCCCTGAGTAGCTGGGACTACAGGTGTGCACCACCATGCCTGGCTAATTTTTTTTTTTTTTTTTGGTAGGGATGGGGTTTCACCATGTTGGCCAGGCTGGTCTTGAACTCCTGGCCTCAAGTGATCCACCCACCTCGGCCTCCCAAAGTGCTGAGATTACAGGCGTGAGCCACCGTGCCTGGCCTCTAAGGGAAATATTGAGGTCACAGACTACAGAATCCAAGAGTGCTAGGAATCAGAGGAGGGAGAGGAAGGTGAAGATACGGAGGTCTGGAGTGATTCAAATATCCAAATCATAGATACCTGTTCCTCAAGGTGTGTTCTTCAAGAACAGGTGTCTATGGTATGGGTATTTGAATTAAAAAACCTGGAAATCAGAAATTTATAGTGAGTGAATAAGTTTTCTGGTTTATTTATTTATTTATTTATTTAGAGACAGTCTCGCTCTGTCACCCAGACTGGAGTGCAGTGGTGAGATCTCGGCTCACTGCAACCTCCAGCTCCTGGGTTCAAGCGATTCTCCTGCCTCAGCCTCCCGAGTAGCTGGGATTACAGATGCGCACCACCACACCCAGCTAATGTTTGTATTTTTTGTACAGATGCGCACCACCATGTTGGCCAGGCTGGTCTTGAACTCCTGACCTCAAGCGATTTGCCTGCCTCGGCCTTCCAAAGTGCTGGGATTACAGGCATAAACTGCTGTGCCGGGCCTGAATTATTTATTTTTGAGCATGGCCGTTTGGGTTGCTGAAAATGTCTGGGGTGTAGGATTAAGGCTCGAAGAGCAGAGCAGTTGATAATTTCATTATTGATTTACAAGCTGCAGGAACTGTGCAAACCAAGAGGTCAATTGTTAACCAGATGAATAGTCAAGTAATGCATAAGAATGGCAGGATTTGGGCTGGGCATGGTGGCCCATGCCTGTAATCCCAGCACTTTGGGAGGTCGAGGTGGGAGGATCATTGAGTTCAGGAGTTCCAGACCAGCCTGGACAAGGTGGTGAAACCTTGTCTCTACAAAAACCACAATTAGCCAGGCATGGTGATGCACGCCTGTAATCCCAGCTACTCGGGAGGCTCAGGCGGGTGGATCACTTGAGCCTGGGGAGGTAAAGGCTGCAGTGAGCTGTGATTGCACCGCTGCACTCCAGCCCGAGTGACGGAGTGGGACCAAAAAGAAAAGAAAACAAAACAAAACAAAAGGCAAGATTTGAGATTTAGTAAAAGACTGCCATGTGTGTCATGAGAGGGAGTATCAGGACTTGAGCATTTAAGAGTGACAAGGGCAGAAAGAGAATAAAATAGTACTCAAACAAGGAGGGGGTTTGCAGGATGATGAAGGAGAGTTTTGACCTTGAACTCTCTGTGCTTGACTCAAATCTGCCTGATGATGTCCCCGGAAGCAGGTCAGACCTATCTCCAGAGGGAGAGAGGAAGGATGAAAGTCCAAAACAGCTGAGATCCTTGTCCTGAGAAGGCAGGCTTCACTGATCAATTTCACCCCGTTTCATGGTTTATTTTAATAGTGTAAGAGGAAAAGAAGCGTGATGGGCAAGAGTTCACAGAGGAAGCAACGTGACTGTGTAAACCAATGCAAATCAAAGCCTGGCTTGAACACCTCAATCCCTCTGAGAATGTCCAATTACACATTCAAGAGGCCAGTTACGAGAATTACACCCCATCCTGGCAATGAGGTCAGATACCATCAATGGGAGGAGAGCTTGGAGAAGCCTCAGCAGGTGTGCTGGCAGAAGAGACTGCAAGGACTGCAGGCTTACAGCAGCGCAGGGGAACTTTTAAGTGCTTTGGATCTTGCCAATACTTTGCAAAAACTAGTCCCTAGTTACACAGGTGGATCTCTGCTGGGGGATCTTGCCGGTGGTCTGGAGCACTCCTGCCCCATGCCCCACCTTGCCTGCTCTTCAGATGTGGTGGAGATAATTCCCAGAGAGGGAGTGGGTATCTCGCAGCTCCTCTGCCAACAATTTCTGGTCACCGAGGAAGATATCAGGAAACAGGAATGGAAAGTGAAGACAGTAAGAGAGCGACTCGCAATAGCATTGATTGCGGATGGACTCGCTAATGAGGCGGAGAAAGTGAGAGGCCAAGAAGGCTGTCCTGAAAAAAGCTATGAAAAAAAGAGAAGATAGTGCAGATGAAATGAAGCGTAATCCTTTATTAACATCTCTTTACAGTGTTCACAATGAGGTTTTTTTTTTTTTTTTTTTTTTTTTTTTTTGCTTTAAGCTCTTGAAACTTTAAAATATGCCAATACTTAAAAAAGAAAAAAAAAATTAGGCTGGGTGAGCACCTAAGAGCACCTAAGTAAGTAAGCTCAGAACAGGGCGCAGTGGCTCATGCCTGTAATCCCAGCACTGTGGGAGGCTGAGGTGGGCGATCACTTGTGGCCAGGAGTTCAAGACCAGCCTGGCCAACATGGTGAAACCGCAGTCTCTACTAAAAATAAAAAAATTAGCTGGATGTGGTGGCAGGCACCTGTAATGCCAGCTACTTGGGAGGCTGAGGCAGGAGAATCGCTTGAACCTGGGAGGCAGAGGCTGCAGTGAGCCAAGATCGTGGCACTCCACTCCAGCCTGGGTGACAGATCGAGACTCTATTTCAAAAACAAAACAAAACAAAACAAATTTAAACTCCTTTGTGTGACACAGGGGACTAAAGACAGTAATTTCTTTTTCAGGTGAGAGATCGGGTTTCAGGTGGGCAGGGAAAGGAGATTTTTCTTTTTCATGTTATACTGATATTTATTTACTATGTATGTATGTATGTAGTCCAGGTTGGAGTGTGGTGGTGCCATCATAACTCACTGCAGATCAGGTATGGGGCCTCAAGCCTGTAATCCCAGCACTTTGGGAGGCTGGGATGGGCAGATTGCTTGAGATCAGGAGTTCAAGACCAGCCTGGCCAACATGGTGAAACCCTGTCTCTACAAAAAATACAAAACTTAGCTGGGTGTGGTGATATACACCTGTAGTCCCAATTATTTGGGAGGCTGAGGCAGGGGAATCGCTGGAACCCAGGAGGCCAGAGGTTGCAGTGAGCCGAGATAATGCCACTGCACTCCAGCCTGGGCAACAGAGCAAGACTCTGTCTCAAAAACAAAAAACAAAAAACAAACCCATAAAACAAAACAAACAAAAAACAAACCAGACAAACAAAAAATCACAAACAAACAAAACCTCACTGTAGTCTTGAACTCCTGGGCTCAGGTGATCCTCCTGCCTCAGCCTCCTGAGTAACTGGGACTATAGGCACATGCCATTACACTTGGCTAATTTTTTTTTTTTTTTTTTTTTTTTTTGAGACGGAATCTCGCTCTGTCACCCAGGCTGGAGTGCAGTGGCCGGATCTCAGCTCACTGCAAGCTCCGCCTCCCGGATTTACGCCATTCTCCTGCCTCAGCCTCCCGAGTAGCTGGGACTACAGGCGCCCGCCACCTCGCCCAGCTATTTTTTTGTATTTTTTAGTAGAGATGGGGTTTCACCGTGTTAGCCAGGATGGTCTCAATCTCCTGACCTCGTGATCTGTCCGTCTCGGCCTCCCAGAGTGCTAGGATTACAGGCTTGAGCCACCACGCCCGGCCTCGGCTAATTTTTTTCTATTCTTTGCAGAGACAAGGTCTCATTCTGTTGCCCAGGCTGGTCTCAAACCCCTAGACTCAAGCAATACTCCCACCTCAGCCTCCCAATATGCTGGGATTACAGGTGTGGGCCACCATGCCTGGCCAGTATTCTATCATTTTTAACACATCAATCTCAGAAACTGGTAAATCCATCAAACAAAAGCAAATAATGATAAAAAGCACTGGAATAATTCAATAAGCTTGATCAGCCAAGTAGACAAATAGACTTTAACTCTTAATCCCAATAAGCAGAACGATGGTACACTGTTAGATTTCATAACACTGAAAAGTCTCTCTGTCTTTTTTCTTTTTTTGAGACAGGGGTCTTACTCTGTCCCCCTGGCGTAATCCCAGCTACTCGGGAGGCTGAGGCAGGAGAATCGCTTGAATCTGGGAGGTGGTGGTTGCAGTGAGCTGAGGGCAACAGAGTGAGACTCCATCTCAAAAAACAAAACAAAAACAAAAAAATCCCCACATTCTAGGATTCAGATGATTACCACGTGGAAGCACAGAGCAGAAAAGATGAAATTTTAAGATAATAAATTTTTAGGGAAGCTATACATAATATAGATACTGCATTCTATATTTTTTTAGAGATGGGGTCTCTGTTGCCCGGGCTTGGAGTGCAGTGGTGCGATCATACTGCAGCCTCAACCTCCTGGGCTCGAGGGATCTTCCTGCCTCAGCCTCCCTAGTAGCTGGGACTATAGGTACATGCCACCACATCCAGCTATTTTTCCCTTTTAGTAGAGATGGGGGTCGCATTATGTTGCCAAGACTGGTCTCTAATTCCTGGCCTCAAGCAATCCTCCTGCTATGGTCTCCCAACATGCTGAGATTACAAGTGTGAGCCACTGTGCCTGGCCCAAAGAACCATTTCTGACCCGTGTATGCCTTCTTGGTCTACTTTCCATCGTAGAGGACCTGTGAAAGGGGTAAGATGCCACCCAGGGAACACTAATCTGGAAACTCTGGTGCATTCAAGTTTCAGAGAATGAAATAATAGAAGAGAAACTTGCAACTGCCAGGGTTTCTTGGGGGCGGGGGTATGGGAATATAAAGGAACAGGATGGTTGTGATGGCTGGTATAGGAGTCAAGGGTGGGCAAGTACTGAGTGACAAAGGATGGAGACCTCACACTGAAGTGGAATGTTGATTTTCCACCATGGCAATTTCTTTTTTCTTTTCTTTTTTTTGAAATGCATTCTTGCTCTGTCACCCAGGCTGGAGTGCAGTGGTGCAATCTTAGCTCACTGCAACCTCCACCTCTCAGGTTCAAGTGTTTCTCCTGCCTCAGCCTCCCGAGTAGCTGGGATTACAGGCACCCACCACCACACCCAGCTAATTTTTTGTATTTTTAGTAGAGATGAAGTTTCATCATGTTGGTCAGGCTGTTCTTGAACTCCTGACCTCAGGTGATCTGCCTGCCTTGGTCTCCCAAAGTGCTGGGATTACAGGTGTGAGTCACCATGCCCAGCCTCCACGATGGCAATTTCTATATCAGTGAAACAAGAGGATTCCCTGAGCTCCCTTGCAGGACATGAGACAGGGGTGTGGCTCATCTGTTTGGCTGCTGGGTGCACTGAAACTCCTTATGGGATGGCGAACACACAGACAGGCAGGTGCAGGAGCCGGGGCGAGTGCCCCTGGGCTCTGGCCCCACGGCAGTGTCCAGGGGTGTGTGTGTTACGGTGTGCTCCTTTAGCCTTGCTGTCTGTAGATGGCTTAAGTGTTAACCAGCTCAGTGCCCTCTTGGTACCCAGGTCCTTGTCCAGCATCCAGGAAGAATCAGGTCACACACAGACTTGAAGGATGAATGTGGGGTTTTATTGAATGGGGGAGGTGACTCTCAGTGGGATGGATGGGGAGCTGGAAGGGGGATGGAGTGGGAAGATGATCTTCCCCTGGAGTTTGGCCGTCCGGTGGCTGGTCTGCTCTCCAACTGTCCCCAGCTGAACTCCTCTTGGCATTCAGATGCTCCTTCTCTTCTCTCTGCTGTGTCGTTCTGCCATTCCTCTGCTTGTGGAGCCGGGTGTTTGGGGTTCATACGGGTACAGGATAGGGGAGCATGGTGGGCCAAAAGGTGACAAAAGGCATGAAAACAGGAATTGCCTGTTCCCATTTAGGGCCATGGGTCTCCCGGCTTGAGGGTGGGGTCTTTGCTGGGGAACCACCCTCTTCTACCCAGTATTCCCCTGTCTCCTGTCATCAGTAATGCAGTTTGGATATGTGTTCCCACCAAATCTGATGTTGACTTGCAATCCCCAGTGTTGGAGGTGGACCCTGGAAGGAGATGCTTAGGTCACAGAGGCAGATCCTTCGTGGTTTGATGCTGCCTTTGCAGCAGGGAGTCTGTACTTGTGAGATCTGGTTAAGTGTGTGGCACCTTTGCTCCCCCCAACTCTTTCTTGCTCCTGCTCTGGCCATGTGACATGCTGGCCCTCTCTTGTGACATGCTGGCCCTCCCTTGGTCTTCACCATGATTGGAAGCTTCCTGAGACCTCCCCAGAAGCTGATCAGATGCTGGCATCATGCTTTCTGTACAGCCCGCAGAACTGTGGGCCAATTAAACCTCTTTTCTTTAAAAATGACCCAGTCTCAGGTATTTTTTTTTTTTCTTTCTTTCTTTTCTTTCTTTTTTTTTTTTTGAGACAGGTTCTCTCTCTGTCATGCAGGCTGGAGTGCAGTGGTGCCATCACAGTTCACTGCAGCCTTGACCTCCCAGGCTCAGTTGATCCTCCCACCTCTGCCTCCTGGGTAGATGGGACTATAGGCACGCACCACCATGCCTATTTTTAAAAATCTTTTGTAGAGACAGCATTTTGCCATGTTTCCCAGGCTGGTCTTGAACTCCTGGGCTCAAGCAACCTGCCTGCCTAGGCCTTCCATAGTGTTAGGATTACAGGCGTGAGCCACCGAGCCCGGCCAGGTACTTTTTTTTTCTCTTTTTTTGAGACAGAGTCTTGCTCTGTCGCCCAGGCTGGAGTGCAGTGGCGTGATCTTGGCTCACTGCAACCTCTGCTTCCTGGGTTCAAGTGATTCTCGTGCTTCAGCCTCCTAAGTAGCTGGCATTACAGGCGTGCACCACCACGCCTGGCTAATTATTGTATTTTTTGTAGAGACAGGGTTTCACCAAGTTGGCCAGGCTGGTCTCGAACTCCTGACCTCAAGTGATCCATCCGCCTAGGCCTCCCAAAGTGCTGGGATTACAGGCATGAGCCACCGTTCCCGGCCAGGTATTTCTTTATCACAGTGCAAGAACAGCCTAATACAACCATTTTCACCAATTCTGGTGTTCCCAAGGGATGACATGGTGCGAAACCACAAAACACAACTGAGAGTTGCCTTCAGGACTTCACGAAAGGGGAAGATTGTTCTCTTAGTCCAACATGAACCAGTCAGGGGTCACGTCAAGGAAGGCTCAGAGACTGTGTCCGACCAATATGGTTTATTTCTGCCCCAGCCAAGCTACTTTGGACCCTGGCTGGGGAAAAGAGACCCCGGGCACCGGCAAGTTCCAGTCATTGCAGATCCTCCAGGTCTAGGTGTGACCGGTAGTAGCCTGGGCACTGTTGCCGGAAGCTGCATTCTTCCTTCTTCCGCCAGCGAGTGGTCGCCTATGAGGGTGAGGAGAAGGTGTGAGAATGGACTGGTCAGCCGTCCAGGGAGGGGAGGCCACAGGGGTGAGAATATGGCCAAAGCCAGAGGCCTGATGCTTCCTCTGTCTCCCTTCATTGTTTCATTTAATTTCTCCCTCAGTTCTTTTCCTCTTTTCACCACTTTCTTTTCTTCTCTCTCCTTGTTTCACTCTCGGTTTAAAAAAATTTTTCCCCCTCCGATATCCTCTTCATTTCTCTCTCCCCTTGCCCCAAATTTCTTTATCAATATATCACATATCTACCGATGAGTTATTTATCTATCATCTAGCTATCAATATTTATCTATCTGTGAATCAATTATCTATCTACCAATCAATAACTATCAATTTTCTCTCACCTGTCAATCATCTATTTATAATCTATCAATCATCTATCAATCACCTGTCATCCACCAGTCATCTATTTATCATCTACTTATCAATATCTATCAACTACCTGTTACCTATCAATTTATCTATCAATTATCTATCAAAAATCATCTATTTATCATCTATTTATCATCTACTTATCAATATCTATCAAATACGTTACCTATCAATTTATCAATTATCTATCAAAAATCATCTATTTATCATCTACCTATCAGCTATCCACCAATCATCTATCAACTATCAATCATCTATCTCCTATCTTCTGTCTAAATATCATTTCTCTCTCATCTCATTCTCAGTCTCTTTCTCTGGCTTTTGGTCCTGATCTCAGCCTCTCCCTCTCTCTCCCTCCCTTCCTCCTCTACACCTGTCTGGCTTAACTGAGGCATAACTGACATAAAATAAACTGCACAGATTTAAAGTGAATGTTTTGAATAAGTTCTGATCATAACTTACTGAACTATCACCACAGTCAACATAAGGAACGTCCATCCATCGTTCCTAAAACTTTCTTCCTGGCCAGGCACGGTGGCTCACACCTGTAATCCCAGCACTTTGGGAAGCCGAGGCGGGTGGATCACCAGAGGTCAGGAGTTCGAGACCAGCCTGGCCTACATGGTAAAACCCCGTCTCTACTAAAAATACAAAAATTAGCTGGGTGTGGTGGTGTGTGTCTGTAATCCCAGCTACTTGGGAGGCTGAGGCAGGAAAAACACTTGAACCTGAGAGGCAGAGGTTGCAATGAACCAAGATCATGCCATTGTGCTCCAGCCTGGGCGACAGAGTGAGACTCCGTCTCAAGAAAAAAGAAAACACACACACACACACACACACACACAACTTTCCTCCTGCTCTTTTACAGTTCCTTTTTCCCTGCCACTGCAAACAATTTTCATTGCCAGGCAACCGCTAATCTGATTCCTGTCCTTAGAGATTAGTTTGTCCTTCCTTCCTTCCTTCCTTCCTTCCTTCCTTCCTTCCTTCCTTCCTTCCTTCCTTCCTTCCTTCCTTCCTTCCTTCCTCCCTCCCTCCCTCCCTCCCTCCCTCCCTTCCTCCCTTCCTTCCTTCCTTCCGACAAACTTTCACTCTTGTTGCCCAGGCTGGAGTGCAATGGTGCAATCTCGGTTCACCACAACCTCTGCCTCCTGGTTTCAAGCGATTCTCCTGCCTCAGCCTTCCGAGTAGTTGGGGTTACAGGCATGTGCCACCAAGCCCGGCTAATTTTGTATTTTTAGTAGAGATGGGGGGTCTCTCTCCATGTTGGTCAGGCTGGTCTTGAACTCTCGACCTCAGGTGATCTGCCCACCTCGGCCTCCCAAATTGCTGGGATTACAGGCGTGAGCCACTGAGCCCAGCGATTAGTTTGTATTTTCTAGAATTTGTCTATAAAGGGAATCATATGGCATGTACTCTTTTCTTTGTCTGGATTCTTTCACTAGGCATAATTATCTTGCAATTTATACATGTTGCTGTATACTTTATTAATGTATTAATAATTAATTCCTTTTCATTGCTGAATAATATTCCATTGTCAGGATATATTTGTTAATGAACGTTAGGGTTGTTTTCAGAGTTTGGCTATTACAAACAAAGCTGTTATGAACATTTATTTATGTACAAGTCTTCATATAGACATATGTTTTTATTTCTTTTAAATAAATTACTAGGAGTGGGATGGTAGGGTCTTATGGTAGGTGTGTGTAATTTTCAAAGAAACGGCCAAGCTATTTTCCACTAGCACTTTATGAGAGTTCCAGTTCTGTCACATTTTCATCAACACTTGTTATAGTCAATCTTTTCAATTTTATCCATTCTTGTGCAAAGTGGCCTCTCATTGTGCCTTCCATGTATATCTCCCTAATGACTAATGTTGTTACATTTTTCTCTTATATTCTTTTGTTTACACTCTTTGCAATCACTTTTTCACTCAATATCTTGTAATCAGCATATAGGTTGTGAAGTTTTTGAGATGTGCACAACATAGTAACTATAGTTAATAATAACGTAGATTTCAAAATTGCTAAGAGTATAGGTTGCCAATGTTCACACCACGAAGAAATAATAACTATGAGAGGTGAGGGACATATTAATTAGCTTGATTGAGTCATTCCATAATTGTACATATACCAAAGCATCACATTGTATCCCCTAAATATATGCATCCATTATTTGTCAATTAATTAAAAATAAAATTATAGAAAGAAAATAGGAAAGCCACTGCATGAACTGGGAGAAAATATTTGCAAAACATATATCCAGCAAAGGACTTGTGTATAGCATAGTATGGTTTTGTAATATATTAAGCACTCTTACAACCCAATAGTAAGAAGACAAGCAACCCTTCCTTGCTCACCAGGAAGCCGCAGATCAGGCATGTGATGAGTCCCAGGAGTACTGCCAAGCAGATGAGGATGATGGCCCAGAAGGGAAGGTCTGGGGAGACAAGGGCTGGGGTGAGCCACCTCCTGCCATGTCCTAGGGCTCCTTCTTGGACCCTATGTGGCCTGAGGATGGGCACAGCCCTGGGGAGGAGGGCTTAGTGGCTCAACACCTCAAGCCTCTGATGCCCCCCAAAAAGTGGGTCCCCAGCAAGCCAGGATCCCTGCTATCCCTTCACGATGCCTCAATAGTCTTTGCCATGAGTTCGTCAACTTTGATCCTCATCCAAGACTCTGTGTGCCTGGTGCTCTTGGACAAGGCAAAGCACCATCAGGTTACCCCCTCCCTACCCTGGGCTGGGGCTTCTTTGAGACTTACCAGAATTCCCAGTTAAGGGCTCATTTCTGTTGGGAGAATACCCTAGAAATGAAAGAAATGGAGGGTGCATGTGAGTATGTCTTATTCTTTTCTTTTTTTTTTTTTTTTTTGGAGATGGAGTCTTGCTCTGTTGCCCAGGCTAGATTGCAGTGGCATGATCTTGGCTCACTGCAACCTCCACTTCCCGGGTTCAAGCAATTCTCCTGCCTCAACCTCCCAAGTAGCTGGGATTACAGGCACCTGCCAAAACGCCCGGCTAATTTTTGTATTTTTTTTTTAGTAGTGATGGGGTTTTACCATGTTAGACAGGCTGGTCTCAAACTCCTGACCTCGTGATCCACCCACCTCGGCCTCCCAAAGTGCTGGGATTACAGGTGTGAGCCACCATGCCTGGCCGAGTGTGTCTTATTCTTTTAAATACAATTTTACAAGCATACAAAAAAGCAGAGAGAAGAGTACAATAAATATTCATCACCTAGATTTAGTGATTTATATTTCCTCCAACTAAAACATATACATCCAATTTATGATTTATTAACATTTCAGTGAAAGTAAATGTTTTTGCTGAAGTTTTAGAGTTGAGTGGACATCATGACATCTCACCCCAAATATTTCAATTTGTATCTCTAAAAAAATGAGGACGTGTGGCTACATAAGCCCAAAGCCATTATCCCACTACAAGAGTGTCATAAGTTAAATTCATGCCTCTGGGCATGGTGGACCTAAATTGGGCTGGGCCCAATGGCGGTGGCGGTGAGAATGGATCATCGCAGTTGGAAACTCATGGGATCTCTCTAGGTTTATAAATTCTTACCCAAAAGCTTTTTCTTCTGCCTAAAAACACATTTAAGCTCTCCTTCACTTGGTGGTTTTATTGTCATCTTTTAGAATTTACCTTCAATGTCATTTCCTCCAGGAAGCCTTCCCTGATGACCACACCCATGTATGAATAGGTTCACATCAAATAATTTATAATTGACAACTGCCTGTTCTTGTTATTCCTCACTACAGCGCAAACTCCATGAAGATAGGGATGTAAAGCCACCATCAGGCATGGGGAGAAGGGTTACTGATTCCTCGACTTCTACAACTCTGTTATAGCCAACTTCTTTTTTTTTTCTCAAGATGGAGTCTTGCTCTGTCACCCAGGCTGGAGTGCAATGATGTGATCTCATCTTACTGCAACCTCCGCCTCCTGGGTTCAAGAGATTCTCCTGCCTCAGCCTCCCAAGTAGCTGGGATTACAGGCGTGCACCACCATGCCTGGCTAATTTTTTGTATTTTTAGTAGAGACAGGGTTTCACCATGTTGGCCAGGCTGGTTTTGAACTCCTGACCTTGTGATCTGCCTGCTTTGGCCTCCCAAAGTGCTGGGATTACGAGTGTGAGCCACCACGCCCAGCCTATGGTCAACTTCTTAAAGATGTGGAGTACATACCAATGACTAACAAGTATATGAAAAAATGCTCAACATCACTAATAATCAGAGACATGCAGGTTAAAACCATGATGAGATACTGCCTTACACCAGTCAGAATGGCTATTACTAAAAAGACAAAAAATAACAGATGTTGGAAAGGATGCCAGAAAAGCGAACTCTTACACAGTGTTGGTGGGAATGTAATTTAGTACAATCTCTACGAAAAACGTATGGAGATTTCTCAAAGAACTAAAAATGGAACTACCATTTGACCCACGAATCCCACAACTGGGTGTCTACACAAAGGAAAATAAGTAATTGTGTCAAGAAGACACCTGCAGCTGTGTGTTCATCACAGAACTATTCACCATAGCAAAGATATGGACCCAACCTAAGTGTCCATCAATGGAGGAGTGTATAAAGAAAATGTGATATATCTCTCTCTCTCTCCACACACACACACACACACACACACACACACACACACACAATGCAATACCACTCAGGCATAAAAAAGAAGGAAATAATGTCTTTTGCAGCAACATGGAAGGAAGTGAAGGTCAAACAACTCATATACAGGAAGTCAAATAGCACATGTATTTGACTAAATAATGCATAGACATGTCAGTGCCAAATAATGCATAGGCATGGACGTAAAGAGTGGAATAATAGAGAGTGGAGACTTGGAAGGGTTGGGGAGTGGAGGAGAGTGGATGATGAGAAATTACTCAATGGCTACAATGTACATTATTCAGGTAATGGATACCCTAAAAGCCCAGACTTTCCCACTGGGCAATAGATCCACGCGACAAAATTGCACTTGTATCCCTTAAATATATACAAATAATAATTTTAAAAAGTAGTGTGCAGTATGGAGCAGCCACAAGTGGCTTTTAAATTAAAATTAAATAAAATTAAAACTTCACTATCTCAGTTACATTAACCACACTTCAAGCACTTAGTAATCACACGTGGCTCTGTGCTGAAGTGCCCAGATAGAAACATTTTCTATCACTGCAGAAAGTTCTATTGGATGGGCTGATTCAAGGCAAGGTTTGGCAAACTACAGCCCTGCTGGGTCCATGGCCTGGTTTTAGAAAGCCTGTGAGCTGACGACAATTTTTATTTTTAAAAAGCAAATTGGTAAAACAAGAAAAAGGCATGTGAAAGGCCTGTTGATTCTGAAGAATCAACAGTGCTCTGTTGCACAACAATAAATCAGAACCAAGGACAGGGCACACAGGCATTGGAAGGTCCTAATACGTTGTTCACATTTGACTTGAAAAGAACCTCGTATGAAATCTAGTTATTTCTTCTGTAAATATGAGTTGAGTGTTTATTATGTGCCAGGCGGAATATGGGGTTCTTGGAATATAGTGGTGAAAAAGCAGACAGTTACTCTCTGTTATATTCCTGATACATGGTACAATGTGTGTAACTATTCTTTGAATGGGTAAATTTAGATATGGAAAGTTGAGTCACCTTGAAGCCATCCCTGGAGTTGGAAAATAGGTCCATCCTACCACATATGTTGAGGATGAATCACATACAACTTGAAACTGGAAGCCCTAATTGACCTGCTGAAGCAAGAGGATCACTTGTGGCCAGGATTTAGAGACCAGTCTGGGCAACATAGTGAGACCCTCTCTCTACACAAAATTTAGAAATTAGCAAGGTGTGATGACAAGTGCCTGTAGTCCCAGCAACTTGGGAGGCTGAGGTGGGAGGCTCGCTGGAGCCTGGGAGTTCAAGACTGCAGTGAGCTATGATTGCACCACTGCACTTCATTCTGGGTAACAGAGCGAGACCCTGCCTCTAAAAGAAAAAAACCAACACAAACAAACCAGAGCCAGGTGCAGTGGTGCATGCCTGCCTGTAATCCCAGCACTTTGGGAGGCTGAAGCAGGTGACATGCTTGAGCTCAGGAGTTCAAGACCAGCCTGGGCAACATCGCCAAACCCCATCTCTAGAAAAAATACAAAAATTATCCGGGTATGGTGGCACATGGCTATAGTCCCAGCTATCTGGGAGGCTGAGATGGGTGGATTGCTTGAGCCCAGGGGTTGAGGCTGCAGTGAGCTGAGATCATGTCACTGCACTCCAGCCTAGGTGACAGAGTGAGACCCTCTCTCAAAAACAAACAAATGAATAAACAACACAACAACAACTAATCAGGGTAATTGTTTAACACTGCAGCTGCCTGGGGGTGGAGGAGCAATACCATCTAGGGCAGGCAAGAAGGGAACCAAAAACCGAGTGACTTGCTAAGTACAGAGATAAGAAGTCCAGAGAGGAGATGTGACTAGCCTGAGGTCACAGAGCTGGCCAGAAGAGGGCAAATGCCTCCCGTATCCCTCGGGCATCCTTTTCTTTCCTTCAATGATGGGTAACGCCTAGGAGAACTAAGCCACTTTCTCCCAGTCTGAGAAAGTTCGATGATGAATCATCCCCAAGCCTTCAGATTCCCAGGGAAGGACCCAGGTGAGGAAGTGGGAGTTGCCACCCCAGCCCCAATGACCCAGGGAGCTTTACCATCCACAAGGACACTGCTCCTGTCCAGGGTGAAGTTCTGCAACTGGCTACCATTCCGGGTCATCCGCAGGAATTCCTCATAGATGGCAACTCTGTCTACTCTCCGAGCCAGTGGCGAGAAGTTACACAGGGAATCCACCCCCGTGTGGTGGTTGTTGGGGACAGACCTGGAAGGGGACAAGGGATAAGGAAAGATATCTGCAATTTTATCATGATTCTAGGCTTTCTCCTTCTAGAGTCTTCCTGTAAGAACTTTCTGCAATGATGTAAACATTCCATGTCGGCCAGGCACAGTGGCTCACGCCTGTAATCCCAAAACTTTGGGAGGCTCAGGCAGGCGGATCACGAGGTCAGGAGATCAAGACCATCCATACAAATATTAGCTGCATGTGGTGGCGTGTGCCTGTAATCCCAGCTACTAGGGAGACTGAGGCAGGAGAATCGCTCGAACCAGGGAGTAGAGATTGCAGTGAGCCGAGACCGTGCCCCTGCTCTCCAGCCTGGTGACAGAGCAAGACTCCATCTCAAAAACAAAACAAAAAACAAACAAAAGAATTCCACATCTACACTACACAATGCAGCCATTAGTAGCTTCATGTTGTTATTAAACACTTAAAATGCAGCTAGTGTGGGAGAAGAACTGAATTTCTAATTTTATTCTACTTAATTCATTTAAAAATAGCTATAGGGAGGCCAGGCATGATGGCTCATGCCTGTTATCCCAGCACTTTGGGAGGCCAAGGTGGGTGGATCACTCAAGATCAGGAGTTTGAGACCAGCCTGGCCAACACAGTGAAACCCTATCTCTACTAAAAACACAAAAATTAGCCGGGTGTGGTGGCACACGCCCATAATCCCAGCTACTTGGGAGGCTGAGGCAGGAGAATTGCTTGAACCTGGGAAGTGGAGTTTGCAGTGAGCTGAGATTGTGCCACTGCACTCCAGCCCGGGCAACAGAGGGAGACTCTATCTCAAATAAATCAATAAAATAAATAATTTTTTAATTTTTAAAATAATTATTTTAAAAATAATTATTTTTAATGTTGGGGTAACATTGGAATGTTGGGGTAATGACTTCTGAATACCCATAAAATCAATGAGAACAATGGCCAAAATAGTCCAAATCAATTTTTCCAGAAGTCTAGAAGTGAACCAAAGGCTTGCAAAACTTCAAGGGGTGTTTAGTAAAGGAAGGTGTTAAATCTCAATAAAAAGAGCAAGCTTTGTGGCATTTTAACTTGCATTATTTCCACAGTGCTCTTTCAAGATCCTCAGTATTTTATTATTATTATTATTATTGTTATTGTTATTATTGAGACAGGCCCTGGCTCTGTTGCCCAGGCTGGAGTGCATGGCCCAATATCAGCTCACTGCAACCTCTGCCTCCTGGGCTCAAGCCATCCTCCCACCTCAGCCTCCTAAGTAACTGGGGCTAAAGCGCACACCACTATGCTCAGCTGATTTTTGTTATTTTTTGTGGAGATGGGTTTTCACCATATTGCACAGGCTGGTCTCAAACTCCTGAGCTCAAGCGGTCCACCCACCTTGGCCTCCCAAAGTGCTGGGATTATAGTTGCGAGCCACTGCATCCAGCAAGATCCTCGGTCATTTTGAAAACCAGTAGCCTCACAATCATGATAGCTGCGAAAACCAGCCGCCTAGCAGTCAAAATAGCTTGAGAGTGCTGCAGACATCAATCCGCGGAACCTTGTCACTATCTGATCTGCTTGGCAGCTCCTTGAAAAAGGAGCCCTATTCTCAGGGCTTATCTTTATTTGTTCTGACTCAGAATTTGTTTAGTGAAGAAAGCCTGTTCTCAGGGCAGTTGTCAAAAAAAAAAAAAAAAAAAAAATCGTTGGTATTTCCCCATTGGAATTGATACCTCTCATTGAAAAGCACAGTTAGGGCCGGGCGCGGTGGCTCACGCCTGTAATCCCAGCACTTTGGGAGGCCGAGACGGGCGGATCACGAGGTCAGGAGATCGAGACCATCCTGGTTAACATGGTGAAACCCCGTCTCTACTAAAAAATACAAAAAACTATCCGGGCGAGGTGGCGGGCGCCTGTAGTCCCAGCTACTCGGGAGGCTGAGCCAGGAGAATGGTGTAAACCCAGGAGGCAGAGCTTGCAGTGAGCTGAGATCCGGCCACTGCACTCCAACCTGGGCGACAGAGCGAGACTCTGTCTCAAAAAAAAAAAAAAAAAAAAAAAAAAAAGAAAAGAAAAGCAGTTAGGCTGCTGGGATCTAAGTAATCTGGTTTTAGTTCCCTCCTTTCCCCCATCTTCCATGGGTCCTGATTTCAGTGGCCGATGTCTTAATGTAGTCGATTCTACACTCTAGAGTCCATGGCCTCAGCACCAGGTAGCTTTATGTCTGCTGAGATTTACACCAGCACTCTTGAGTGTTGGAGCCAGCTGGGTTCCAGCTTTAGGAAAAAGCTGGTTTTTAGTTAACAGCTCTCTATGTCTAGGGCTCTCTTCCATCAAAGCTATGGCTTGGGAACACTTCTATTTAAAGGACAGCAGAAGTTCCTAGAGTCATTAGGTCCTGAGTTAGAACTCACCTGAATGTTGAAACTTGACAGTCAGAAAAATAGCTCTTGATGCTGCTATTTCGGAAGAGTTGGTTGAGCTGAAAGACAGGGCGATGTTTCTTAGGTCAGAATCCTGGTCCTGGTAGCATCAGAGAATTTTCAGCCACTGAGCACACTTCTCTATCTATTTTGTTTCTTGTCATGACACCCACTTGCCCAGGTATGTATATCAAAGGACATGCTCTTCTAGGGTATGACTTAGCTGTGTGACCTTGGGTCAGCTACTGAACCTCTCTGTGCTTGCATCTTAAATGGGAATAAGAACCTGTCTTTGTGGATTGTTATAAAAAGTCACCCTGTGGCTACCCAGAATGCATAAGTCGATTTCTGCATGCAATAGAGTGGACACACCACCCCCCTCTCACCGCATCCTCAATATTCCTTTTGTTCCTCTGGTAATTGGTGGTGCTTGGCTGGGATATGTCCTGGGAATATGGTAGGTTGGTGATGGTGAAATTCAGGTAGAAGTGCTGGGTACTGGAACTGCTTGTTGGTTTTGTTGGTTGATAAACTGATGGCTCCATCTCTAGAATTTTAAAAAAAGGATGTAAAAATTCACTCTTAAGGCAGGGTTTTAAGAAAGAGATTATTCCAGCTAGCTTAACTTATTTCTGGCATTGTGAGCTGAGCTAGGTTTGTTTTTTTTTTTTTTCTGGAGGGGAGGTTGTTTGTTTTGTTTTGTTTTTTTGAGACAGTTTAACTCTCTTTGCCCAGGCTGGAGTGCAATGGCGAGATCTTGGCTCACTGCAAGCTCCACCTCCTGGGTTCAAGCCATTCTCCTGCCTCAGCCTCCTGAGTAGCTGGGATTACAGGTATGCACCACCACGCCTGGCTAATTTTTTTTTTTTTTTTGTATTTTTAGTAGAGACATGGTTTCTCCATGTTGGTCAGGCTGGTCTCAAACTCCCGACCTCAGGTGATCCACCCGCGTTGGCCTCCCAAAGTGCTGGGATTACAGGTGTGAGCCACTGTGCCTGGCTGAGCTAGGATTTTAAAGGTGGGATAGAGGGTTTTAGGTAACAGCTCTATATTGGATGGAGGATCTTCCTCCATCCATCTGTCCAACTTGCATCCATCCACCCATCTACCTGTCCAACTCTCTTTCTACCAAGCATTGTAAGAATTGCCTACAACCTGGGATGAAAGAGACTGGGTTTCTCTGGGGGTGTAGTCAGCAAGCGTAGGTGCTGAGCAACCCAGAGTCTTCTAACTGATGATCTTTGTTCGTAAAGGGTCTTCCTGACTCTGCTCTGCTCTCCCTGCACCCTCCATTCTGCACACAGCACCCAGAGGATAAGCAGAATTCATGTCACTTTCTTTCTAAAGCAGAGCTCATGAGTGTGTCAATTTCCTCCCCAAGCCATTCCAGTACCCAACGAAGTCTCTGCCCACATCTTTGCCTTCAACTGTCACCTCTCCAATATCAAAGTGGATGCTGCAGCTACACCAATCTTCTGAAACTTCCCCCAAAATGCCATATTCTTTTTTTTTTTTTTTTTTGAGATGCAGTTTCGCTCTTGTTGCCCAGGCCGGAGTGCAATGGCACGATCTCGGCTCACTGCAACATCTGCCTCCCGGGTTCAAGCCAGTCTCCTGTCTCAGGCTCCCAAGTAGCTGGGATTACAGGCACGCACCACCGTGTCTGGCTAATTTTTGTATTTTTAGTAGAGATGGGGTTTCATCATATTGGTCAGGCTGGTCTCGAACTCCTGACCTCGGGTGATCCACCCGCCTTGGCCTCTGAAAGTGCTAGGATTACAGGTGTGAGCCACCATGCCCAGGCAAATGCCATATTCTTTTTATCTTCTAGGTTATAGATGCATGGAGCTCTGTTCTCCATCTATTACCCCTGGCTAGGTCCCATTCTCTGTCAGATCTCAGCTTCTTCACCCCTTCCTACACAAAACTTTCCAAGACAAGGTTGTGTGTTCCTCCTTGGGGCTCCCACAGGCTCCTGAAATTCCCTTATCATAGCAATGATCACACTGTATCATCAGTATGTGTTTACTTCCATTGTTTATTGAATGAATGAATGACTTCTTCATTGATTGATTCATTCATTTAATTAATCAGCCATTTTAATTGATCAGTTACTCAATTAAATCAATACTCAAATCAATTAATCAATTATTAGTCAATTAAATCAATTAATCAATTAATTAATCACTTTTTAATGAATCACTTATTCTTTAATTAAAAGAATCAATAAATTGATTCAAAAAATGATTTATTGATTCATTCATTCAACACAATTTTTTTAATATGTAAAAATAGCTATTCTCTTAGGTGCAATGACTGAGTGTTCTGTTCCTGCCTCGTTGGATAATCTCCTGCCAGAGATCATCTACAAGGGTCTCCAGAAAGCCTCCCTTTCTCTCTCTGGAGCCTCCACCAATTTCACTGGTACCGAGAAGCCCCATCTTTCCTCATAACCCTACCTCTTCCAGTTATGAAACCAGCCACCCCAGCTTGTACCTGTCACATGGATGTCCACCAGCTGGTAGGTGGAGCCCAGCCAATGGGATGAGGCATTCAGGGTCTTATCCAGAAAGACTTGCTCCAGCAGGCTGGGGTCCAGATCGGAGGAGAACAATGCCTTGACAGTGACCAACATGGAGTCCATCCTAGGGACAGAGACCACAGGAATTCAGCCAGTACTCAGCATCAGCAGGGTCATGGGTTGCCATCTTTAAAGAGCCAAAGATCTAGAGGCAAGGTGGTGGTGGGGTGCCTAGCTGCCCCCACCCCCAGTCTAGAGAAGGGTCCTGATCAAAATGGGAGGCCTTCGGCTGGATGCAGTGGCTTACGCCTATAATCCCAGCACTTTGGGAGGCCGAGGCGGGCAAACTGCCTGAGGTCAGGAGTTTGAGACCAGCCTGACCAACATGGCAAAACCCCGTCTCTAATAAAAATACAAAACTTCACCGGGAGTGGTGGCACCTGCCTGTAGTCCCTGCTACATGGGGGAGCTGAGGTAGGAGAATTTCTTGAACCCAGGAGGCAGTTGCAGTGAGCCGAGGTCACACCACAGCACTCCAGCCTGAGCAACAGAGCGAGACTCCATCTCAAAAAAAAAAAAAAAAAAAAAAAAAAAAAAAAAGGAAGGCTTCTAGGAATTACATCTAGAAGCAATAACAGTAACAATAATCAACTTTTTTTTATAGATCAAGACCCCTAAGAAGTGACTTATGCATTCTTCATCATCACTCTGATGGTAGGTATTGTTAAAATTATCCCAATTTCTCCCACTTTTTCCCTCTTGATTTCTACTTTTTATTATATTTTATTTTATTTGTTTGAGATAGGGTCTCACTCTGTTACCCAGGCTGGAGTGCAGCCTCCTAGGGTCAGGTGATCCTCCCACCTCAGCTTCCCAAGTGGCTGGGACTACAGGTGTGTGCCACCATGCCTGGCTAATTTTTGTATTTTTTTGTAGAGACTAGGTCTCCCTATGTTGCCTAGGCTAGTCCTGAACTTCTGGGCTCAAGAGATCCGCCTGCCCTGGCCTCCCAAAGTGCTGGAATTACAGGCATGAGCCACTGTGCCCAGCCTACTTTTGATTTTATTTGTTTGTAATTTTTGTGGGTGCATAGTAGTTGTTTTTATATTTATGGGGTACTTGAGATGTTTTGATACAAGCATATAATACATAATAATCATCAGAGTAAATGGGGTATCCATCCCCTCAAGCATATATCCTTTGTGTTACAAACAATCCAAGCATACACCTTAGTTATAGATTTAAAATGTTTAAAATGTACAATCAAATTATTTTTGACTATAGTCACCCTGCTGTGCTAGCAAATACTAGGTCTTATTCATTCTTTCTAGTTTTTTGTTCCCATTAACCATCTCCATATCCCCAACAAATACAAAATCCTTGAAGTTTAGAAATATGCAAAGTCAGCCCTGTGTCCTGTAATCCTCCTCTTCCCAAGTATAGATATCTTTATTCCTTCATTCAGTCATCAGAGACCTGGGTTCAAATCCCAACTTTGACAGTTCTTGGGAAGTTCACTTTTCTGACCTTCAATTTTCCCATCTGCACCACAGGGATGATCTTTGCACTCAACTCATAGAGACTGTTGTCAGAATTAAATGAGAGGAGGCTGGTTGATGTTAAATATTATTATCGGGCTAATATTTTGAGTTCTACATCAGAACGTTACCTTTTCCCAAGTGTCCAGAAAAAAAAGAAGAAGGTGGATGTGGGGAGTTGGTGGCTCCATGAGGTTAATCCTCACTCCCTACCTTGAGGATTTATGGGAGGAGATGGTAGGATTAGCTAACAGGGATATAGGGGAGAATGGGTACCCCACTGGGGATGTCTAGTTCAAGGATGCTCAGAGACACAGCCACAAGCTTGGCCACTGCTTGTGACCTTCAGAACTTACGTCAAGTTGGTGACCAGGCAGTAGCGAAACATGTCATGTAGTCGGCTGCCTTTGTAGAGTGTGGTGACCTAGAAGGATAGGTAGGGAGAGTGGGTGAGATGGAGATCTCTTGGGGGTGGAGGGGCCGCTGATGCCAGTGGAAAAAAACACAGTACTTGGAGCAAAGGGGACCACAGTTCAAATCCTAACTCTGCTTCTAAAGTACTGTGTGACCCTAGGCACACCACGCCCCATTCTGAGCCTCAGTTTGCCCATCTGGGAAATGGGAACGGTAGTCAAGAGAGCACTTTTGGAAACTGAGAGAGAACTCAGAATACGTAGTGAAGTGAAGCATTTGAAATGATCACTTAATAGACAAATCAGGTAGAAGAGGCAGAGAAGCACACAGGGCAGGGAAGACGGGAGGGGTGAGAGATGCCCTACCTTGTCCTGGATGTCCCTCAGCAGGGCGATGTACTCTGAGGACGTGGGGTCTGGATTACTGAGGTTCCAGTTGACAATATGGAAATGTATCTGGTACTTGCCCTGGATTGATAAATTCTGGGGTGCATAGCCTGGAGCCACAGAGAAGAAGAAAATACAACATATAGTGAGGAAATGCTGATCACAAAATGCAGAGCCAGAATGGTCCAAGGGTCCCCTGCCTACCGTCAGAATCAGTCAATTTCAGATCCACATGCTGGGCATTGCAGGAGCTCTTAGACGGAAAGTTGTCCCAAAGAGAGGGAAAACTGGAATTTTACACAGATTCTCCTGAGCTGAGCTTTCCTGCATGTGCTATGCAGTTCCCGCTTCTAGGAATGCATCCTTTTCATTTCCTGCAAAACGCTTGAAGCTCACACTTCAAGAGCCCAATGAGAGGGAGCTCCAGCACAGCAGGGGCCCATGTCTGTCTTATTCATTACTGTGTCCCGGCACAGGGCCGGGTACATAACACCCTCCTCCAGGAAGCCCTCCTTGATTTACTGCTCCTCTCAGCTCCCTTAGTATCCTGTTAGTAATAGCAGTGGGGTCTTTATTGTACCCTTAATTTGTTGTTCACCTGAGTATGAGTTTTTCAGAGACAGAAAAATGTGTCTTCCATCTCCAGACCCAGCACAAGGCTTGGGGCAGAACAGCCACCCATATATGTTTGCTGAATGAATGAATGAATGAATGAATGAATGAATGAATGAATGTGAGTTACAGCAGAGACTCTAATCTTTCATTTGCTCACTCACGCAATGATTCTTTCCATACCACGAGGTGCTGATATACTGAGAACCGAGGGTACGGTGGCACTCGTAAAAGACTGTAATTTTGTTGAGCTCACAAGGTAAGGGGGAATCAGAAAATTTAATAAATAATTACAGTAGAGTGTGATAAATGTCAGCCTTGTGCCCACCTGGGAACTTTGGGACCATGTACAACAGGATTTCTCACCCTTGAATTTATTGGCATCTGGGGCTGGATCATTCCCTGGGGTGGGCGTCTCCTGTGCACTGGAAAATGGGCTACTGAACCACTAGATGCCAGTTGCACCCTCCTTCTCTGTCTGAGTTGTGATACCCAAAAATGTTTCCGTATATTGCCTAGAGTCTCCCGGTTGTGGGGGGCGGGGCGGAAGTGCAGAAGTGTCCCCTGGTAATAATCACTGACATAGAGGATCCTCATATAGAAGGCCCTGCTATCCTGTCCCAAAGGATGCCACGGCTCAGCCACTCGAGTTTTGAATTGAAATTCATTATGGATGAAACTGGGGAGGGGGGCGGGAATTATGCTAAGTGAAATAAACCAGGCAGAGAAAGACAAATACTGCATGACCTCACTTATATGTGGGATCTGAAGAAGTCAAACTTACAGAAGCAGAGAGTGGCATGGTGGTTATCAGGGGCTGGGGGCATGGGAGTGGTGATAGAGAAAATGGGGAGATGTTGGTCACAAAATACAAACTTTTAGTTATAAGATGAATAAGTTCTGGGGATTGAGTATAAAGCTTGGTGATTATAGTTAATAATACCGTATTGGCCGGGCGCGGTGGCTCAAGCCTGTAATCCCAGCACTTTGGGAGGCCGAGACGGGTGGATCACGAGGTCAGGAGATCGAGACCATCCTGGCTAACACGGTGAAACCCCGTCTCTACTAAAAAATACAAAAAACTAGCCTGGCGTGGTGGCGGGCGCCTGTAGTCCCAGCTAGCGGGAGGCTGAGGCAGGAGAATGGCGTGAACCTGGGAGGCAGAGCTTGCAGTGAGCTGAGATCCGGCCACTGCACTCCAGCCTGGGCGACAGAGCGAGACTCCGTCTCAAAAAAAAAAAAAAAAAAAAAAAATACTGTATTGTAAACCTGAAATTTTCTGTGAGAGTAGATCTTAAGTGTTCTCTCTCTCGCTCTCTTTCACACAGACGCACAAAAACGCACAGTAACTACATGACATAATAGCAGTGTTAACTAATTTGATCATGCTAATCATTTCATAAGCTACACATATATTCAATCACCACATTATACATCTTAAATAGATATAATTGTATTTGATAGTTATACCGCAACCAAGCTGGAAACAAAAGTGAAGGAGAAAGAGACAATGTATGACATTAATTTGGTCAAAGAATTTCATGCTATTTACTCAAAATAATAGGAAAGATTCTCCCCTTGATGGTTTGGGGAAGGGTGGCCCCCAGCCAAGCCTTGGGCTGTTTTTTTTAGAGAGGAAAGGGAATACAACAGGGAAAAATAATAGTCATGGTAGGCTAGGCACGGTGGCTCATGCCTGTAATCCCAGCACTTTGGGAGGCCAAGGCAGGTGGATCACCTGAAGTGAGGGGTTCGAGACCAGCCTGGGCAACACGGTGAAACCCTGTCTCTACTAAAAATGCAAAAATTAGCTGGGCATGGTGGCATGCACCTGTAATCCCAGCTACTTGGGAGGCTGAGGCAGGAGAATTGCTTGAACCTGGGAGGCAGAGGTTGCAGAGCCGAGATTGCACTATTGCACTCCAGCCTGGGTGACAGAGTGAGACTCCATCTCAAAAACAAAACAACCCACCAACCCCCAAAAAGTCACTGTAAATCCCAGTTCAGCCTGACACTCACCGTTGATGAAGAGGCTATCCCTGTCCAGGACATAGAAGCCCAGTTGGGTGACACCATGGGTCAGCTGACTCAGCTCCCAGTAAAGCTGCTGTATGTCCAGCCCAGGGCCCACAGGGTCAGTGTGGTAGGTGCAGGTGGTGTCCACGCCAGTGGCTGCTCCATTCTTCTCAGGCCTGGGGAGAGAGGCATTTGAGGACTCTAGAGAGGTCCTGGGACCTCTGCAGGTAGAGGGCAGAGGAGGGAGGAGCAGGGGAGGGCTGAGAAAGGGGTGGTCATTACTGGCAAATGGCCAGGAAGTGGTCTCACCTGAGGGAGATCAGTTGGCAACCCAAGTAGAAGGGACCCATGCTGCTCTTCTGGAACAAGGCTCTGAGCTTGAGAGGAAGGAGGAAGAGGGTAAGCCGAGGAACAGAGGTTGGGGGTAGGATTTATCCCACTGGGAGCTGCTGGGACCAGGGTCTCACCAGGTGCTTCAGGACCCTCTCGGTGGAGTTGAAGGCAGCTGAGCCATTGCCCATGTCTGGTGAATACTGGAGATTGGAGATGGTGAAGTTGAGTGTGAGGGTCTTCAGGTGGTACCCCATGGCTGCAGGAGGAGGGGAGGAGAGATGTCTGCAACTGAGGGCTGGTCTGAGACTAGATCAGACTGCACTCATTATTAACCAGTGTGGCCATCCAAGTCAGAAGCTACGTATCTTCTCCCCTCCAAGTCACACCAATTCCCTTGGCTGCATATTCATCACATATATCCTCTAACTCCTCCCCTATCCCCGTTAAGGTCTTATTTTTTCTCACCCTGATTAGCACCCTGGCAGACTCACTGGATGCCCTATCTAAAGGACATTCTCTATACTGAACACGAGAAGAATCTTTCTGAAATGACGATCTCACTACGGCTGCCCCTGCTCTAGTACCATCCACAGCTCCTTATGGCCTTCAGTATGAAGTTCAAATTTCTTGACTTGGCATTCAAGGTCCTTCCCAATCTGGCTCCTGCTGACCTTTCAGTCTCACTTATCCATCTACTCTGGGTTAAGCTGTATGTTTCATGCAAACCAAATTCCTCTCACTTCTCCCTATACTCTATGCTGTTTCTGGCCACTGAGGCTTTGTTCATGGACTCCCCTCTTTCAGTTATACTATTCATACCCTATTTGCCTGAATCACTCTTACTCATCCTTAAAGACTCAGTTCAGGTGAAACTTTCTCCAGAAAGCCCTCCTCCTTTCCAATTATGCCAGGTGTCTCACCCCAAAACATCTGATATTATGATGGTCTATTTATTTCATAAAATTGGGGGGCTCTACGAGGGCAGGTGTCTGATTGAACTGCTAGTCTAATCTTTGAGGAGGAAAAATGGACCCCAGATACCTGTTGTGGCTCCTGACAGAGGAGGCAGGAATGTGGTGGCTGGCTTGGGAGCTGTGGAAGGAACAGTCCATCAGAGAGGAACAAAGCCCATCACCTAGTGGAAGAAGCTCCCCTGGGCTTCATCAGTAGTCCTAGCCAGGACAACCATTCACAGGTGGGCCATAAATGAGACTGAGGGAAGGAGTGACTGTGTGAGTGGAGGAGTGAACAAGACTGTGAGTGAAATTAACCCGAGAGTGGGGGTGGGGGTGAACAAGAGAAAGGTTAAACAAAGAGGATAGGTGGATGGGTGGGCAGGAAAATGGAAGGGATCAATGAATGGGCAGAAGGTGCAATGTACAACTGGAGGGTCAAAAGAGAAGGCAAGATAGATAAGAACGAGGAAGAGAAGTTGGAGAGATGAAAGAAGGAAGGAAAGGAAGAAGAACAAACAGGTTAATTGGGCAGGAGGATGGGTAGACATATGAATGGATAGATGGATAGATGGATGGATGGATGGATGGATAAGTGAATGGGTAGAAGGATGAATTAACTGAAGGACAGAAGGAAGGAAGGACAATTGGGTGAGTGAGAAGAAGGGTGAGCAGAGAGATGGCTGGGTGGATAGATGGGTGGATGAAAGGACGGAAAGAAGGAAACAGGTGAATGAATACGAGGATGGATGGATGGTTAGAAGGATAGAGAGAAGGACAAACAGGTGAATGGGGAGAAGGATGAATGGATGGAAGATGGATGGATGGATAAAAGGACAGGTGGAAGGAAGGACAAGCAGGTGAATGGGCAAGAGGTTGAGTGGGTGGATGGGCAGATGGATGAATGGATGGAAGGACAGAAGGAAGGAGAGACAAGCAGATGAATAGGCAGGAGGATGGATGGAGAGATAGATGGATGGTTGGAAGGACAGAAAGAAGGACAAACAGGTGAATGGGGAGAAGGACAGATGGATGGATGATGGATGGATGGATGGTTGGAAGGAGAGAAAGAAGGACAAACATGTGAATGGGGAGAAGGATAGATGGATGGATGATGGATGGATGGATGGGTGGATGGATGGATAAAAGGACAGATGGAAGGAAGGACAATTGAGTGAATGGAGAGGAGAATGGCTGGAGAGATGGCTGGCTGGGTAGAAGGATGGATGGAAAGACAGAAGGAAACAGGTGAATGAAGAGGAGGATGAATGGAAAGATGGATGGATGGTTGGAAGGACAGAAAGAAGGACAAACAGGTGAATAGGGAGAAGGGTGGATGGATGGTGGATGGATGCAGAGATGGATAAAAGAGCAGACAGAAGGAAAGACAAGCAGGTGAATGGGCAGGAAGATGGGTGAATGGATGGACAGAAGGAGAGAAGGAAGGAGGGGCTAGCAAGTGAATGGGCATGATGGGTGGGTGGTGGATGAGTGGATGGATGGATGGATGGATGGATGGATAGATGTATAGAAGGACAGAAGAAAGGAGGAACAAGCAGGTGAATGGGCAGGATGATGGGTGATGGATGAATAGATGGATAAAAGGACAGATGGAAGAAGGATGAGGAGGTAAATGGTCAGGAAAATGGGGTGGATAGGTGGATGGATGGATGGGTGAATGGATGGATGGATAGAAGGAAGGATGGTGTCTGAGAGATGACTGGAAGGATAGAAAAATGGATGGCTGGAAAGATAGATGAGTGGATCACTGGATGAGGCAATGGGCAAATTTAGCCAAATTCACTTGAGTAGCCAGCAGAGTTTGCAGCTTGACCATGAAGCCCCTGCTGGGGCACTTGGAGGAGATTTTGTTATCAGGAGGTATGGACTAACAAGGTCATCATCTGACCTTAACCTCGATCCCTGTAGGGAATGCTTGTTCAAACTTCTTCTTCTAACCCAGAGGGGCGTGGAAAATTCACAAAGCCAAGACTATGGCTGCAGGTCTAAAAACAGGCCAAGGACTCAGCATTCTTCCTCCCACTGAGACGTTGCCCCTCACCACCTCAGGGGACCAGCCCGAATTTGGGGCAAGCTTCCTTTATGAATGAGGAGAAAAGCTTGAACCAAGACCCATGGAGATTGAAATGGGCACTGGATTCAAAGACACGTACTTGTAGGAGGCTCATCTGGACCAGGTTCATTGTAACCTAGAAACAAAGAGGTCACACATAAGAGGAGGTGGTCGAGCCGACCCAGACACTCCATGCCTTTGTCCATAAGGGGCGCCTGCCTGGATGCCTTTCCCTTTGTGTATCTAGAGATGATGGATACATTTATGTATCATCTAATATTTGACTTAAATGTGTTCACCACTAGAAAGAATTTCCTGATATTTCAATTAGCACTGACCTTCCCTACTCACGTCTCTAGCATGCCTCCAGTGAGAGGCTGTCATTATCTTTGTGTTCACAAGTCTATCCTCCTGTCCATCCACGCCCCCCGCCTCCCCTTCCAGGCCTCCTCCAATCTATTCCTCCACCCAGTGAATGTTTATTAAGGGTTTTCTATGTGCGAGCCTCCCTTTACATTTGGGGAATAAAGGGTAGAATAAAACAATCTCTGCCCCTCTGGAGATTACATTAGGACAGGATGCACACGTAACCTATCTCTGTCCCTGGGGCCAGGCACAAGACCTGGTTAATAGTAGCTGCTTGGTAAATCTAAATGAAGGAACAAAATGAAGCATAGAAGCTGTGCAGTTTACAAGGGGGAACAGCTCCCAGGAACAGCCAAGTCGAAGGGACTGTGTGTCAACTCAGATCATCAAGACGCAACCTGCACCTGTGTGTTTATCACAGCACTATTCACAATAGCAAAGATGTGGAATTAACCTACGTGTCCATCAACAGATGAATCGATACAGGAAATGTGGCATGTATGCACAATGGAACACTATTCAGCCATAAAGAGAAATAAAACCACGCTGGTGAGGTTGCAGAGAAAAAGGAGTGCTTATACACTGTTGGTGGGGGTGTAAATTAGTTCATCCACTGTGGAAAGCAGCGGGGCGATTCCTCAGAGAGCTAAAAACGGAACTACCATTCGACCCAGCAATCCCATCACTGGGTATATGCCCAAAGGAATATACATTTTTCTATCACAAAGACACATGTTCATTGCAGTACTATCCACAATAGCAAAGACGTGGAATCTACTTAAATGCCCATCAATGATAGACTGGATAAAGAAAATGTGGTACATATACACCATGGAATACTATGCAGCTATAAAAAAGAATGAGATCATTTCCTTTGCAGGAACATGGATGGAGCTGGAGGTCATTATCCTTAGCAAACTAATGCAGGAACAGAAAATCACTTATAAGTGGGAGCTAAATGATGAGAACACATGGACACATAAAGGGGAACAACACACACTGGGGCCTACCTGAGGGTGGAGGGTGGGAGGAGGGAGAGGATCAGAGAAAATAACTAATGGGTACTGGGCTTAATACTTGGGTGATGAAATAATCTGTACAACAAACCCCTGTGACACGAGTTTAACTATATAGAAAGCCTGCGCCTGTATGCCTGAACTTAAAAGTTAGAAAAAAAGAATGAATCCATGTCTTTTGCAGCAACATGGATGAAACTGAAGTTACCTTAAGTGAAACAAGTCAGACACAGACAGGCAAATATCACATGTTCTCACTCATAAGTGGGAGCTAAACAATGTGTGGACAAGAACTCAGAGAGGGGAATGACAGATAAAGGAGGCTTGGAAGGGTGAGGGGGTAGGAGAGGGGTGGGTGATGAGAAACGACTTAATGGATACAATGTATGTTATTGGAGTGGTGGATACTCTGAAAGCCCTGACTTCCTTACTATGCAATCTATACATGTAACAAAATTGCACTTGTACCCCAGAAATGTACACAGACAATGAGGATGATGATGATGATGATAGTAATTATAACAATAAAGAACATCAAGAACCAGACCAGCCAAGAACTTAGCATGGGCATGAGCAAGTCCCTTCCCCTCTCTGTGCCTCAGTTTCCCTCTTTGCTAAAATAAGAGTAATGAAAGTCCAGGATGTCTCTCCACATCCTGGTTCCTACCTAAAGGTACCTCATATAAGTGATATGGGGTGCCCACCTCATGGGGTCATGATGAGCACTGTTCTTGGGTTGGTGGTGGAGGGGATGAAAGGGGAGCTATTTTATCAATTCTCCATGGTCATGCTTTGCCTCTCAGAACCCCAGTTAGGGGATGCCTTCTTAAATGTCTTTTCCTGAGTTCTAGACCAGTGCTGAGGCCCAGTGTGCCTGAAGCTTAGATCCCCTAGATCTTCCTGGTATAGGGGCCTCACGTAGGAGAGAAGCCCATCCTTCCTCAATGGTAAGGAGAAAACAGGGAGGGGGCCGGGCGCGGTGGCTCATGCCTGTAATCCCAGCACTTTGGGAGGCCGAGGCGGGCAGATCACAAGGTCAGGAGATCGAGACCACGGTGAAACTCCGTCTCTACTAAAAATACAAAAAATTAGCCAGGCGTGGTGGCAGGCGCCTGTAGTCCCAGCTACTCAAGAGGCTGAGGCAGGAGAATGGCGTGAACCCGGGAGGCGGAGCTTGCAGTGAGCCAAGATCGCACCACTGCACTCCAGCCTGGGCAACTGAGTGAGACTCCATCTCAAAAAAAAAAAAAAAAAAAAAAAAGAGAAAACAGGGAGGGAAAATGTGTTTGTTGTTTTGTTTTGTTTTGAGACAGTCTTGCTCTGTCACCAGGCTGGAGTGCAATGGTGCAATCTCGGCTCACTGCAACCTCCGCCTCCTAGGTTCAAGCGATTCTCCTGCCTCAGCCTCCCGAGCAGCTGGGACTACAGGCGTGTACCACCACACCCAGCTAATTTTTGTATTTTTAGTAGAGACAGGGTTTCACCATGTTGGCCAGGGTGGTCTCAATCTCTTGACCTTGTGATCTGCCTGCCTTGGCTTCACAAAGTGTTGGGATTACAGGTGTGAGCCACTGTGCCCAGTGGTAAATGTGTTTTTTGTCCCCCAAGTGCCCCCACCAGGAAGACTCTTCTGTGAGTTAAACATGTAGAGTGGATCATAGCACTGAATGCTGACAAGTGGAGCTCATAT
The DNA here is from genome assembly GCF_043159975.1 of Macaca nemestrina. Taxonomy (NCBI): domain Eukaryota; kingdom Metazoa; phylum Chordata; class Mammalia; order Primates; family Cercopithecidae; genus Macaca; species Macaca nemestrina. Next base: position 8,389,092 of record NC_092144.1, read on the forward strand.
CCTGGTTCCATCACCATCAAGGTAAATTGCTTAACCTGTCTAAGCCTCAGTTTCTTCATCTGTAAAATGGGATTAATCAAAGTCCAACCTTGTACGGTGGTTATGGGAGGGTCAGTGGTAACACCAAGACTTGAACCCCAAGTCTTTCCCTAGAGAACCGGCAAACAGACACCCTCCTGGGCTGCAGCGGGGGTTGGGGGTTGAGGCAGGGAGATGGGGCTGTGAGATGCTCACCGTTAAGGTAGAGGCTGTCTTTGTCCAGAAAGTAGGGGCCCAGCCGGGTGATGCCGTGGGTCTGCTGGCTCAGCTCATGGAACACCTGCTTGATAGGCAGACCTGGGCCACTGAGGGGCTGCAGGTAGGCGCAGAGGATGTCCACCTGTGTCTTAGCGCCGTTCTTCACAGACCTGAGGAGGGAGAGGTGCACCTTTTGGGGATGAAGGTCACCTGGCACCTCTCCACTTGTGGTCACTGTCACTGCACAACTCACAGTCCATATTTTGGTCTCATTGACAATTTGCAGTTTCTCCACCTGGCCTTATCTATCATCTCAGGATCTCTGCACTTGCTGTTACTTTTATCTGGAAGCTTCTCCCCATTTCTCCTTACCTGGATAACTTCCCGGTCATCCTCCAGGTCTCAGCTTAGAGGACTCCCTCCTCCTCCTCCTCTTCCTTCTCCTTCTCCTCTTCTTCCTCCTCCCCCTCTTCGTCCTCCTCCCCCTCCTCCTCCTCCTCCTCTTCCTCCTCCTCCTATCTTCCTAGGCAATTCCTAGGCAAGGTCAGGAGCCTCCTCTGGGTCCCACAATCCTCCACTCTTCCCCTGTCACTGCCCTGATCACCCTCTATGTAATCATAAATTATTTGTTCCTGTATCTACCAGAACATGGTCTCCACGAAGGAGGAAAAGAACCAGCTTAGCTTACTCTTATTGTATCGAAGCCCCAGAACCTAGCACCCCTTGACAACTCCCTGCAAAAATCGAAGTCCTAATGAATGGAGAAACAAAATATAGCATTTACATACAAGTGGAATATTATTCAGCCCTGAAAAGGAAGGGAATTCTGACACATGCTACGACATGGATGAACTTTGAGGACATTATACTTGATGAAATAAGCCAGTCATACAGTATAAACCGGGACATATACCATATGATTCCTCCATTCATATAAGGTCCTTAGAATCATCAGATTCACAGAGACAGAAAGTAGAACGGTAGGTGCCAGAGGCTTGAGGAGGGGGATGAGGAGTGAGTACTTCATGGGGATGGAGTTTCAGTTTGGGAAGATGAGAAAGTTCTGGAGATGGATGATAGTGGTGATGGCTGCACAGTAATGTGAATGTGCTTGATGCCACTGAACGGGAAATATGGCTAAAATGGTAAATTTAATGTGATGTGTATGTTACCACAATTTAGAAAAAAAAAATCCAGGCTGGGCACAGGGGCTCACACCTATAATCCCAGCACTTCGGGAGGCTGAGGCGGGCGGATCATCTGAGGTCGGGAGTTTGAGACCAGCCTGACCAACATGGAGAAGTCCCATTTCTACTAAAAATACAAAATTAGCCGGATGTGGTGGCGCAAGCCTGTAATCCCAGCTACTCAGGAGGCTGAGGCAGGGGAATCGCTTGAACACAGGAGGCAGAGGTTGGCATGAGCCGAGATCATGCCTGGGCAACAAGAGCAAAGCTCCATCTTAAAAAAAAAAAAAATCTAAGTCCTCCAAGGCCCTTAAACCCTGCTGATGTCTTGGGTCTCATCCTCTCTCTCTTTCCTTCTTGCTTTCTCTCTGCTCCAGCCACACTGGCCTCTTTGCTGCTTGTAGAACGTGCCAAGTTCATTTGCACCTCAAGACCTTTTCTCATGCTGTTCTCCCTGCCTGGAACAGTTTTCATGGCCATTTCGGACACAGCCCAAGATTCATCCTGGGTAAAGTTGCTCTTCCCATCACTCGCTATTTATTTATGCTTCGTATCACTTTACCCCATTTGAAGCCACTTTACTTAGACATTTATGTTCCTGTTTAGCATCTGTTCTCCACTGGGTGAGGGCAGGGATGGCATTTGTCTTATAACTCTAGTACCCAGCACCTGCCTCAGAGGAGCAGTGCCATGGGCATCAGTTGAATAAAAATATAAATGGAGAAGTAAATAGTAAATACCAAGAGAGTGCAAACTGACCCAAAGAAGTCAAGTTGGCAAGGATGCAAGAAAAGGAAACTCTTATACATGGTTGGTGGGAATGGTAGAGGAGTGGTGCCATGGGCATGGGTTGAGTAAAAATATGAATGGAGAAGTATCTAGTGAATACTAAGAGAGTGCAAAGTGACCCAGAAAAGTCAAGTTGGCAAGGATGCACGAAAAGGAAACTCTTATATACTGTTGGTGGGAATGTAAATTAGTACAACCTTGAATGAAAAACAGTATGGAGAGTTCTCAAAGAACAAAAAAAATTAGAACTACCATTTGACCCAGCAATCCCACTGTTGGAGATCTACCCAATGGAAAAGTTTTGGAAATAAACAGTGGTGATGGCTGCATGACATTGTGAATATAATCGACGTCACTGAATTGTACATTTAAAAATGGTTAAAATGGCAGATTTTATGTTACATGTATTTTTGCCACAATATAAAAAATTAATAATGTGATTTAAAAAAATAGATGCAGAAAAGGACCCTCTGAGAATAGCTCAACCTATATATAGCTAAAGGAAATGAGTCCAGATGTGGTGGTTCATGCCTGTAAAATCCCAGCACTTCGGGAGGCCGAGGCAGGTGGATCACTTAAGGCCAGGAATTAGAGACTAGCCTGGATAACATGGCAAAACCCCTTCTCTACTAAAAATGCAAAAAAATTGGCCGGGCGCGGTGGCTCAAGCCTGTAATCCCAGCACTTTGGGAGGCCAAGGTGGGTGGATCACGAGGTCAGGAGATCGAGACCATCCTGGCTAACACGTGAAACCCCGTCTCTACTAAAAAAAATACAAAAATTAGCCGGGAGTGGTGGCGGGCGCCTGTAGTCCCAGCTACTCGGGAGGCTGAGGCAGGAGAATGGCGTGAACCCGGGAGGTGGAGCTTGCAGTGAGCTGAGATCCGGCCACTGCACTCCAGCCTGGGGGACAGAGCGAGACTCCGTCTCAAAAAAAAAAAAAAAAAAAATTTAGCCTGGTTTGGTATTGGGCACCTGTAATACTTGCTACCTGGGAGGCTGAGGCAGGAGAATCACTTGAACCCGGGAGGCAGAGGTTGTGGTAAGTCGAGATCGCACTGCTGCACTCCAGCCTGGGTAGCAAAAGCAAAACTCCTTGGGAGGTTGAGGTACAAGAATTGCTTGAACTCAGGAGGCAGAGTTTGCAGTGAGCCGAGATTGCACCACTGCACTCCAGCTTGGGTGACAGAGTCTCACTGTGTCTCAAAAAGAAAAAAAAAAAAAAAGAAAAGAAAAGAAAAAGAAATGAAACCTGTATCTTAAAGAGATAGCTGCACTCCTATGTTCATTGTAGCACTATTCAAAATAGCCAAGATATAGAAACAAGCTAAATGACCTTCAGTGGATGAATGGATAAAGAAAATGTGGCATACACATATACAATGAAATATTACTTGGTCTTTAAAAAGAAGAAAATTCTGCCCCTTGGGATAACATAGATGGAACTGGAGGACATTAGGCTAAGTGAAATAAGCCAGGCACAGAAAGACAAATACCGCACGATCTAACTTACAGGTGGAATCTAAAATTGTCAAACTCATAGAAGCAGAGAGTAGGATGGTGGTTGCCAGGGGCTGGGAGGAGGAGCAAATGGGGTGATATTGGTCAAAGGGTACAAACATGATAACTATGTAGAGGTAATAGATATATTAATTAGCTGAAATGTGGCCATCGTTTTATAATGTATACCAAAATATCAAGTTGTACATTTTAAATGCAAGCAATTTTTATATGTCAAAAAATCAAATTGTCAGGAATAAATAAAAAAGTTATTTATACCAGTCAGAATAACAATCACTAAAAATACAAAAACCAACCAACCCACCAACCAGACCAACACCAAACAACCAGATGCTGGCAAGAATAAAAAAAAAAAAGGGAACTCTTATACACTGTTGGTGGGAGAGCGAATTAGTACAATCTCTATGGAAAACAGTATGAGGATTTCTCAAAGAACAAAAATATAAAACTACCATTTGATCCAGCAGTCCCACTATTGGGGATCTACCCAATGGAAAAGAAATCATTATATCAAAGAGACACCTGCACATGTTTGTTTATTGTAGCACTATTCACAATAGCAAAGATATGGACCTAACCTAAGTGTCCATCAACAGAAGACTGGATAAAGAAAATGTGATATATATATATACCACGAAATACTATTCAGCCATAAAAAGAGTGAAATCATGTCTTTTGCAGAAACATGGATGGAATGGGAGTCCATTATCTTAAGTGAAACAACTCAGAAATAGAAAGTACAATACCGCATGTTCTCACTTATAAGTGGGAGCCAATGGACTCCATGTCCATTAGCTCATGGTCAAATACCATACGTTTTCACTTATACGTGGGAGCATGGACTCCAGGTCCATGTAAACATGGACATGGAGTGTGGAATAATAGACACTGGATACTCAGAAAGGTGGGAGAGTGAGAGAAGGGTGGGGAACCTCACTTAATGGGTACAATGTACACTATTTGGGTGATGCGTACACTAAAAGCTACTGTCTGAAAGTCTACTGTCTGCAGACTTCACTATGCAATATATGCATGTAACAAAAACTGCACTTGCACTCCTTAAATCCATTTTAAAAAAAGAATGGGGCTGGATGTGGTGGCTCACGCCTGTAATCCCAGCACTCTGGGAGGCTGAGGAGACCAGATCACCTGGGGTCAGGAGTTCGAGATCAGCCTGACCAACATGGAGAAACCCCATCTCTACTACAAATACAAACAAACAAACAACAACAACAAAAAATAGCCAGGCATGGTGGTACACGCCTGTAATCCCAGCTACTCTGGAGGCTGAGGCAGGAGAATCACTTGAACCCAGGAGGCGGAGGTTGCAGCGAGCCAAGATCGTGCCATTGCACTCCAGCCTGGGCAACGAGAGCAAAACTTCATCTCATTAAAAAAAAAAAAAAAAAAAAAAAAAAAAGAAAGATGAAAAGACAAAAAAAATATAGCCCACCCCAACCCAAGAAGGCCCTCCCAGTCAGAACCCTAACTTCTTGGTGGTGGGCTGTGAGTGGGGGAGTTTCTCACCTTAGTGCAATGACCCTGCAGCCTGTGTACCGTGCACCCACGCTGCTCCTCTGGAACAAAGGGCTGAGCTGCAGAGGGAGAAGGGAGCCGTGGCTGGTCAGAGGCAGGCAGGCAACAGCCCTAGGATGGGCATGGCAGGGCTGCAGAGGGAGGCAGGCCTCTCACCAGGTGCTGCATGACATTGTCTGTGATGTTGAACTTGAGGGAGCCGGGTTGACCCATGTCCGCCATGTAGCGCAGGTTGTTGATGGTGAAGTTCAGTGTGAAGGGCTCCTCGCTGACCATCCCGGCTAGGGCAGGGGGAAGAGAGAGAGAGAGAGAGACAGAGAGAGAGATGAAGCTCTTGGGGAGGATGATGGGTGGGTAGGGGGTGGTGTGGGACAAGGTGGGGGCAGTGTGTTCCAAAGACCCTGGGTCCACCTCTCAATAAGCCCAAGGCTGACTTTTAATGGAGACATCTCCAGCAGCCAGTAAGGGTGTGCTTAATGATTTGGGATGTCCAGATGGGGTCCTATCCAAATGCAAGAAGGGAGGATTCTGTAAAAAGTGCCAGTGATTCTGATCTTTCCCAGGGGAAAGGCTCCGTATAACCACACTGATGCAGAAGTCATGCATGACTCCAGACATTTTTAAAAAAATGTATTCTCTCTCTCTCTCTTCCTGTCTCCCCCTTGATCCTTCTCTGCCTTTCTCCCATTTCTCTCTCTCCTTCACTCACAACCAGGTATGCTAATCTTCTATGCATTGGTTAACATGGCCAACAATCTTTGCAGCCATAACCAACCTCTCTGCACCTCAGTTTACTCATCTGTAAAATGAGATGACAATGGTTCACAATGATGATTCCTGCCTCAACAGTTGTTATAAAGCTTAAACAAGTTAATCATTGTAAAGCATGTAAGCACTGCTGGGCACACAGGTCAATATGGTGTACATGTTTATTATATAAAATATATCACAAATGCTTTCTAATCACTTCCTCTGTGTGGAACTTTATGGAAGTATGAGCTAAGGATTCTTTTTTACTTTTTTTCTTTTCTTTTTTTTTGTTTTGAGATGGAGTCTCACTCTGTCGCCCAGGCTGGAGAGCAGTGGTGCGATCTCGGTTCACTGTAAGCTCCACCTCCCAGGTTTTACGCCATTCTCCTGCCTCAGCCTCCTGAGTAGCTGGGACCACAGGTGTGCACCACCACGCCTGGCTAATTTTTTTTTTTTTTTTTTTTTTTTTTTTTTTTAGTAGAGATGGGGTTTCACCGTGTTAGCCAGGATGGTCTTGATCTCCTGACTTTGTGATCCACCCGCGTCAGCCTCCCAAAGTGCTGGGATTACAGGCATGAGTCACTGTGCCCAGCCAAGCTAAGATTTAAGATAAACCGCTAGAAGAAAAGTTTACCTCTCCTTCTCTCCCTGCCTTTCTTCTTTTCATCACTCTTGAATTTCCTTCTGTTCATTCTTCCTTCTCTCCTTCTCTGTTTCCATCCTTTCTTCTTCCCTTCCATCTTTCATTCTATTAATGCATCCTTTCTTTCTTGCTGACTTTTTTCCTTTCATTGTACCTTCTATCATTTATTTATCCTTCCTCTTCCTTCTCTCACTTTTTTCCTTCTTTTCACCCATCCATCCATCCATCCATCCATCCATTCATTTATCCATCCATCTATCTATCTATCTATCCACCTACCCACTCATCTGTCCATCCATCCATCCATCCATCCATCCATCCATCCACCTACCCATTAATCCATCCATCCATCCATCCATCCACCCATCCATCCATCCACCCATCCACCCACCCACCCATCCGTTCATCCATCTGTCCATCTATCCATTCATCCATTCACTCACTCACCCACCCATCTGTTCATCCATCCATCCATCCACCCATTCATCCACCCACCCATCCACCCATCCATCCATCATCTATCTTTCCTTCCTTACACCTCTCTTTTCTTCCTTCCATCCACTTATCCACCTTTCCTCCTCCTTTTCTTCTTTCATCCATTTTTTTATTTCTTCAATCCACTCATCCATCCTCTATCCCTTCCTCCTTCCATTCATCACGTCTTCCTTCCATCTATCCACTTTGCCTTCCTTCCATATATATGGAATTTGTCCTACACTGCTCCAGGAACATTTGAAGGGGAGCAGGGGGTGGGGTAAAGAAATATTCTGGCCCTTCAATAGCCCCGCCCACCATTGTCCCACCAATGCCTCTTATTGGCTGAACCTAAAGGCAGCTAGTTAGCATGGGAACCTGGGAAATGAAGTTTTCATGAGTCAGAACTCTATCCCACAGAGCACAGGAAGGTTGGAGAATGGATCCGAGGACAAAAACAAAACAAAACAAAACAAAAACCCACAAGTGGTATAATAGAGAAAGCCCATAAGAAGTTACATTCCTATAAAAGAGAAGCAGACAACAGAATATAAACCAATAAGTTCAAAAAAGTGAGAGAAGTATTGTGAAGGATTAACAGAAAACAAACAAACAAACAAAAAAACCCAGGATCTCATTTGGAAGTATGAGTGACACAAATTAGTGTAAGAAATTGACTTTTCCTTCACAGTCCACAGATTGAACAGACAACCCAGAGAGTGGGAGAAAATCTTCACAATCTATATATCCAACAAAGGACTAATATCTAGAATCTACAACGAACTCAAACAAAATAGCAAGAAAAAAACAAACAATCCCATCAAAAAGTGGGCTAAGGACATGAATAGACAAATTCTCAAAAGAAGATACACAAATGGCCAATGAACATATGAAAAAATGTTCAACATCACTAATGACCAGGGAAATGAAAATCAAAACCATAATGTGATACCACCTTACTTCTACAAGAATTGCCATAATCAAAAAATAAAAAAATAATTGATGTGGCTCTGGAGGCCAAGACGGTCGGCTAGAAGCAGCAGTGCTTGGAAGCTCCCATTGAAAAAAACCACAATAAGCATGTGAATCCTTCCCTGGCAACCAAGATATCCAGGTTCCCTCATCAAAATTTACTAGAAGGCTGGCAGTGACCCACGGACAGAAGGAAGAGCAGTGTGGTGTGGTGGCCCACCTGAGAGACACAAGGGGAAGGGGAACCCCTTCCCCCTAGCCAAGGAAGGTGGTGAGTGAGCGGGGTATCCAATCTGGAGAAACTGTGCTTTTTCCACGGAACTGTGCGACCCACAGATTGGAAGATCCCATTCGCGAACCCATGCCACTGGGACCTAGTGTCCCAACCCCAGAACGCGCAGATTCTTACAGCTGGAATCTACCTAAGCCTACGGAACTCCCCGGGGGAGGGGCAACCAGCACTGGCTGCAGCTGCCTGCTGTCTAAGTCTTTTGAGTTCCTTGGGGGAGGGGCAACAGCCAGCACTGGGACTCACAACTGCCTAACATGCTAAGCTCCCTGGGTGGGGGAAGGGCAGCACCCCTTTCTGTAGCTCCAGGCTGTGCTTTTTCCCTGCTGGAGCCAGTAAGGCTGAATGGCTTCGTCCCAAGGTTTGTCCCCACAGTCCAACACACTGGCTGTGGCAGTCTGCAGCCAAAGTGACTCTTCAGGGCTTACCCTTACCCAACCTTCCTCAGTGGGCAGGGCTTTCCTGTAGGATCTCCAATAATTCCAGCCAGAGGCTCAGGGACAGAATTCAGACTCCCTGGGCTTGAGCCCCTAGTGGGAGGGGTGGCTGCAGTCTCTGCAGACCAGCAGAGTTAGCCTCTCCTCCTGGTAGTTCTGAGGAATTCAGGCAGCCCAGATGTGTGGGTTTCCCCCCAGTGAAGCACCCCCTCTCCACCAGGGACAAAGGGCTTCATTAAATGGGTCCTGTTCCCCATGCCAGTCAACTGGGTGAGACCCTCCAACAATAGTTGTCAGACACCCTATACAGGAGCGATCCTCCTGGCATCAGGTTGGTGCCCCTCAAGATCAGAGGTCCCAGAAGAAGCAGGCACCTATCTTTGCTGCTCTCCAGCCTCCCTGTGTGACATCTCCAGGCATGGGAGTGAATCAGATGAATAGGACCTGAAGTGAACCCCTAGCAAACTGCAGCAGCCCTACAGAAGAGGGACCTGACTATTGACAGAAAAACAAGCAGAAAGTGACAACAACAGCATCAACAACAACTACAACAACAAAAAGTCCTCCACAAAAACCCCTCCAAGGATCAGCATCCTCAAAGCCTGAAACTAAAACTCACAAAGATAAGAAAGAATCAACAAAAATATGCTGAAAACCCAAAAGACCAGAGTGCCTCTTCTCCTCCAAATGACCACAACATCTCTCCATTAAGGGTGCAGAACTGGATGAAGGATTAGATGGATGAATTGACAGAAATAGGCTTCAGAAGATGGACAATAAAAAAGTACAATGAGCTAAGGGAGCATGTCCTAATGCAATGCAAAGAAGCCAAGAACCTTGATGAAAGGTTAAAGGAATTGCTAACTAGAATAAACAGTTTAGAGAGGAACATAAACAACCCTATGGAGCTGAAAAACAGCACAAAAACTTCGTGAAGCATACACAAGTATCAACAGCCAAATCGATCAAGTGGAAGAAAGGATATCAGCAATGACCAAGCTGAGCCTGAGTTGAGCCTTCTAGGAAAACCAAAGAGTCAACTACACATCATCAAGGAACCTAATTCTCTCGAATTCAGCCCCATAATCCTGAGTCAGCTCCAACTGGATTGGTAGCAACTGATTTTTTTTTTTTTGATAACCATTCTGAAGCTGTTTTGAACTGAGAGAAAATGAACGCTATTATCAATTGGTGATGTCTGCCATGAATGCTGCAATCAATTAATGATGTCTGTCATGGATGAGGGAGTGCAGCAGATGCCATATAGTTTTCCAGTGTAAACTCTGGCAGACACTAAAGTTGAACCAAGGCAGAAGAGGAAATTTTCCATACATTATAAGAAAGCATACTTCATTCTTTCCTTCCCCGGGAAAATCCATGTTTTCCTGTAGATCTAAATCTGTCAATCTACCATGTACAAGGTCCTGAAGTAGATACTAGGGAAGCACAAGGGAGTAAGACACAGTTGCTCCAATCAGCAGGTTTATGCACTATTGGGGTGACTGGATATAAACACAATGTTCAAAGCAGAGAAAATGTGTTTGCAATTGACTTAAAAAATATGCAACAGGACTTAGAATGAGTGACAAAATAAAAGGTTCCCATAATTCTTTTGCCTATAATAATTCAAGTTTTTTTTTCCTTTTTAGAAATCATATTAAATAGTACCAGTTAAACACTGAGCATAGCACTTTGGTGCATATTCAGGACCCAATAAGTTCATATATTATCTATTACCTTTGTTATCACCACCACCATCATAATTATCACCATCCCTGTCACCATCACCATCATTATTGTCATAATCACCACCATCATTACCACCATCACCATCATCATCATTACCATCATCACCACCACCATCACCATTGTCATCATGATCATCATAATCACCATCACCATCGTCATCATCATTGCCACCATCAGTATCATCATAAAAACAGCTCTTTGAGAGGAGAGATTATTAATTGTTTCATGATCCATGCCATATCCCCAGGATTTGGCAGAGCCCCAGGGCTTGGCACAGTACTCAATAAAGTTTGTTGGTTGGCTCATCATCACTAGATTTATAAAGAATTTCCATCTTTATTTGACTGAATAATGGAAGAGATGTTTACGCTCATCAGCCATGCTCTAACAGAGGTGCCATTGGCACATACTTATTCAAGGGACCAGTAGAAGGGATGGAGCCCCAGAATTTCCCAGGTCCACTGTGGTAGTCCCAAGAGCTACAGAGAAGCCCTCTTCAGCAGAAGCATCCAACCCTCTCATGGCAGAAAGGTCAGCAAATACAACTATTTACAGGCCTTGCTGCATATGAGGCCTGAGTTGAGTCTCTCTCTGGAGTTGGCCAGAAGGGAAAGGGAATAACTTGTGCCCTCCCAGCCCCTTTCCTTATGAAGAGGACATAGGGGCATAGGAAGAGGGGACAGCTCCTGCCCTGCTTGGCATATAATTGGGGCCACTGGAGCATCGGTTGAATACTCACTGCTGGTGGTGGGCACAGAGCTCCGATGGGTGAAACCTGCATAGAGAAGGAGGGAGGAGAGTGGGTAAGGGTTAAGGGAGAGGTGGGCAATCAAATAGGGGTCACAGATACCCTAGTGGAATGGAAGAAGTTTCAAGGAACAGAGGCCTTTGAAGATTCTCTATCAGTACTCTCAGATCAGGGAAGAAGGTACTTGGGATGAACTCAGTCCAAGATGAAGAAACTATGAAGTTCAGACATCAGTCATCACACAAAGACAACATAGCCAAGGCTTCAATGGCCAGGCAGGGAGTGTGACCTCAAGTCAGAGAGTAAGAGGCTGCCTAGCAAAGAGGAAGACTCTCCAACCACATCACAGTTGCTCACCATTGACAAAGAGGCTGTCATTGTCCAGGGTATAGGGGCCCAGCTCAGTGATGCTGTGGGTCAGCTGGCTCAGCTCCAAATACAGCTGCTCTCTGTCCAGCCCAGGGCCTGTGGGGTCAGGGCGGTGGGTGCAGATGACATCCACTCCGGTGGCTTCCCCATCCTTCTCTGGCCTAGGGAGGGCAGATAAGGGGAATGACATTAAATAGACTGCCTACAGGGAGGCATTATGAGATTCCTGAGGGCAGGACAGGAAGGGGACAGAGGAAATGAGACTCCTGGTGGACAGGTGAGAAGCCATACTAAGATTTTCTGAATGTGCTGACTTCCAGGCAGCCTGGGAATGTGAGTAGGGTCAGGAATACAAGAATTTTATAAAACTGCATTCTCATGGCATGGGGACAGGACAGCCCAGACTTGAGAAACATTAAGAGCTGGAATTGGGGATAAAAGCAAGTGGGTGGGGGATGTTTATCCTGAGAGAAACCTTGGAAGATAATTTAACACCTGAAGGAGAGGGAGGTGGGGAGAAGTAAGAAATTCAGAGGGATCACCAAGGTAGAAGCCTGATCTGGCTGATGGGCCCTGCAAGTTCTCTCGGTTGACGGGGGAGGTGGTCGGATCAGAAGATATGTTGGTCCTGGAGCCACCAATGCCTGAATTCCACTTGTGCTGAGGACTTCCATAGGGAGGGAAGGAAGAAAGCTGACCAAACTCCTTGGGCCTGGGAACACTTGGGGCAGCCAGACTGGTTATTCTCAGTTCTCACCTGAGCAAGGTCAGCCTGCAGCCAGAGTACAGAGGGCCAACACTGGTGTTCTTGAACAAGGGCCTTAGCTGTGGTGGAGGAAGAGGGAGGTGAGTAGGACAGCTGAGGACATAGGAGCAAGGAAGATGTAAGGTGGGAGGGGCTGTAATCAGGGGGTGAGAATTGCATCTCTCAGGTGAGGGGAGGTGGGTGAGATCTTCTTCCATGCCTTGGAATGGGTGATGTAGATGGAACGAGACAAGGTGGGCAGGGCAGAGTGAGGTGGGCAGGGCTCTCACCAGACCCTGAAGGACCCTCTCTGTAGTGTTGAACTTCCTGGAGCCAGGCCACATGTTCTCCTCATACTGCAGGTTAGTGATGGTGAAGTTGAGGGTGAATAGTATCAGGAGATGGCTGGCAGCTGTAGTGTAGGTGGGAAATAAACACTATGTTCAAAAGCAGAGAACATTTAAGAGTTTGTAATAGACTTATCTCTAAACATATGCAACCAGATTTAAAGAGAGTGATAAAATAGGTTTTCATGCCTCCCTTGACTATAATGATCAAAGTTTTTCATATAGCATGCTAAATAATAATAGTTAGATGCTGAGCACAACCTTTCACGCATATTCAGTGTTCCATAATACTAGATACTATCTATTACCTTTGTTATCACCACCATCATCATCATCACCAACACTGCGGCCATCACTTTCATTATTGTCATCACCACCACCATCAGGACCAAAACCAAGATCATCATAATCCCTATCATCCCCATCACCATCATCATCATCATCCACATCATCACCTGCACTATCACCACCAGGAACGCGGTCACCAGCACCATCACTATTTCATCCTTACCATCATAACGATCACCACCACCACCATCATCATCACAATCACCACCACCACCGCCACACAGCCATCATGATCCACATCACCACCACTGGTACCATGATCACCAACACCCTCATCACATCATCCTTAACCATCATAACCACCACCACCACCACCACCACTATCATCATCATCCTCATTGTCAGTATCACCATCACATTGTCAATCACCGCCACAATCACCACCATCACCACCACTGTCATCCTTCCTATAATCACCACCAACACTATCATCATCATCCTCATTGTCAGTATCACCATCACATTGTCAATCACCGCCACAATCACCACCATCACCACCACTGTCATCCTTCCTATAATCACCACCAACACGATCATCATCATCATCATCACATCATCATTACTGTCAAAACCACTACCATCATCAGTATCATCATCATCATCATCTTCATATTCACCATTATCATCACATCATGGTCATCAGCATCACCATCATCTCCAGCAACATCATCATCACCACTATCCCACCTCATCCTCAAAATAAAATAAGCTCTCTGAGGGCAGAGATTTTTAATCTCTTTTGTGTTCCCTGCTTTATCTCTAGGGCCTGGCAGAGAGTGGGTGCTCATAGAAGTTTGTTAGGTGACTCATCATCAGTAAATTTGCTAAGATTTTTAATCTTTATTTAAGTAAAAAGAACAGAGATGTTGACACTCATCATGCATACTCTAATAGAAGTGTCATTGACTGGAACTTACCTGAAGGGCCAAGTATCGAGGTTGGAGTCCTAGATACTCCCAGATACACTGTGGGGATCCCAGGAGCTGAGGAGAAGCTCGCATTAGTTAGAGCAGCAAGCTCTTTCATGGCAGAAATGCCAGCAGATAGGAGTATTTCTGCATACAGGGCTTGAGATTAGTGTCTCTCTGGAGCTGGGCCAGAGGGAAAGGGAATCATTTATACCCTTTCAGATCCTTCCCTCATGAAGAAGATATAGGGGCATAGGAAAAGCAGGTCAGCTCCTGTCCTGCTTGGAGTAGGATTTGGGCCACTGGAATGTTAGTAGAATACTCACTGCTGGTGGTGGGCACAGAGCTCCGATGGGTGAAACCTGCATAAACAGGGAGGAAGGAGAGTGGGTAAGGGTTAAGGGAAATGTAGGGGACTAAAAGGGGTCAGTGCTACCATGGTGCAATTGAAGGAGTTTCAGGGAACATGGGCTTTGAGGATTCTCTATAAGCACCCTCAGATCAGGGAAGAAGGTCCTGAGGATGAAGGTCTCCAGTACAAGATGAAGAAGAAACCATGAAGTTCGGATTAGTCATCAAACACAGACAACATGGCCAAGACTTTAATGGCCAGGTAGGGAGTGTGACCTCAAGACAGAGAGTAGAGGCCTGCTCAACAAGGAAGAAGAAACTCCAACCACATCACAGTTGCTCACCATTGACAAAGAGGCTGTCGTTGTCCAGGGTATAGGGGCCCAGCTCAGTGATGCTGTGGGTCAGCTGGCTCAGCTCCCAATACAACTGCTCTCTGTCCAGCCTAGGGCTTTTGGGGTCAGGGTGGTGGGTGCAGATGGCGTCTACTCCAGTGGCTGCCCCATCCTTCTCAGGCCTGGAGAGGGCGGGTGAGGGGAATAATAATAAAGTTTTGTCTAGGGAGGAGTCCCAAGATTGCTGAGTGAAGGACAGGAAGGGGCCACAGGAAATGAGAAGCCTGGTACACAGATGAGAAGCCACACTTAGATTCTCTGAGTGCACTGACTACTGTCCAGCTTGGGACAGTGAGCATACTTGTGGATACAAGAATTTTTCTAACATTGCCGTGTGGCTCTTGCATTCTCATGGCATGGGGACAGGACAGCTTAGACTTGAGACAGGTGAAGAGCTGGAATTGAGAATTAAACAAGTGAATGAGGCATGTTTGTCTTGAGAGAAATCCTAGTTAGAGAATTTAACACCTAAAGGCAGAGGAGGTGGGGAAAAAAGAGGGAATTCAGAGGGATGGCCAGGGTGAAAGTCCAATCTTTCTGATGGACCCTGTGGAAATTTTCAGTTGATTTGGGTGGGATGGCAGGGGGCAGTGGTAATATTGGGAGACACATTAGTCTTGGAGCCACTGTTCCTTGAGTTCCATCTTTGATGAGAATAACCACAGAGAGGGCAGGCAAAAAGAAGTGCAAACTCATGGAGACTGGAAACAATTGGGGCAACAAAGGTTGGCAATTCTAAGGTCTCACCTGAGCAAGGTCAGTCTGCAGCCAGAGTACAGAGGGCCAACACTGGTGCTCTTGAACAGGGGCCTGAGCTGTGGGGGAGGGAGAGGGAGGTGAGTAGGATGGCTGAGGGGGTAGGGGCAGGGGACTAGTAATTGGGGCTGGCACCAGTAGGTGGGCCTGGCATCAGTGGATGGGGGCTCATGTCTCTGGGTGTGAGGGGAGGTGGGGGAGATCTTCTTCTGTGCCCTGCCATGAGTGAGAGAGGTGGGGCTAGACAAGGTGAACTGGGCAGAGTGAGATGCTTGGGGCTCTTACCAGGCCCTGAAGGACCCTCTCCGTGGTGTTGAACTTCCTGGAGCCAGGGTGCTGCATGTTCTCCTCATACCGCAGGTTGGTGATGGTGAAGTTGAGAGTGAACGGCACCAGGAGAGGGCTGGCAGCTGCCATGGAGGTGGGAAAGAAATGACATGTTCAAGAGTAGAGAATTTTATACATTTCCAAAAGGCCTGCTTCTAAACATATGCAACGGGATTTAAAGAGAGAATAAAATAAAAAGTTTCCATGCGTCCCTTGACTATAACGATAGAAGTTTCTAACCAAGCCTACTAAATAATAGTAGTAGCTAGCATACCTCTTGGTGCATATTCAGAGTTCTATAATACTAAATATTATCTGTTACTTTTATTATCAGCATTGTCATCATCAATGTCACCAACACTGTGACCCTCACTATTATTATTGTCATCACCACCAGCATCAGCACCACTCACATCAGCACCAAAATCATGACCAAAACTGTGGTGATGGTCATGGGGATGCTAGAATCATCCCCACTACCATCATCATCATCATCACCACCACCACCACAATCATCATCATTTGCATCATCATCACCAGCACCATGATTACCAATGCCATTATCATATCATCATTACTCTCATCACCACCACCACCACCATCACAACCATCATCATTATAATCATCATTATCTTCATTGTAACCATCACAATCACTATTGTCAATCACTACCACAACCACCATCATCCTTACCACCATCATTCTTCCCGTAATCACCCCTACAACTATCCTCCTCATCATCACATGATTACCATCATAACCACCACCACCATCATCATCATTATTATCATTGTCAACATCATCATTAATATTGTCAATCACTACCAAAACCACCACCATCACCAACACCACTATCATCCTTCCCGTAATCACCACCACCATTGTCATCATCACAGCATCACCATTATAACCCCTGCCACCAACATCATCATCACCACCACCATCTTCATAATTATCATCCTTATCGCCATCATTATCACTAGCATCACCATTTTTATTGTCGTCATCTCCAGTAACCTCAGCACCAACAATCTCCATCACCCTCACAATAAAATAAGCTTCCTTGCAGCAGAGATTTTTAACTCTTTTGTGTCCCCTTCCTTATCCCTAGAACCCTGCAGAAACTAGGCACTCAAGTTTGTTAGATGACTCCTCATCCATAGATTCGCTAGGATATTTTATTTAAGCGAAAATGGCAGAGATGTTGACAGTCATCAGGCATACTCTAACAGAGATGCAATTGATTTGTATTTATCCGAGGGACCAGGTTTAGAAGCTGGAGTCCCAGATGTTCCCAGGTCCACTGTGGAGGTCCCAGGAGCTGAGGAGAAGGCCTCTTTAGTGAAAGTGTCAAACCCTCTCATGGCAGAAATGCCAGCAGGTAGGAGTATTCATGGACCTTGCTGCATGTGGGGCTTGAGCTGGGTCTCTCTCTGAAGAGACTTGGGCCAGAAGGGAAAGGGAATAACTTGTGCTGTCCCAGCTCCTTTGCTCATAGAGGACATAGGGGCATGTGAGGAGGGTTCAGTTCTTGCTCTGCATGGTGTAGGATCAGGCGCACTGGAACATCAGTGGAATACTCACTGCTGGTGGTGGGTACAGAGCTCCATTGTGTGAAACCTGCATAGAGACGGAGGGAGGAGGGTAGGTAAGGGTTAAAGGAGTGGTGGGGCACTATATAGGGGTGAGGGTACCCTGTTGCAATGGAAGGAATTTCCCAGAACACGAGCCATTGAAGATTCTCTATCAGCACCCTCAGATCCAGAAAGCAGATCCCCAGGAAGAACTCAGTCCAAGGTGAAATAGAAACCATGAAGTTCCAACCTTAGCTGTCACATACAGACAACATGGCCGAGCATTCAATAGCCAGGCAGGGAGTGTGACCTCAAGGCAGAGAGTAGAGGCTTCCCAGCAAGGAGGAAGAGACTCCAACCACATCACAGCTACTCACCATTGACATAGAGACTGTCCCTGTCCAGGGTGTAGGGGCCCAGCTCAGTGATGCCATGGGTCAGCTGGCTCAGTTCCCAGTATAGCTGCTCTCTGTCCAGTCCAGGGCTTTTGGGGTCAGGGCGGTAGGTGCAGATGGCATCCACTTTGGTGGCTGCCCCATCCTTCTTGGGCCTGGGGAGGGCAAGATTGGGGGAAGACAATACATGGATTGCCTAGGGAGGGGTCCTGAGATCCCATGGGGCAGGACAGGATGGGGCCAGAGGAAATGAGAAGACTGGTAGAGAAGTGAGAAGCCACACTTCCATTCTCTGAGTACACTGACTCTCAGCGACTATAAGCAGAATCATGGATGCAAGGATTTTTATAAAATTGCAAAGTGGAAACTTTTTAATAAAATTGCAAGAGGAGAACTCATACTTGAGACAGGTAAAGAGTTGGGATGAAAGCAAGTGGACAAGGCATGTTTTTCTTGGGAGAAATCCTGGGAACAGCATTTAACAGAATTTAACCACTTGTGGAAAGGCAGGTAGGGCAAAGGAGGGAATTCAGAGGGATGACCAAGGTAGAAGCCCAGTCGTGCTGATGGGCTCTGCATCTCTCAGTTGAGGTGGGAGGTGGTAGGATCAGGAAGCACATTGGTCTTGGAGCCACTGCCTGCTGGATTCCACCTGTGCTGTGGACATCTCCAGGGAGTGCAGAAAGGAAGCAGGTCAGACTTCTCAGATCAGTCAGACTGGCTGTTCTCAGTTCTCACCTGAGTAAGGTCAGTCTGCAGCCAGAGTACAGAGGGCCAACACTGGTGTTCTTGAACAAAGGCCTGAGCTGTGGAGGAGGGAGAAAGAGGTGAATGGGAGGACTGAAGTCATAGGGATGTGGTAGAAGGGAGGTGGGCAGGGCGGGCAACAGTTGGTGGGGCTGGCATCAGTGGTTGGGGCATGCATATCTGGGGGCAAGATGAGGTAGGTGAGCTCTTCCATGCTCTGCAACAGGTGAGGTGGGCAGGACTGAACATGGTGAGTGGGGTAGAATGAGGTGTGTGGGGCTCTTACCAGACCCTGAAGGACTCTCTCTGTGGTGTTAAACTTTCCAGAGCCAGGGTGATGCATGCTCTCCTCATACCACAGGTTAGTGATGGTGAAGTTAAGTGTGAATAGCACCAGGAGAGGGCTGGCGGCTATAGTGAAGATGGGAAATAAAGTGTTTAAAAGTAGACTAACATGTAAGAATTTGTGATAGAGGCTGGGCGCGGTGGCTCACGCCTGTAATCCCAGCACTTTGGGAGGCCGAGGTGGGTGGATCATGAGGTCAGGAGATTGAGACCATCCCAGTTAACAGAGTGAAATCCTGTCTCTACTAAAAATACAAAAAAATTGCCGGGCATGGTGGCGGGCTCCTGTAGTCCCAGCTATTCGGGAAACTGAGGCAGGAGAATGGCATGAATCCAGGAGGCGGAGCTTGCAGTGAGCCAAGATCGTGCCACTGGACCAGATCTAGCCTGGGTGATGGAGACTCCGTTTCAAAAAAAAAAAAAAAAAAGAATTTGTGATAGAATTGTTTCTAAACATATGCAACATGATTTAAAGTGACAAAATAAAAGGTTTTCAGGCCTCTCTTGACTATAATGATAGATAGTTTTCATAGAGCATACTAAATAATAGTAGTTAGATGCTGAGCATAGCTCTTGGTGCATATTCAGTATTCCATACTACTAGACATTATCTAATACTTTGTCAACATCACGATCATCAGCAACATCAGCAACACTGTGACCATCACTATCATTATTGTCATCACCACCAGCATCAGCACAAAACCATGACCATCACAATTCCTATCATCCCCACCCATTGCCATCATCACACCACCAGCACCCCAACCATCATCATCCATATAATCACCACTAGCACATGGTCACTAACACCATTATCATATCATTCTTACCGTCATAACCACCATCACCACCACCACCACCATCATCATCATTATCACCATCATCACCACTATCATTATCCTTTTTGTCAACATCACGATCACATTGTCAATTACCTTCAAAACCATCACATCACCACCACCACTGTCATCCTTCCCATAATCATCACCACCACTATCGTCATCATCACCGTCAAAACCACTACCACCACCATCATCATCACCATCATCATCAGCAATGCCATCATTGTTGTCATCATGTCCACCACCATCATCACCACCACCCCTATCATTATCATCATCATCATCACAATAATATAACCTTCCTGAGGACAGAGATTTGTATTTCTTTGGTGTTCCCTGCCTTATCCCTAGGGCCCTGAAGCAGCCAGACTCTCAATAAAATTTGTTGGTTGACTTCTCATCACTACATTCACTAGGACTTTTCATCTTTATTTGAGTGAAAATGGCGGAGTTGTAGGCCAGGTGCGGTGGCTCACGCCTGTCATCCCAGCACTTTGGGGGACCAAGGCAGACAGATCACGAGGTCAGGAGTTCAAGATAAGCTTGACCAACATGGTGAAGCCCCATCTCTAATAAAAATATAAAAATTAGCTGGGCTAATTTGGTGGCATGCACCTGTAATCCCAGCTATCCAGGAGGCAGAGGCAGGAGAATTGCTTGAACCCAGGAGGCCGAGGTTGCAGTGGGCCAAGATCACGCCATTGCATTCCAGCCTGGGCGACAGAGTAAGACTCCATCTCAAAAAAGGAAAGAAAAAGAAAAGAAAATAGCAGAGATGTTGACACTCCTCAGGCATGCTGTAATAGAGATGGCACTGAATGGTACTCACTCGCGGGTCCAGACAGGGAGGCTGGAGTTCTCGAGGTTCCCAGGTACATTGTGGAGGTATCAGGAGCTGAGGAGAAGGTTTGCTGTATTAGTGAAAGCAGCAAACCCTCTCACGGCAGAAACACCAGCAGGTAGGAGTATTTATGGCCCCTGCTGCATGTGGGGCTTGAGCAGGATCTCCATCTGGAGATGGGCCAGAGGGAAAGGGGAATAACTTGTGCTCTCTCAGTTCCTTCCCTCATGAAGAGGATATAGGGGCATAGAAGGAGTGGAAAGCTCCTGCCCTTTATGGTGTAGGATCAGGAGCACTGGAACATCAGTTAATACTCACTTCTGGTGGTCATCATGGAGCTCTGATGGGTGAAACCTGCATTGAGATGGAGGGAGGAGAGTGGGTAAGTGTTAACGGAGTGGTGGGGTACCCTGGTGCAACAGAAGGAATTTCCCAGAACATGGGACATTGAAGATTCTCTATCAGCACCCTCAGATTTAGAAAGCAGATCCTGAGGGTAAACTCAGTCCCAGATGAAGAAGAAACCACGAGGTTTTGACCTTGGCCACCACATACAGACAACATGGCTGAGCCTTCAATAGCCAGACAGGGAGTGTGACCTCAGGCCAGAGAATAGAGGCTGCCCAGCAAGGCAGAAGAGACTCCAGCCACATCAAAGTTGCCCACCATTGACATAGAGACTGTGTCTGTCCAGGGTGTAGGGGCCCAGCTCAGTGATGCCATGGGTCAGCTGGCTCAGCTTCCAGTACAGCCGCTCTCTGTCCAGTCCAGGGCTTTGGGGGTCAGGACGGTGGGTGCAGACAGCATCCACTCTGGTGGCTGCCCCATCCTTCTCAGGCCTGGGGAGGGCAGATGAAGCAAATAACAATTTAAAACTTGCCTCAGGGGGAGTTCTGAGATTTCCTGAGGCCAGACAGGAAGGGACCAGAGGAAATGAGAAGCCTGGGAAAGAGGTCATAAGTCACATTTAGATTCTCTGAGTGTCCCAGCTGCCAGCCAGCCCAGGACTGTGAACAGAGTCATAGATGCAAGAACTTTTTATAAAATTGCAAGGTGAAGCCTGCATTCTCATGGCGTGGAGACAAGAGTACTCAGACATGAGACAGATGAAGAGCTGGAATTGGGGATGAAAGCAAGTGGATGAGACATGTTTGTCTTACGAGAAATCCTGGGGACAGAATTTAACAACTGGAGGAAAGGGAGGTGGGTGGAAAGGAGGGAATTCAGAGGGATGACCAAGGTAGAAGCCCAATTCTCCTGATGGACTCTGCAGAATCTCTCTGTTGATTGGGGCGGTGCCGATGGTATCGAGAGACAGATTAGTTTTGAAGCCACTGCTTCCTGAATTCCATCTTTTGTGAGGACATTCACAGGGATGGCAGGAAAAAAAAAAACCAATCCAAACTCTTTGAGTCTAGGAACAATTGGGGCAGCTAGGCTAGCTCTTCTAAAGTCTCACCTGAGCAAGGTCAGTCTGCAACCAGGGTACAGAGCGCCAACACTGGTGTTCTTGAACAAGGGCCTAAGCTGTGGAAGAGGGAGAGGGAGGTGACTAGGAGGGCTGGGGACATAGTGGTGGGGCACAAGTGTGGCGGACGCAGCTGGCACCAGTGGGCAGGGCTTGTGTCTATGGGGTAGGTGGATGAGATTTTCTTCCATGGCCCTGGCATGGGTAATGTTGTTGGGACCAGGTAAGGTGAGTGGGGCAGAGTAAGGTGGGCAGATGTCTCACCAGACCCTGAAGGACCCTCTCCGTGGTGCTGAACTTCCTGGAGCCAGGGCGACCCATGTCCTCCTCGTACCGCAGGTTATTGATGGTAAAATTGAGGGTGAATGGCAGCAGGAGAGGGCCAGTGCCTGTAGTAAAAGGTGGGAAACAAACACTATTGCGTTTGTATTTTTAATCAGTTGCATATAGTTAAAATAAGTCTATTGAAAACTCCTCAAGGTTCTCGACTTTTGCAATAGACTTGAAGAGTGCAATAAATTTATTTTTAATCATATGCAACAGAATTTAAAATGAATGAAAAATAAAAGGTTGCTGTGCCCTTCTTGATATAAATTATTTTTTTAAAAAACATATTAAATAATACTTGTTAGATTCTGAGCTCAGCTTTTGGTGCATATTCAGTGCTGAAAAATATCAGATATTACCTGTTACCTTTGTCATCACCATTATCATCATCATAATCATGATCATCATCATCATTATTGTCAGCATCAGCACCACCACTATCACCACCATGACAATCCCCATCAATGCTATCACAAACATCATTATCACCATTGTCATCTCATCATTACCATCATAATCACCATCACTGTCATCATCTAAATAATCATCATCATCACGATCATTGTCATCATAATCACCATCGTCATCATTATTGTCATCCTCAGTAACACCACCATCACCAACGTCATAATCTACATCAACAACACCACAAACATCACCATCATCATCACCATAATCACATCATCATTACCATCATAACCAGCAACATTACTGTCATCATCCAAACAGCCATCATCATCTTTACCATCATCATCACCATTGTTATCATCATCACCACTCCAACATCATCCCCACAGTCAATACAACTGTCATCATCATCATTGTTATTATAATTATTGCCAACATCCCCATAATTATTGTCAATTGTAATCCCCACCACCACCACCACCATCATTCTTCCCATGATTACCCCCACCATAATCATCATTATCCTTACCATCATCACCACCACCACCACCACCACCACCACTGCAGTCATCATCACCGCCACCCCCATCAACATCATCACAATAATATAAGCTCATTGAGGGCAGTGTTTTTTCTTTTTTTGTTCCCTGATGTATATCCAGGTCCTGATACACAGGCAGTGCTCAATGAACTTAGTTGGTTGACCTATGGTTACTAGATTTACTATGAATTCCCATCTTTAGTTGAGTGAATAATGACAGAGATGTTTACACTCATCAACCATGCTCTAAATATCATTGACTGGTATTTACCTGTGGGGCCAGGGAGGGATGATGGAGTCTCAGAGGTTTCCAGCTGTACTGTGAAAGTCCCAGGAGCTGAGGAGAAGCCCTCATCAGTGAAAGGAGCAAGTGCTCTCATGGAAGTAATGCCAGCAGGAGGGACTATTCATGGGGATTTTTGCCTGTAGGGCTTCAGCTGGGATTCTGGTTAGCTGGGGCAGTGGGGATGGGGAATAATTTTTGCCCTCTATGTTCCTTTCCATATGGAAAGAACGTAAGGGCTTATGAATAGGGGTCAGCTCCTGCTAAGTTTGGTGTAGGATTGGGGCCACTGGAACATCAGTAGAATACTCACTGCTGGTGGCAGGCACAGAGCTCCGCTGGGTGAAACCTGCATAGAGAGGGAGGGAGGAATGTGAATAAGAGTCAAGTGGGAGGTAGGGAATCAAACAAAAGTCAGGACTACCCTGATGGAATTAAAGGAGTTTCATGGAACAGGGACATTTGGAGATTCTCTGTCAGAATCTGAGTATCAGGGAAGAAGGTACTAAGGATGAAATCAGTTCAAGATAAAGAAGAAATCATGAAATTGTGACATCAATCACCACATACAGACATGTCCTAGCCTTCAGTGTCCAGGCAGGGCATGTGACCTCAAGTCAGAGAGTAGAGGCTGCCCAGCTAGGAGAAAGAGACTCTAACCACATAACAGCTGCTTACCATTGACATAGAGACTATCCCTGTCCAGGGTGTAGGGGCCCAGCTCAGTGATGCTGTGGGTCAGCTGGCTCAGCTCCCAGTATAGCCGCTCTCTGTCTAGCCCAGGGATTTTGGGGTCAGGGCGGTGGGTACAGATGGCGTCCACTCTGGTGGCTGCTCCATCCTTCTCAGGCCTAGGGAGAGGTGGTGAGGGGAATGGCAATAAATGAATTGCCTAAGGAGAGATCCTGAGATGGCAGAGTGAAGGACAAAAAGGACAGAGGAAGTAAAAAGTCTATTACAGAGGTGGGAAGCATTACTTAGATTCTCTGAGTGCACTGGCCGGCCTGGGACTGTGAGCATAGTTGTGGATATAATAGTTTTCCCAAAATGGCAGGGCGGATCCTGCATTCTTAAAGCCTGGAAACAGGAGAGCTCAGATTTGAGACAGGTGAAGAGCTGGAATTGGGGATGAAAGCAAGTGGTTGAGGCATGTTTGTCTTGAGAGAAATCCTGGTTACAGAATTTAACACCTAAAGTCAATGCAGGTGGGGGGAAAACAGGGAATTCAGAGGGATGGCCAGGGTAGAAGTCCAGACCTGTTGATGGACTCTGGAATTTCTCAGTCTGTTTGGAAGTGGGGGCGGGGGCACTGCTAATAGCAGGAGACAGGTTAGTCCTGGAGCTACTGTTTCCTGAATTCCATCTTTGATAAGAATAATCACAAAGAGGACAGGAAAAAAGAAGTCCAAACTCATTGAGACTAGGAACAATTGGGGCAGCCAGGCAGGAAATTCTAAGGTCTCACCTGAGCAAGGTCAGTCTGCAGCCAGAATACAGAGGGCCAACACCCGTGCTCTTGAACAAGTGCTTGAGCTGTGGAGGAGGGAGAGAGAGGTCAGTGGCAGGGCTGAGGAGGCAGGGGCAGGGCAGAAGTGAGGTGGGTGGGGCTGGCTCTAGTTGGTAGAGCTGACATCAGTAGGTTGGATGGGGCTTTTATCTCTTGGGGTGAGGGGAGGTGGGTGAGATCTTCTGTGGCCATATAGATACATAGGTGGGACTAGGTAAGATGGGTAGGGCAGAGTGAGATAGGTGGGGCTCTCACCAGACCCTGCAGAACCCTCTCCGTGGTGTTGAACTTCCTGGAGCCAGGGTGACCCATGTTCTCCTCATACTGTAGGTTAGTGATGGTGAAGTTGAGTGTGAATGGCACCAGGAGAGGGCTGGTGGCTATAGTGAAGGTGAGAAATAAACACTATGTTTGAAAGTAGAGAACATTTAAGAGTTTGCAATAGACTTATTTCTAAATATATGCAACAGGATTTAAAATGAGTAATAAAACATAATGTTTTCATGCCTCCTTTGACTATTATGATAGATGTTTTTGATAGAGCACATTAAATAACTGTAGTGAGATGCTGAGCATAGGTCTTGGTGCATATTCAGTGTTCCATAGTGCCAGATACTATCTAGTGCCATTGTTAACACCAACTTCATTTTCAATATCACCATGATTATCTCCATGAGTATTACTGTCATCATCATCACCATTAGCACCAACCCCGCCACTACCAGCACCACCATCATCATCATCATCATTACCACCACAACCATCATCATCCTAATCATCACCTCCATCACCATTTTCATCATCACCATCATCATTGTCAATATCACCATGCTTATCACCATCAGTAGTATTATTGTCATCATCACCACCACCATCATCATTATCCTCATCATCCCCATCACCAGCAGTGCTATCATCATCGCCATCTTCATTACCATCAGTGTCAACATCACCATCATTTTTGTCAATCACCACCACCATAATTATTACTGTCTTCACATAATTATTATCATCATAACCACTACCCCCACCATTGTCATCATCCTCATCATTGTCATAATAATTAGCATCATCACCACCATCATCTATATCATGATCATTATCATCATCATCATCATCACCATCACCACCATCATCATCACCACCACTTACATCATCATCATCATCACAGGAATATAAGCTATCTTAAGCAGAGATTGCTATCTATTTCTATGTTCCCTGCTGTATCTTCAGGGCCTGGCACATAGTAGGTGCTCAATAAAGTTTACAGGTTAACTCCTCATCACTAGATTTACTATGACTTTTATCTTTATTTAAGTGCATAATGGCAGAAATGTTTATATTCATCAGGAATGCTC